>NC_044316.2:50333506-50647256 GCF_007474595.2 Lynx canadensis
AAACTGGAATTTCTTTAGCAAAGCTACTCCTGTCCAAAGGTAAAGAAGCCCATTTGCGAGTTGGTATCTAAGAAAGAAAATGGAATTTTGTATTGATGTTCTTCCCTTTCAAGTTCAAAAAGGGATAAAACAAATTTCCATCTGAAAAGCTCATATTGTTTCATCAGCAGATGGATGTCATCTGGATGACATCCATTCACACAGATCTTTTAAATCCTAGAGATCATAAACCATTTCAAATGGCAATTGCTCTAAGTAAACATGTGATTCACAGGGAAACTTTCATACTTGCTTTACCTATTCAGTTTACTTTACCTTTCAGCAGTCCCTACTGTTCTGATGTATTAAACCATTGAACAACATGTATGAGGTTACTTTCTCAATATTTTTGAACAGTTTGTTCTTACTTGGGAACAACAGTCTTCCTTCCTTTCTCTCTTCTCCCTCTTCTTTCTCTCCTCCTTCTCCTCCTCCTCCTCTGCCTCCTCCTCCTTCTTCTCCTTCTTCTCCTCTTACTCCTTCTTCTTCTTCTTTCTCTTCTTCTTCTCCTTTTTTAAATAAAATATTCTCTCCACCTCAGGATCACTCCTGTGTTCCTTCATGTAATATTCTATTACCAAGAATCACGTTATATTGATGGCATTAATATCCTATATGAAGAAGTTGCTCTACAATGGCATTTGGATGAACACAACTAGTTGACTACACCAATACATTTTCTTTTGTAATGTAACTTTAAAAAATGGTTTAAGTATGAACATCTACGTCTCTATACTGTCTTTATCTTCCAACTCACCTGTGCAAATATACTCCCAGGAAGTAGAAGTAATTTACAACAAAATTGATTTTGTTGATAGGATTTTTTTCCTTCTTCCTTCCTTCCCTCCCTCCCTTCTTCCCTCCCTTCCTTCCTTCCTTCCTTCCTTCCTTCCTTCCTTCCTTTTTGTCTTCTTGATAAATAATTGAGTAAAAGATTATTTATGTGCCAATAAATATCCAGACTGGAAATTTCACTTTGAATGGATACAGTGATACAATACAACCTAGCTTCTTATTTTTGCATCTGACTTGGCCCATATTCAGATGAAATTCCTTTAGAAAGAGATAGTAAAGTGTCGACTAAATCACAGGTGTTTAATAGGGAATTCCTTGGTGCCAGGGTGTAGTATTAACCAGTAAACTCATTTGATGGTATTCTTATTTGTCTTCCACACAACAAAACCTAGAAAGTTCTTAGCACAGAACCTAGAACTGGGTAAACATTAATTATAATTAACATTTTATGGAAAAAATGTGTTGTGTTCTGGACAATAGTTATCCTTATAGGGTATATATTTTAGATATAACCCATTGGAAAACAGTCTATTTCCTTAAAAAGAATTTCCTTAAGTGGCCAATATTAAGGACAATACATGCTTTTCAGGATACTAATCTAAAAACCTCTCGGTCAAGTTTATGAGAGTGAGGTTGTTAAGGACCCTGAAGTATTCATCCTTCCAGTTTTATGTATGTATATATCAGGGGTCTGTAAACTACAGTCTGTAGGCCAAATAGCTGTTTGTGTAAATAACATTTTATTGAAACATAGCTCTATTTGTTTACATATTGTTTACATATGACTGATGGCTGCTTTTGAGGTAGTGTTGTAGGACTGAATAGTTGTGACAGAGACCATAAAACCTAAGATACTTACTACCTGGCCCTTGAAGAAAAATGTTTGCCAACACCTGGTACTAATGATCTGCTTCTATTTTATTTTTTATTTATTTTTAATTTTTTTAGAGAGAGAGAGAGTGCATGTGAGCAGGGGAGAAGGGCAGAAGGAGAGATAGAGATGGAGAGATAGAGAGAGAGAGAGAGAGAGAGAGAGAATATCAAGCAGGTTCCACTCTCAGCACAGAGTCCAATGTGGGGCTTGATGCCATGACCCTGATATCATGACCTGAGCTGAAATCAAGAGTCAGATGCTCAACTGACTGAGCCACCCAGGCATCTCAATCAGCTTCTATTGATCTGGCCAAAAATTAAATGGTTTATTCAACAAACATTCAGCAAACATTTTACAAGGTTTCAGATGTAGAAGACAAACACTTTCCTTACAGAGCTGAAAGTTAGTCTAGTTGAGACAGAAAAAAAAAAAAAGAGTAAAACACATCAATCTATACTCTGCTTATTTAAAAAAAAATTTTTAGTTTGTTTATTTTTTTTTATTTTTTTATTTTTTTATTTTTTTATTTAAATTTTTTTTTTCAACGTTTATTTATTTTGAGACAGAGAGAGACAGAGCACGAACAGGGGAGGGGCAGAGAGAGAGGGAAACACAGAATCGGAAACAGGCTCCAGGCTCTGAGCCATCAGCCCAGAGCCCGACGCGGGGCTCGAACTCACGGACCGCGAGATCGTGACCTGGCTGAAGTCGGACGCTTAACCGACTGCGCCACCCAGGCGCCCCAGTTTGTTTATTTTTTGAGAGTGAGCAGGGAAGGGGCAGGGAGAAAGGGAGAGAATCCCAAGCAGGCTCCTCACTGTCAGTGCAGAGCCTGATATGGGGCTTGAACTCATGAACTGTGAGATGATGACCTGAACCAAAACCAAGAGTCAGACACTTAACCAACTTAGCCACCCAGGTGCCCTGCTCCACTTATTTTTTTGTAAAGCCCTTTAATATTTCAATGATTTCCCTTAATAAGGTTTCTGAGAAAAGGATTTTCCAATTCATCTCACACATGGGACTGAGTTTTGGCAGAATCTCTATTTATCAAAAGTCAGCTATCTTAAAGAAGATGTGAGATATATATATACATATATATATATATATATAATATTATTCAGTTATAAAAATAATGAAATCTTGCCATTTGTAATAACATGGATGAATCTAGAATATATAATGCTAACTAAAATGCGTCAGTCAGAGAAAGACAAATAGCATGATTTCACTCTTATGTGGAACTTATGAAACAAAATAAGGAAAAAAAGAGACAAACAGACTCTTCAATACAGAGAACAAACTGGTGGTTAGGTGCTGGGGAGCTGGGCGAAACAGGCAAATGATATTAAGAGTACAATTATTATGATGAACACCGAGTAATGTATAGAATTGTTGAATCACTATACTGTACACCTGAAACGCGTACGACCCTGCACCCCTAGTGAATTATACTAGAATTTTAAAAAAGACTATCTTTTGGGGGTAAACAGAGGAATCAAGATGAGAACTCCTCTCCGCTTTGGCGAAGGAGAAGACAATAAGGTCACTTTGGACAAATCAAGAAACACGAAATTCAGAATTTGTTCCTCAAGGCAAAAATGAATCTGTTAGTCCTATTATCTCTTATGTCAGAGGGTCGGTCACTTGCTCTCTTGCCACACTTTGCCGTTGAATCTCAGAGTTATCAGAGTAACGAAATCGTCTGTTACCATCCAGTACAAGCCAGTGATGGCAAGATTTCCAATGCTACTATTGATTCTATTATTCATGCTACAAAACTAATGCTCACTCCTCTATGGGGCTGCACAAGAGCAGGACAAGTCACATGCCTCATAAACAATATCCGTCTGGAGTGTACTGTGCACTGACAATGTGATAAAACGCAAGAACGAAGGTCCTGGGCTTTGAAAATATTAATAGATGCTCAGGCAAGTTCACTGCTGCTCCTTTCACTTGCAAACTGAAAACACACCACGAGAAGGGAGTTAGCGAGTTAAATCTTCCTTGGCCAGAGCAAGCATAAAGACAATATGTAGTGCTCAAAGGAAAAACCATTAACCAGTATTGTTATAAGGCATCCCTTGACTCTATTGCTCATTTCAGAAGCTGACTTCAAGGATGATTATCATCACACATGCAGATTTCAAGACTTTTATGGGAGAAAGGTATGTAAACGTCTAACCTGCAATACAAAGTGCACTTTGAAATGCTTAGGTATAGTGTGAAAAGTCAGGAAAAACATCCCTTAAATTCTTTAAGGTATTTTCGACCACCTGCAACATTAACTAGTTTCCACGAACATTGGCATTAAATTGGTGACGAGGATACCAGCCAAAATACCATTCTCTTGGTTCAGGGATGAGATGAAAAAATGTCATGGGGAATATGTACATTTGTTTGATTCCTCTCATCAGTAGACGCTCTTACATTCTATAGGTATACATACATACATATAGAGACACAGGCCTGGAGAAAATTGCTGCCCCAGTAAGTGGAAGCGTCCTTGAAGGACAAATTATCTTTTCTCTGGTATTTTCCTTGAAAGATATAGAGAAGGACCCTTAGTCCTCACGGGTACTTTGGTATTTGGTTTGTCCTCGCCCCTCTAAGCCTTTAGGTTGGTCTAGCATTCCTCTGAATGCACTGACAACCAATTATCTCGGATCAAAGACAAATACAAACAAGCAGAAGGCAGTTACTTAACATTTGCAGGATATAGGGCAAGAGTTAAAATAGAGAGCCACATACCATATGTCTCACTACTTAAATTACAAGCTAACCTAAAAATGATTAAATGAAAATTCTCTATTCAACTATCTTGACAAATACAGCTTCTTCAAGCCTTGAAGATCCAAGTCTGAATTTAGAATTTTCAAAGGCTTTGAGGTTCCTGGTTGGCATACGACAGTGAAGAAATGCCAGCCCTCAGGGCCTGGGCCGGCAACTCACGTTTCTAATGGCTTTTGGTTCTGACCAAAACCATGAAAAGACTTGCAGGAAGGTATGTCGATATTCACCCATGAGGTATAAGATCTTTCCAGACCCCCCAACATCTTTTGCCTTCCCAAATAGCTACCTTTGTCAATTCCTTGGAACCAGTGGTATACATATGGTGATGGCCTCAGGAGGACATTCCATGGTTCTGTAGCCCTGGAATAGAGTCTAGAAGAGAAGCATTGTTTCCATGGGGACTTATCCCTTTGCTCAACCTTTGCTCCCTGGTGCATCCAGACCAAGGATAAAATGGCATCCTCTAAAGTATGATGTTGGCACAGTGGCTGGCTAGTCTTGTCCAAATCTAAAGGTAGTGCCACTCATGTGCTTCTACGACAGAAATGTCTCCTCAGAATCTCCCATCATATATTTTCCGCTTGTCTTTACATATAATTTGGAAAATATTTAACTCTCAGCTAGAGTAAAAAAGATCATGGTTATAGCATGTCATCGAACTGCATTTCATAATAACATAGATCAAAGTTCTAAATTGATAAGATCAAATCAGATCGTCTGTGCCTTGTGTAATTATTGTGTGAAGGATTTATTGAATTTAGCATGGATTTACTGCATGCAGGCCATAGTCAAACCAGCTCAGACTCCTTTTCACTCCAGACAAGAGTTTCATCGTGTTTTGGGAGATTCTCTGTATGTACAATGTACTCCATCTTTCCATGAATATACTCTGGTTTATTCTCTTTCTGTTCATTCTGATATCCCGTACATCAGACTGTTCTCTCCTATAGATGTTCTTCTTCAGATAGGAGCTCCCTGGGGTTTACTCTTGGCTCTCATCACTTTCCATGATCCTTTTGACATTTTCTGAGAAAATCTTCTCCTGTTCTTCTTTACTCTAAGAAAGTGATAACTGATGATACAGAAATGCTTTGTATCTGAAGATGAAATCTCAGTTCATACAGAATCTTCAAGTTTCACAGAAAATTGCATATGGATCTTGGTTCTATCCTTCCCATAAAGACAGTTGGCTGAGGAAGTTTTCTTTGGAACTGGCATCTCAATGTGACCTGATCATTTGTACAATGCATAATTCATTTTACAATGTGGAGAGTCAGGGATGGATGGAAGACGAAGGGAAAAGAAATTACTTCTGCAGTCCCCTTCCACAATACACCTACAGCTGAATATAAAACTTGGGGCTTGCTCTACAAAGAAAGGTTCAAACACCTCATCTTTTGAATCAGATGACCCTCTCAGCCCTCACTTTGAAAATGATTTTGATGCTATATCCATGACCGTAAACCCACAGATTTCTGAGCTGTCTTCACTTACATTTGTAACAAAGCAGAATTAAAAAGTAAATAAATAAATGAAGAATGGGTCACAAAAGCAAGTCATCTTAAGCTAAGTCAGTAAGATTTTCTTTGGTTCACTGGCAAACTATGGGAGTGATAACTCCACACACATTATATACGTGTCATTGAACATGATGATAAAAGCCCACACATTAAATGCTTTTATTTTGGTTTGCATATTTATTTTTATCGCTGGCATTTAGGTAGTAAAATAGACCGTTAAATGAATCTGCCTTCTCAGACTTACCCTAAACTGAGTGAAGACTTTCTACCCCAAGGTTACAGTGTCTGCTTTCACATCAGCTCATCCCAAATGCAATTTGTTGGGTTGACAAGACAGACACGGTTTTCATTGCCAACATCCAGATAAGTTGTAAGTGGTTCCCTGGTGGTCAATGAGTCATCATGAACTAAAATCTCAATTTTTTTCCATTCCACAGAATGAGACCTTTCCTCTTACTTGTTTTGTTTTGTTTTGTTTTGTTTTGTTTTAAACCAGCCACATTCTATTCCAGGAATCTTGGGAGCAAGAATCATAATAGCTACAGATGACTGAGTACACATTATTCTCTGCTCAGTGCTTTACACATTTCACTCAACCCTCATTATAACGCTGTGAGCCAGGAACAGTGACCCTCTTCATTGAGCAAATACAGAAATTGAAGATCAGTAAGATTTGGTGACTTGACCAAAATCCATTCTACTTAACATATGTAGAGCTGACATTGGAACCTAAACCTGGTTCTCTAAAAATCATGCTTTAATTACTATATGAGGTATTTTCATGGTGGACCTAAATCTTTGTCCTCAGAATATAGCTATGTTTCCCTGGCAATGTTAGCAGTGTTTTTGCTGAATTCTTGAGGGTCAATCATGGGGTTATTCAGTGAGACCAAATTCTGAGAACCCTTTCTTTTTCTTTTAATTTTATTTATTTTTAAAAAAAATTTTTTTTTCAACGTTTATTTATTTTTGGGACAGAGAGAGACAGAGCATGAACGGGGGAGGGGCAGAGAGAGAGGGAGACACAGAATCGGAAACAGGCTCCAGGCTCCGAGCCATCAGCCCAGAGCCTGACGCGGGGCTCGAACTCACGGACCGCGAGATCGTGACCTGGCTGAAGTCGGACGCTTAACCGACTGCGCCACCCAGGCGCCTCATAATTTTATTTATTTTTGAGAGAGAGAGAGAGAGAGCAAGTGGGGAAGGGGCAGAGAGACGGTGATGCAGAATCTGAAGCAGGTTCTAGGCTCTGAGCTGTCAGCACAGAGCCGAACGTGGGGCTTGAACCCACGAACTGTGAGATCATGACCTGAGCCGAAGCTGGATGCTTAACTGACTGAGCCACCCAGGCGCCCCTTTGAGAACGTTTTCTATGAATTGTGTTTGTTGAAGCCACTGTAGATTACATGTCACAGTGTTACTGTTCTCTTCTGTGGTTCACCAAAGAAGGCCACAAATCGATGAACACTTCCCTAACCAGTACTTGTTATACATCTGCTGTGCCTGTTCTCAGTGTGTGGTTCTATAATGTTCATCTCTCTCTCTCTCTCTCTCTCTCTCTCTCTCTGTCTCTCTCCTGGCAGTTTTCAAACTCGTATACCTGAACAACTTAGCGACAATTCATTTAGTTAAGGCAACTTATAAAACTAAGTCAAGGTGTGTTTTTAAATACGTTATGCAATATCCCTTGTTGATTGGGTCTCAATTGATCACAGAAGAGTCTCATGGAGTAAATTAGTGGCTTTTGAATTTCTGTTTGTATTGACTATGATGACAATACAATCATATATCATTTAAGCTCAGCCTTGGTAAAATGTTGAGACTCCTAAATTTCTAAAATCCATTGGTTTCCTGCTTCTTCTCAAATCGAAATTAGATTAAATGGAATGCTCTCTTGCTAGTGGTTTTGAAGGCTGGCCTTTTTAAACCTGTGGTAGCCAATGCTAACTAATCCAAAGGCAATTGTTCTGTTTGAGTACATCTACCTTCCTCAAACTGGATTTGACGCTTCTTTCTAATTTCTTAGAATCAGTAAGAATAAAGACACCTAACTCTCCAGGAAGAAAAGGGAACAATCTGTTCTTTTGACTATCTGATGAAGCAACTCTAATTTTTTAATACAATCACCATAATGAATGCTTCCCATGCATATATTTTTAAGCTGGGGAATATATACGTAAAACAAAGGAATAATATCATTATATTATATTATTCACACCCTCCCCAACATGAAACTGTACCACTTAAGATGAATTTATAGATAGTGCCTTGTTCTTGTTTATGTTTTCAAATATGAAGAAGATTTATTTTGAGTCATTGCTATGCTTTCACTCTGTCCCAATTAATTTCTTATAAAATTCCAGATTCATGAAGTTTAATCAACCACAATACATCATTCCAAAAAAAAGCTTGTCATTGGGTAAAGTTGGGCCCAGTTTAGGTGGTATGAATTTGTCTCCTAAAGTTAATCTTTAATCAGAGATTAGTTCATTGTGTGGAGTTCTGCTATTACAGTTGGTGGCACCATATTTACCTGCAAAGATTAGCACTTGATTATGATATTACTTGAGGACATCAGCTGTATAATGACCAGTACATGGATCGCTGGGGAAAAATAGGGTCACTTCCCTGGAACAATTAAGCAGGCCATCTTCCATACTGTTGTATACATTATATACACCATGTATGAATTTACCATCTTTCCTCGCCCTGAAGTTTTAGAGGCTGATTATTAGTAGCAAGAGGTAGAGTTCTCCATTTCCCTGATCCAAAAGGAGCTCCCAAACTACCCTCTACTTATTAGGAATATTAAGTATGTGACAAAAGTAATAACAGAAAACATCTGCTATTTAGTATTGAAACAGGGCTGTGGGCAATTCAGTTTGGCTCGATTTTGGAGAAACCTTGCTCTCATTTCCATGTACATAGACAACCTATATCCAGCTCCTTCCTGTGTACAATACCAGCATAGGCAACGCTCAACGGCTCTTCCAGATTTCTAACCATTTATTTTAAGCACTTGAATAGTGACGACACAACATCAGTCCCCTTAAATCAGTATTTTTTTAAGGTAGGAAAAAGGCAATTTAACTTCAGACTCAAAACATGATCCAACCCACATCAAGGCCGAGACCTTATTCAACAAGTTCTTGGCCAACAGAAAACTGATTCTGTCTTCCAGCAACCTCTATCCTCAGCAGCAAGTTATTTATCAAAAACGATTGAGATTAAAACATCATGTCATTTAACGTTTCAGACAACAATTGCTTATTTCCTTACCAAAATTGGAAGAGAATAAAAATAAAACAAACCTACCCTCCCCAACAATCTCTCCAATAAACCTAGTTTTCTTTTCTGCTTTGCCTTCCTTGGACTCATCCAAGAACATGAGTTCAATGGATGAATTAAAGAAAATATGATTATTCTTATTACATTTTTCTATGACAACGATGATTATGGCATACAAATGTATTTTTTACCTAGTAAAATGGGCATCTTAATCTTTTGCAAAGAGTGTGGTTATTTCCTTCCTGGGAGTGGAAGTTCTGAGCGAGCCAAGAGGCAGAGGTATACTTGAAGTTCTGTTAGCCTGCCAGGAGAAAGCCTGCTTGGCCAGTTTAGGGGACCTGAGCCTGAATGGGGTATTCTGCAACTAACGGGAATGGCAGCTTCTCTCTTGATAACTTCCTATTTGGCAAGTACAATGTGTGTTGATGTATTCAGTTGATAAGGCAGAAGAGCAGGCAGAAAATAAAAAGAAAAAGAAAGGAAAGAAAAGCACAGGATCACAGGCTAATGCACTCAAAATTGTGTCTCAGTATCCTCTAGGCTCAAGTTCAATGCACAGGTTGTTTAGATTTTCAGTGATACTTAACTGTATTGAGATAAGTGAATCACACTTGTTAGTATAAGTTTGAGTTCTTCAATTTTCCACTTCATTCAGATATTTGCATGTGTCCAAGGAAAGCTTTACATGGCCTCGGTTCATCACTTTCCCTCTCTTCTGTTAGCAGAAAGGAACTGAATGGGTTGTTTTACTTTCTCTGCTTTCCATTTCCCAAACAGCCAGAACAAATGAAATTGCCTGCAAATTGTTACCTCCGAGGTCTCTTTCCAGGATACTAGCATTCATAGCAAAAGGACTCCAAGCTAGGTAGGCACATTCTGGAAGGTGAACACCAAAACAATCTACCATCAGCTGCTACAGAATTCATTCATTCAACCATTCATTTGGACAATTGTTCACTCATTCAATTATCTGAATATCTCTGGGATGCCTTCTAGGTGTGGCAGTTGAGAAAAGTGTAAATCCCCTTGGAGGATTGATTTTGCACGTCCATTTCTCATGGATAGCCTTAAATGCTCACTCTAGTGTTAAATGTGTGCTTTCCCAGTGCTGGACTCTTGAACAATGCTATCAACCCTTATGCACACAAAAAAGTACACGCGCATACTTTCACACGCCAGTGATCATTTACTCATATGAATAGAGAGGAATATTGATGGGGAAAAGTGCCAAAGAGAAGACAATTCAAAAGCTGATCATGCCCACAAAATACATATTTTGGGGCCATAGAGTTACCTTCCACATTAGGTTAACGTTAAAATAGATTTGTATTCGCTGAGCACGTACCAGGTGTATGTTGCGATAGGAGAGGCTGGGTGGGGTAGAGGAGGAATAAGAGGTCCCTAGTGATTGGGGGAGCAGATGGAAGCAAAGCAGCATTAAAAAAAAAAAAACCAAAAAACTTCTTTAATGTTTACTTTTGAGAGAGAGCGTGAGCAGAGGAGGGGCAGAGAGAGGGAGACCCAGAATCCGAATCAGGCTCCAGGCTCTGAGCAGTCAGCACAGAGCCCGACGCCGGGCTCGAACCCACGGACCCCATCTTCATGACCTGAGCTGAAGTTGGATGCCTAACTGACTGAGCCACAAAACATACTCTGAATTATCCGCAGAATAAATAAAACATATGCAAGACCAGGGTTCCATTATTCAACTTGTGTACATAATTGCATTTCTTATCTTTATGTTTCTCATCAAGTGTATTTTTTTACAAAATATTTTTCCAAATCTATATCTATATCTATATCTATATCTATATCTATATATTTAAATCTGCTCTGCCAACACTCAGAAGAACTTGTATGTTCCATGCCCACACAAGCACATGGAAAATGATCTTCTGGTTGAGGTTTGTTCATTGTGTGAATGATAGCGTCCTATATAAACACCCCTGGATATTTGGGCACCAAATCACTTTTAGCTCACTTACCAACTTGACGCAGGAATGAACCAGGGAATAAAATAGATTACGTAGGTCTTCCTTTCTTCCAACCAGGCACTTGACCCTGGGGAGAAGAGGTGTGGTTGTTAAAACAACAGATTTTAAATCGGCCAAGTCAACTAGGAAACATCCTTTAAGGGACTCCGTGGAAGGGAACTGGCTTGGAACCTCAGCAGGCAGACCCATGAGAAGTGCTCCCTGTCTCCCAGCCCCCGCCCCACCCCACCCCCAGCCCCCCAAGCCACTTCGGAATTGCCTTTTGAGTAAAGTGGTTCCATTCAATGGTCAAAGGCCAGGCCAAAAAAACCTGCTGTAACTGGCTTTGGACAGTGCAGACAATTTCCTGGGGAAAACACCACTTTATTTCTGCTTTCCCTGAATCTGTTAAAAACATGTTTGTTTTGGCATTTTTCAGCCTTAGTGTGATTTTTAGTATTCCACAGTTTGAGAGGATTAGATTACACCTTGTGACCAAAATGAGGGCTGGGAGTAAGTTAACTCCACAGCTTAGAATCCTATAATTATGGGTTCAAATAGAAGGAGTAAGGTGAGGCTAGATAAACTTTGTTTTAAGGATTTGATGCAACATACTGAGTATGACTTAAGACATATAATGTTCCTGTGTTATATACTTTGGGCATATCACATGATACCTGTGCCTTAAACATATCATCTGCCAACATTTTACAAGGATTGTGCATGAAGGGTTGTGTCTAAAAGAACTTGGTAGCTGGAAGGGAAGTAGCCAACCCTCTTACTTTATAGAACAGACACCGCATGAGATGGAATAGAAGAGATTATCTCAGCGTCACACCAAAAAGGAACAGAGCTGTCATGAGCACTCAGGCCCCCTGACTTTCAGCCCCAGACATGTACATCCATGGGATACTTCTGATCCTGAGCAAAAACTCCTCTGTTTAACACACACACACACACACACACATACACACACACACACACACACAACTATTTAAAATATAATAATGTATGTATGAATCATGGAAGCTGGGTTTTGTTTTGTTTTAAAATTACTGACCCAAAGTAGCTCTGAATTGCTCACAGTAGCTCTGAAAATAAAATATAAATGCACTAAAAAAAGTTACTAGATAAAGCCTAATTCTTACTCCTTAGAGCAGAGGAGGGACAATCTTGAGCAGGTTTCTAAACATGAACTCAGTTTCCATTGCTACAAGGGAGAGTTCCTTTAACAAGAGAAATAAAGAGTGAGAACCCGTTGATAGAACAACTATCTCTTTATTAAAGCTATAGCATAATTTTCTGAGGGAATGATTACATGAAAAAAAAAATCACAGGAGACATACCTACTCATCTTGTGAAATAACTACCTGCCCAGTGTCAAAAACAAGGGCAGATTTTTACATACTTGTATTTATTCATTAGGCTCTCTATAAACCCAAAAGGCCAACAGATATTTTCACTGTAATGGTGGAGATATCAGCTTTGAAGTTAATAAAAACTATGTTTATGGAATCCTCACATAAAGGGATAGTAAAATGTCACCCTTCATTCTACTTTGTTGGACAAGGTTTATTATTATTATTTGACGTTTCATCCCTGTAATCATCTCATTATCACACACATTCTTAGAAAAGGAGGAGAGACTACAGAAGTCAGGCACACTGCCAAGCAGTGTATTTACCACACTAGTTCACCATGTACACAAACGTGCAGAAAAGCAAAGCCAATGCTTGGAAGAGAGCAATGGACAGCTTCTTTGTGTCTAGCTGGTGGAGACAGAGTAGAGGTGACCAAGATTTTCAGAGGAAACAAGCTTTGCCAGTAAATTACACTGAACTATAAAATTTTAGAAATAAAATCTATTTATCCCCCCATGCAGTTGCTGTCACAGCCTGACGATCACAAGATTAGTATTAATAACAAATTATTATAAATGGTAGGAAATTGGTGGGAATAGATACCACTGTGGGGGAAAAAAAAACAGGATTAATCAGTTTCCTAGCAGATATCTTTCTTCTTCCATGTTTCTTCACCAAAAACAAAGGAAGTGTGGGAAAGGAATGTGGGTATGCAGGAGAGGTAAGCAGAGGCAAAGTTATTTTTGTTACCTGCTGGCTGAATTTCCCTTATAAAAACAATATGTCTAAATAGAATTTACAGTCCTGAATCTCCTTTTATCTTCTGAGACAGAAAATAAGGGTTTAATTTAAAACCTTGTGAGTTTGTTAGCCAGATGAATTTCAGAGCTGTCCTGAATACACAGATAAGGACAGAGAATATGGAAGTGATACAGTCACAGGGCTGAAGTAGTGGGATGGCATGGAGGAGTGTGGAGGAGTGTAGGTGGGGCATCACACAGAAGAGAGAAGCTGTATAACTAAATCATAGTGATTTAACTTTTATCTAAGGCCGAATGGTTACACCATGACTTGGAATTCTACACCGGGTTTTAAAATCTTTTTGAGATAGATGAAGGTAGGTAACGTCCATGTTACTAGAAATATTTCAGTGGTTGCTTCCCAAATATCTCCGTTAAAGAGATAAATCACCATGTAGCTTCTGGCTTTGGAACCACCTCTGTCGTCTCCTCTTCCTGTGTGTTTAAAGATGATTTGCTACTAAAATCATAATTGTTACTTCAAAGATTTCTGTCATTACAGATGCTTTTCTGCGAAGAATTAATGATACAATGCCATTCAAATACACTGAAGGTCAGGAGGGTGGCATTTTCAAATCTAAAAGCAATTCAACTGTGGATGATTCATTATTTTCATTGAAAGCGGTCTCCTTTTATGGTTTCTAGCTTTCTCTTAGTGTCAACATTAAAGTCTTCATAGAAGTTTGAGTTAGGATGAGTGCAGCTGGTTTTATGCATTTTTCTGTTCGCTCAGTCATCCACTGAAGTACTTAATGGACTTCAGACTGTGTCAGATGCTTGGCTAGCATGGGGCCAGAACACAGGGGGAAAAGACCTTGCCCCTGCCCTTAGGGAACTCCGAGTCTAGCAGGTGATTTAAATAGGGAGATAAATAGTAAGATATCAAGAAAGCCACAGTGTTAAGGGAACATGAAGTGTGAACTAGAAGCCCTGACATGAGTAAGGGAAAAGATGTGAGGAAATATGTTCTCAAAAAGAAGACACCAAAACTGTCACTTTGTAATGAAAAGAGGTTAACTAACTGGAGGGAAGAAAAATGCATGGAAAAAGAAGACATTCTCATTATTAGATAAGGGTAGAATACGTGGAGAATTTAGTGTTTTTGTACCTTGGAGATGAGACATACCGAACGATTTTAATTAGAAGAAAGGAATGATCAAATTCCCATTTGAGAAAAGTGTGGGTCTCTTATATATTTTGGATACAGAGGTAGGAAATCAGTGTGAGAAGCAGTGTAGACCAGTGGTTAAACCAAAGACTCTGGAGGTAGACTGCCTATATTTAAATCCCTGCTCTGCCATGTGACAGATGTGTAACCCTAGGGGAAGGTCTCTCTGTTCCCCTTTTGCCTTCTGTATTAATAATAGCACTTACTTTATACTGTTTTTTATAAGGATTCATACTTGATGTATGTAAGCATGCTTAAAACAGCGCTTAGCATGTAGTGACTGTTGTGTAAGAATGAACTTATAGGAGAATTTTGCAGTGATGTATGGAAGAAATTAGGAGGATCTGGGTTAAGAGAGCGCAGTGAGCTAGAGAGAAGGAAATGGTTTTGAGAAACCTTTAAGAAGTCGAATTCCTGAGACTTGGTAACTGATCGGATATAAAGGATTAGAGAGAAACAAGCAGCTGGGATAAACCCCAGATTTCTGGTTTGAGGGCCTGGTGGATGGTGTGTCTGTTCACTGCAAGAGGCGATACAGGAAGAAAGACCGTTATGGAGAGAGATGATGAATTCAGTTTTGGACATTGGCTTGGCGGTGTCTTAGTCCTTCTAATTGGTATGGTCCAATAGGCAATTGAATATAATATCCGGGATCTTCGGGAAGAGAAGCTTGGCAGAAGATATAGATTTCAGGGGTCCTTAGCATATTAATGATAATTGAAGCCATGGAGCAGATGAGATCATCCTAGAGAGTGAATCAAATGAGGAGAAGGCCAAAGATAACACCCTGAAGAACATTTGAGAAGAGGGTGGAATTATAAAGCTGACAACAGAAACCAAGGAAGAAAAAATAAAGGAGAGATTCCAGCTTCTGGCCATGATGGAATAACTGCACTGCATTAATCCTCCCATTATAAACAACCATAAAACCAGACAAAATATATGAAATTACTGTTTTTCGATGTTGGATCATGGAGTGCAGTTCTCTGATCCCTGACAGAAGGGAAACAAATGAGGTGCGTATGCCATGATTGCTCCAGCTTTCTGCATAGAGGCATTTTCTGTCCTGCACTGCAGGAAGGAAGCCCCATCAATGAATGATGGTCTTGCTGAATTGAAGAGAGAGATGGAGTTCAGGGTTACTGATGCATAGCTGGAATTTGTGGGTACAGGATTCGGGAAGACCCACATAGGAAAAGAGTTCCTAACATCAATGTGGGGGGGGGTGGGCACCTGGGTGGCTCAATCACTTAAGCGTCTGACTTCAGCTCAGGTCATGATCTCACAGTTTGGGGGTTCGAGCCCTGCGTCGGGCTCTGTGCTGACAGCTCAGAGCCTGGAGCCTGCTTCAAATTCTGGGTCTCCCTCTCTCTCTGCCCCTCCCTCAGTCACGCTCTTTCTCTCTATCTCTCTCTCTCTCTCAAAAATAAATAAACATCAAAAAAATCTAAAAACCAATGGGATCCCATTGAGGATTTGGTGAACACTGAGCTGTGCGTGTGTGAGATGATATTCCATGAGCCTCTGAAAAGAACAACTCCTGAATAAAGACAAGTCTTTGTGGAGCTATGAGCTCGGCAATGATCAGAGCTTGGGCAGGTCTGGGAAATCTTTAATTTCCTACCATCTAGAATGAATAAATCTTGTTTAATAGAATTAACATTCAGTAGATTTGAATCCACACATAGGAGAAGGGCATAGCTAGATACACCCTAACAAAATCTGAAAACACATTTTACAATTCTCAAATTGAGGAGCACCTGGGTGGCTCCATCAGTTAAGTGTCGACTTTGACTCAGGTCATGATCTCATAGCTTGTGAGTTCAAGCCCCATGCCAGCCTCTCTGCTGACAGCTTGGAATTCTGTATCTCCTGCTTTCAGCCCCTCTCCTGCTTGCTTTCTCTCTCTCTTTCTCTCAAAAATAAATAAATATTAAATTTAAAAAAATTTTAAATGCTCAAACTGATATGAAAGCAAATTAGCTCTTCACCAGAACAAAACTCAACAAAAAGGGAACAAAATACTAAATACTAAAGAACTTGATATCCACATGTTCATTATACATTAATGGTAAAATGTTCCCAAATTTGCTGAAAATTATAAAGTAACAAATACAAGAAACTCAACAAGCTACAGGCCAAATAATCAAAAAGAAAACCACAGCAAGGGACATCATAATAAAAACAACTAGACCTGCAAAAGAGCAGATAAATGTGACCCTAAGCAAAATAAAAATTGATAACTATAGACTCAGAAATAAGATAATGGAATTAGAAAACAAGATGTTTAAAAGAACATTATAGACATGTTCAAAATGTTAACGAAAACATGAAAACAACAAAGGAAGTCTCAATAGTGAAATGAAAATTATATAAAAAAGAAACATGGAAATTATAGAAGCATAAAATATAATATTGGAATGAAAAAGCACTGGGTAGATTGCATAGCTGGTTAGACACTGCAGAATCAAAGATCAGTGTCCTTGATTCTTCCAAACATTAAATATAGAATTATCAGGTGGCCTAGCACTCCACTTTTGGATATATACCCAAAGAAATAAAAGTAGGGACTCGAGCAGATGTTCATATACTCATGTTCATAGCAGCATTATTCACGCTAGCTAAAGAGGGAAGCAACCCAAGTGTCTACTGATGGATAAATGGAGTACCAAAAGATGGCATATATCTACAATCAGTATTTTCCATTCTTGACAAGGAAGGAAATCCTGAAACTTGCTATAACTTGGATGAACCTTGAGGATATTGTGCTAAAGGAAATCAGCTACTCACAAAAGGACAAATGTTGTACGCTTCCACTTACATGAGGTACTGGACTAGTCAGATTCATAGAGACAAAGCAGAATGGTGGTTGCTAGGGGCTGGGGGAGGAAGCAATGGGGAGTTCATATGTAATGGATACAGAATTTCAGTTGAAGATGATGACAAAGTTCTAGAGATGGATGATGGTGACGATTGCAAAATAAAGCGAATGAACTTTATGCCACGGAACTGTATACTTAAACATGGTTAAAATGGTAAATTTTACCTTATGTATATTTTTTAAAAAATGTTCCAAGTGAGTAGTCTCCAGTAGTCAGTTTGTGATTTTTCTTTTTCTGTTCTGTATTTTGCAAGTGGTGGATAATGAAAATGTAAGGGGCGAAGTAAAAAAGAGACAAAATGAAACTAAATAACTATGATCTTTATAACATTCTCTAACGCATAGAGTAGGATTTACGCCCAGTACATATGGGTGCAAATGTCAGAAGAAGATTAATACTAAAGAATAATACATAGAGTTGGAGTAAAAAAGTGATAGAATGAACTGAGTGAGTGATTTGATTTTAAGATTCCAGAGTTACAGCAAAGTATTGCTTTGTTTTTGTTGCATTTTGTTTAGCTTTTGCATAATAAACATTGCCCTGACTTAAAAAAAAAAAAATCCAGTGAACCTGAGAGCACTAAAATCTATCCAAAATGAAGCACAAAGAGAGAGAGAAAAAGTAAATCTCTGCTATATGGCTCAGTGACCCATAGGATAATATCAAGGAATCTAGTGTACTTGTAATCAGAGCACCGAAAAGAGAAAAAATAGGTTAGCATTTGCAGAGATAAAGATGGAAGTTCTTCCAAGTTTGCTAACAGATTCAGGAAGTTCAGTAAAACCCAGGCAGAATAAACAAAGGACAAATCATAGCAAGACACATCATAAATTGCTAAAAAAAAATGTGGTGAGACACAAACGTTCATTGTATATAGGGGTTCATTATATATAGGAGGCAAGAAAGACTGCTGACTTCTCAGCAGAAACACTGAAAACCAGGAGACAAAGAAATGCCATCTTTCAAGTGTTGAAAGAACAATAAAAACACACAAAAATCTTTTAACCTGAAGTCCTATGTTTTGTAAAATAATACTCTTCTTAAAAAATTTTTTTAAATGTTTATTGATTTTTGAGAGAGAGACAGAATGTGAGCAGGGGAGGGGGTGAGAGAGAGGAAGACATAAAACTGGAAGCAGGCTCCAGGCTCTAGGCTCCTGGCTGTCAGCACAGAGCCTGATGCGGGGCTCAAGCTCACGAGCTGCAAGATCATGACCTGGGCCAAAGTCGGATGCTCAACCGACTGAGCCACCCAGGCACCCCAAATAATACTCTTTAAAGTCTGTTAATTAATTAATTAATTAATTAATTAATTTTGAGAGAGAGAAAGAGAGAGAGAGCGAGCCAACAAGCAGGGGAGGGGCAAGCTCCCAGGATCCATGCTGTCAATGAGGGGCTCAATCTCACAAACGGTGAGATCATGACCTGAGCTAAAATCAGGAGTTGGGTGCTTAACTGACAGAGCCACCCAAATGCCCTTAATATTTTTAACATAATATTTTTAACATTTCTAGATAGGAGAGGTGATAGAATTCATTGCCAGCAAAGCTGCATCACAAGAAGTGTTAAGTGATGTTCATCAGCCTGAAGGAAAGTGATAATCTATGGAAACTCATATCTACACAGGCATGAGGGGTGGTAGAAGAGGGCTCATATGTTAGTGCACCATTTCCCCTCCTCAGTGATTGTGATGTTCCAGATGATTGAAGCCTCATCACCGTTGTTCTCTGAGAGAAGAACCCTTACCCTCTCACCCTCTTACTCTCTCCCTCTGCCAAATAATTTCTATCTGGTTAACTGTCACTCATCCTGTGATCAATTCAATAGTGACTTTATCTAAGAAGTCTTCCCTTCCATCCCAAACTGTATTTAGGTCCCCTGCTGTAAGGTCTACTCTTTACTCTCTTCTTACTTCTCTAGGTTTATAATTACACCATTTTACAAAAACATTTGATATTACTATTTCAGGTATCTCTGTTTTCTTCCACTAGAAAATGTGCTCCATGAAAGCAAGGACAATTTGGCTTTGATACACTGTTTTATACCCAAGGGCTATGTAGTTTATGTTTAGTCAATGTTTGTTGAATTAAAATCACAAGTGAAGATTGAGGGTTGAGAGGAAGAATAGTATTAATGTTTAAAACATTGGAGTTAATAGAGCTGTTTTAGGAGAAACATCTCAAAATGTTGTGATGAAGGGGGGACTCTGAAGAACGTGGAAATTGTTAGAATATTAAGGAGGTTGGAGCACTGTGAGGCTACTGTTGAACGAGCTACTCGTATGGATGAATATCCAAGTTTCATAGGATCATGAAGGCTCATGGGATGGAAAAGCAAGACTGCATTTAGTGCATGAAGTGACAAGTAAGTAGATACAAAAGGTCCTGAAGAGGGGCAGAGCCTCCTATAGATGAATAGCTGTGTCCTAAAGAAATAGTGATTTATATAGAGGGTAAAGGAGTATTGCTCAGAAGTGGTCTTGAGGTCTTAGGAGATTGGTGAGTCTGCCTCCAGACCCTATGGGGTTGCAAAGTGTAAAATTAAGAGCTTCTACTCAAAAGAGTTGGAAGCCACATGATAACCTGTCCCCTAGAGCAAACAGGGCACAGTATACAGGCCTCAGGGTGGGCATCATGAACACTAGGCTGAAAAAGGTCACACTGGCCTGTGAGCACAAGGAAAAGGCTACAGAGATTCCATTTGACATTGGGGAAAAGGGTAAGATCTTTACTCCAAGCCTGCCTGTTCAAAATACTTTCCGCTTGGGTTAGGCAACTTCTCTAAACCAAATTCCATGTAAGAAAAGCCTTAGCTCTAATCCTGATGGAAAGCCCTTCTGGAATTTTATGGACCTAAAGGGATTTATCAGTCTTATGAGTGGTAAGATCCTCCTGTTTAATATTTAAATCATTTTGGCTGCAGATAAAATGGGGGGAATGAGCCTCCTCATCTGTTAAAGGGCATGTTCAAGTTTGCATTATGGTAACTACTTAACCAGAAGAAATCTGTGTAGAACACTGAATTCAGATGCACTGTGATGCATAAGCTTCTCTGCTGCCGGAGATGGTTAAATACCGCAGCCTGCACTGGAGCAGAACAGGTAAAACACTGATAATTTTTATAAAAGTATCTCTGGATAAGGCATCTGGCCAACCTTTATTAAAAGTTGGGATTTTACCATAGAAACCTGGTTTAAGTTTTCAGTTCTTGTGGTAACAATACAAGTGATCTGAAGGAAAACTATAGAATGTTCCCCTTCAGAAGGCTGTTTCTTTGTTTTTCCATTTAAGAATTGCATTCATAATTATAGACATACTTTGGATTATGGGACTTTAAATCTCCTAGGAATCACCCTTAAAATATCAATTCCCGCAGGAAGGACTACACATTCAATGTCATCAGTTAATAACAACTAAACATGGATGGATTTCTTGGCCTTTGGGGAAGAGGGTGAGGCCATGAGATTTGTTGGAGAGAATGACAGGTAGAGATTTCTGCTGTGATATATAAGATGTTGAAGTGCCCGACCTTGGAAGGTGCTCTAAGACAGGAAAATGTGTGAAGAGATAGAGTAATAAAGGGACCAGATCGTGATAGAAATTGGGAGGGAAACACTGACAAACAAAATCTCAATTTTACTTTTACTCATCCCTTCAGCAAATATGGTTGAGCACCTTCTTCATACTGGGAGGTGCCATCCTGAGCAAAGCAAGCAGCAATCTGTGTCCACATGAAGCATGGATTCTAGTGGAAGGAGGTAAATAATACACAAAACAAGTGAGTACATTTAAACCACATTTAAATTTAAGATCAGTGCTATGGAGTAAGATCAATATGGGGAATGGGGTAAAAATGGCCAGTGTGGACATTTGGGGTAAAATTCTAAACAGGCATCCTCATTGAGACGGGACCCTTGAACAAGGATTTCGAGGAGATGAGAGAAGGTCACGCAGACACCTGGAAGAGTGTTCTAAGCTGAGAAACGATAAATGCAAAGGCTCTGAGGTATGAGTGTGCCTGGAATATTCAAGGAAGAACCAGAAGGCAGTGTCACTGGGGTGAATGAGCAAGAATAGGATGAGGGAGAAGAGTGGCTCTCAGTAGGACTTTGGCTTTTATTCAGTGATATGGAAAGGCACCAGAAGTTTTGTCCAGAGGAGAAACACCATCTAATATATTTTTCAAAGATGTTTTTGGCTGTTGACAAAGCAGGGAGATTGGGAAGACAGAGGCCTCTTGCTGAAAACAGAAAGGTAAAAGTGGATGGTCACGGTGCTTGCCATAGAGATGTTGAGAAACAGTCACAGCTGGTGCACAGTTTGTAGTCAAATCAACAAGATTTGCCATTAGATGCAATACATAGGAGGGAGAGAGGAGTCAAGGATGATGCCAAGATATTTGGCTGAGCGATGAGAGGGGGAAGAATCGTCATTCATTGAGTTAGGAAAGATTTTGGATAGCACGTCAGAAGTTTAACACTGGACATTCTTAGTTTGAGATTTCTATTATGTGTCCCAGGGGATATTTCAGATAGGCACTTGGAAGGATCAGTCTAGATTCCCAGGGAGAAGTCTTGGCTGGGATATAAACTTATGCATCATCAGCATTTCCGAGGGAGGGGGTAGTAGATTGAAAAGCGGTCCCCAAACTGGACCCTTAAACATGCCTGTATTTAGAAGCTGGAGATGAAGAAGAACAAGCGAAGATATTGGGAAATCCTAGAAAGATAGGAGGAGAGTTAGGTAAGTACGTGTTCTGAAAACCAAAGGGAAGGGTGTGGCCAACTGTATCAAATGAATGATCATTTGATTTTCGAAGAGAAGTCACTGACGATTATGATAAAAGCAGCTTTGGCGGAATTGGAAAGGCAACACCCTGACTGGAGTCCTGTTAAAGAAGAATGGGAAACAAGGAATTTAAGGAGGAGTATAGGCAACAGTGTGGTGCCAGTCTTCAGTCCCCAAGTCCACACAAAAATATCGTTAGTCTAGCATTAGCTGCCATTCTCTTTTGCTTAAGGCTATTGGTTATCAAGCCAAAAGCACGGATTTGACCTTGAGAGGTCTTCCAAAGTTCACATTGGAATGCTCTTTCTCTTTAACCTCAAGGATTGCCTGCTTCTCTTCAATTCTCTTTAATTTAATGAAGTACCACAAACCAGAAAGGAAAAGGATGCGCTCACAGAGCTATGGATATGCAACATCCCTGTTCTAACTATCAGAATATCAAAAATCATTTTCTGCTTATTGATTGGAATAATTGTGTAACTAACATTTCTTCCCTCCAATCCCCATCATTAAACAGACCCGCATTCCTGTGATTTCTGTACATCTGAACTATTCAGCCCACTATTTTGATTTGTGTGGAGACCAGTTTATTTTCTAGGCATGGTGCACTCATGCAGTTAAGGAGCTGTGCATAGCATTTAAAGTTTTCAGAGTTTGAAAACTTACATGCTTTACGCACCTCACAGTTTGTTACCCGCTGTGGAACAGAAGCAGCCTAGTGATCCTCCTTCATTGCTGAAATGGGAAGCTTGGGAGTATTCTAAATGGAGATTGGTTGCAAGATTTCATGGGACTCTCAGACACCCAGGTTGGGGTGAAGTGAAGGCTGCATCCATCTGAGGAATGTATTTCTCATTCGGTGCTATTTGACCCCAGATGAAATAAAATGTGGCTTCACCTCCAATGTAAATATTGGTCAGTTCCTATCCCATTAAGTGTTCCTGAAGACAAAGATTCTGGTCTATCAATCATAATAATACTCCCATTAGCTCTTAAGCAACATGTTTGAATAGGAAACTGCCTCTCCCTCTCTCTCTCTCTCTTTTTGCCTGTTGATGATTTAGAGACAGTAAGACCTCCAGGCTTATCTTGAAAATATTTACTCAGCTTCTTTCAGGGATCATTTTAGAGCACGCTCATCAAAGTGTATGTTTCTGTAAAGCAAAGGGTGACAGAAGACAAGAAGAGCGAAGAACCTCTGTCTGGCTTCATATCTTGGTTGAAGGTGACAGGGAGATTAGAAAACCAACACTGAGGAAATGTTTCTGATTATCTGCTCCATTCAGTAAAACAGAGAAAAAAAGGCATAAATCTCCATCTGGTTTCGTTTTATCTTCAGACCTACCTACACTTCAGGCTTTTTTGTTTTCCCCTTCCTTTTGCTTTGTCTACTTATTCCCTTGTGTTTCTGACTTGGCTTTATCCTTTGAGAAGCTAACCTGAACATGTGCATTTTAAAAGATAACATATAAAGGTAAGAGTCCATGAGTATTAATGTGTGTTCCTTCTTTGCTTTGGGGCAAACCAAAGAAGTAGATGAAGGTGGCTGATGGAAGGGATTTTAAAAGAACAGTTTCAGGGATTATACTATGGGGAGGATCCTGTTGGCCCTATTAAAAATGATGCTTCCCAGGAGTTAACTGTTTTCAATGTTTTCAGAAAGGATGCACTTACATGAGAAAATTAACTACTCTGATCATAATACATCAGGACCTTACTTTGTCTCAGGCAAGATGTAAAGGTCTATGCATGCACTGTCTCATGTGATTACCAGTTCAAAAATCTATCTTGCCTATAGCATGACTCTCATCTCTCAGTATAAGACAGTGAGCCCAGAGAAGCCAACAGATTTCTATAGAGGATCTGTGAACCCTCACTGAATGGCAGACATCTCATGTGCTGTCTGCATACAACAAGGATCACCGTGAAACCACTGAGTCAGCTTAGCAGGCAAAAGAGATCTGCTTTTGCACATGTCAGGAAGGATTTCCAAACTGAAGAACAATGTCCTTAAGATTGCTGATGTAGATCTTTGACTTTGAAGTGAATGCCCACCTCACAGAGTCATGTTTTTCCAACTCCTTGGACATGCTGTGCCTCTTTTTACATGAAATCATATTCTCGATTGTGATAGGGATATGAGTTTGGGCACTTTGGTCTAGTCTTGAAGCCTAACATAAACATTCATGGTTAAAACACACGGAATTAATGTACCTGAACATGCGTGCTAATCTTTATTTTCTCCTGATATGATTCTAATCTCATTTATCTCTGTTGTAATGTAAGTGGCCATGTGTGTAATTGCATTTTATTTCAACTTCATAGACTTATTCAAGACTTTGAAAACTGTGAAGTGATTATACTTAGAGTACTTATAGATAAAATATCTTAGGTTACCCTATAATTCCTTGAGAAAGGGAGAGTGAGTGATATTGCCATTTTGGTTATAGATTTGTTGAAAGACACAGAACGTGAATGATATCCTCCAAGATAAGAGCTTGTTAGTGGAAATGACAATATTAAAACTCAAGGCCCCTGAAATACAGATCACTTTATCATTCAGCCGTGATATTCCAAATCAAACCAAACCAAGTGAAAGATCCGAAAAATACATATTTATGGGACAGTGCAAAGACCATGTATGTAGGTATGGGCTAAGCACTTGGAATTTTTGACAATATTATCAGAAGGATTTTTTTTTTCTTGAGGAAAATAGCTTTGAATTCAATGTTTGGAAGAAAAAATCCATAGGGCAGAACTTGAAAAATTAAAATGTGTAATCATAGGGAAATGGTTTACCTTTCACCTTCCACTTTTAATTTTCCACTGGTCCAAAATAATAATCTTGAGTTCTAGGTTCACTATCTTGAATCTTTGGTGGCCACGTCATGTTTTACTGGAACACATTCGATAGCAGGCAATAGATTTAAAACAAAGAAAGAAAAAGAAAAGAAAACCAGTATTTCCCATCCTTAGGAGTTACTTTGCCCCCGACAAATGAATGGTATTACCAGCATGTATTCAGTGCTTTGCTGAGATACTGTAGTGGTCAAACCACATTGCTTAGTAGGGAACTCCTTTTTTCCTGATACAATTGGAATGAGTTCAAAGAACAGGAATAACCAGCAAAGAAGGCCAGCCAACTGATTTATGAATGGAGATTAAAGGATAAATTAAAGAGGCCAAATAAATAGGCTTTGTCCAACCTGTATGTAAGAGAGAGTGTGACAAGAGTAGAAGTTTAATCTTGAATCATCGAAAAGTTTAAACATTAGCGAAAATTATTATACGGCACAATAAAATGAGAGCAGCATTAACATGATAGAGAACGTAGGCAAAGGTAAAAAACAGTATTGAACTCATCAAGCAACTTTGCTGGTGTCCAAGAGTGATTACATTCTACAATGAGATCTCCAGCATAATAGTGGAAGCTGTTTTCTGTTTAGAGCTGGACTAAACTCAGACCAAGATGAAGTGGCCTATCACTCAGAAGTCAGAATGAAAAACAATGCTGCCTTTTTCTCATTAGGGTGGTAGATTGCAGTGTATTGACTCCCTTGAGATTCAAATATTTAAATTAATGATTATCAAGAAGTTCAGGGCTTAGCTTTTTTAAGTCGCAGATTCCTGAGTATTCAATAGATATGCTGGGATGCAGGGGAATTAGTCAGCTATCTATTGCTGAGTAACAAATTGCCTCAAAACACAGTGGTTTAAACATACTGATAAATATATATCCCCTCACATAGTTCTGGCAGGTCAGGAATTTAGGAATGGCTTGGGTGATTCTGGCTTAGAGTCTCCCATGAGGTGACAGTCAAGATGTCATAGCATCTGCGGTCATTGGATGGCTTGCCCGAGGCTGAAGTAATTCACCTTGGGGATGGCTCACTTGGGTGCTGCCTGGCTTATGCTGGCTGTTAGCAGGAGATGTCACTTCTTGCCACATGTTTGTGTATCCTCATGACATGGCAGCTGACGTTCCCCAGAATGAGTAACCCAAGAAGACACATGTCTTTTACGACACAGGCTCAGAATCCACACACTATCATTTCTGTAATAGCCTATTGATTTTGCAGGCAAGCCTTATTCAACATGAGAGGGAACCGTATAAAAGCATGGATGCTAGCAGATGAGAATCACTGGAGGTCATCTTGAAGGCTGGCTACTAAAGAATCCTATGTGAATTTAAATTTCTTTTAAAATTTTTTTTTTCAACGTTTTTTATTTATTTTTGGGACAGAGAGAGACAGAGCATGAACGGGGGAGGGGCAGAGAGAGAGGGAGACACAGAATCGGAAACAGGCTCCAGGCTCCGAGCCATCAGCCCAGAGCCTGACGCGGGGCTCGAACTCACGGACCGCGAGATCGTGACCTGGCTGAAGTCGGACGCTTAACCGACTGCGCCACCCAGGCGCCCTTAAATTTCTTTTAAAGTGTGATATTATTTTCTTGTGCAAAAGAGTGCTTTCTTAGCTCCCCCATAACAGTAAATGGGGCACCAAGCTAGGTCATTGTCATTAACTTATAAAACCATCATCATTAACTAATGACATTAGTTAATGACATTAACTAACTTCTGTGTGTATAGTAGTTGAGATTTGACAGCATATTTTATGCTCGTCAATCATTATCATGTATTCAATGCTGATTATGGTCCACACAATCTCTGCAACAATCCAGACCTCAAAACAAGAGATCTGGAGATTGAAATGTTAACTAATTTGCCAAAGTTCACAGGGCTGGTAAGAGATGGGAGCAAATTGGAATCCACACTGAAAAAGCAGAGTCCAGAAATAGATCGCAATCCTGGAAGGAAACAGGAGGCACAAACAAATTGGGAAGTTCTAAGTGAGTTTCATAAAGGGATTATTACAGTGGTGTAGGCACGGTTAGAACCAATGATAAGAGATGTTTAATGTCTGAGACTAGTGACAGGTTACATCTTTAAGGATGGGTGGGAGGTAGAATTTACCATAAGTTACAGAGCCAACTATTCCAAGTGGACTTCTGAAGGTAGTTATGAACTGCTTTACAGGAATACAGATCATGTGGGGTGTATTAAGGGATAAGTAGTCTGCTATCACTCTCTTCCCACCTACCCAGTGCCTCCACTTAGGCAAATTCAACCAGAAGTCAGAGGCAATGGAACTCTTTGATGCAGTCTCTATATGGGTTGGGTGAAACATGGTCGAGAGAAGACCTGGAAATACCCAACACACCCACTATTATCTCCTATGCTGTATGCGTTCCCATGAACTCATTTAACTTTACAATCCTGAATACAATGAAGGGACTGAAGATCAGAGAGGAGGATTCACATGCTAAAGTTTCTACAAACTATGATGTGGTCAAATCAGCACTCAAATGTAAGCATTGGACTCCAAGCACTTTGTTTTGTACCAGAATATCAGAAAGAGTCAAGCTTCTGGTGGAAGATGGGGGTAATTCAGAATTAAGCATAGCCTATCATGTTTCAGTAATACTTCTTATTGCCATAGATTGCTGCCATCACTGACAACTTGTTCATATTTAAGTCAGCCGTGATAAGTGGGGAAATGTATCAGTGGATTCAGTCTAAACAACTGGGGTCATCCAGAAGTGGTCTTATTGTTGGTGGATTGAGTAGTTTATGCTGGTGACGAGCTGTGGTTAGTTATGGAACCTCTCATTTGTAGTCTTACATCTTAGTCCTATTGACCTGTCTGTGAAAGTGTGCATTAGTCTTTGTCTTCTGGTTAGCATTCCCAAATTCCAGATACCTAGAACAATATCTGGTGTGTATTAAATGCCTGGTGAATGATTAATAAGTGGGTAAACAATCAACTAGATAAGCCATATCCAATCCCCAGCTTTCTTGTCCAGACCCCAGGTCAACTCTTGGCCACCATCACTAACACTACCACCATCACCGTCACCATCATTATTTTTTCAGCACACACTAAATGTCTGGTGTGGTGCCAGGCACTTTACATTATGATCTCAACATAACGATGCCAACTATCTTAAGAGGTTGTTACCTTTCCTGTACAGATGAAGAAACCGAGGCTTAGCAAAGAAAATTAATTGTTCAAGACCACATCCCCAATAAGTGGTAAAGGTGGAATTTGAAGCTGCTTACACTGTCTCTGGAGCCTGCATATTTAACTACTATGCTTTATTATCTCCACCCACCACTTTATCACTGGACTTCAGGCATCAATAAACAATTATCTAAGACTATATTACTCTTGCTATACTTAATATTATCACCCACAGCTTGGCCTCCCTCTTATTATTTTCCCTTGTGTATTAGAGAGTAGCTCACCCTGCCTTTTGATTCTGTTTTGTTACTGAAGATTGCTTGAATCTTCCCTGGGTCTAAAGCCTCTTCTGAGCGCAACACTGGACATTCTGGAAGAAAATCTGAGGCATGAATCTCTAGAGTCTTTTTATTCTTCCAAGCTTCTAGACCACTTGGACCCATCATTTTTATTTTTGATGGTCCTTGGATCCCAGCATATTTTACATTAATCACTGCTCAGGGTATTTCAAGTTCGTGGTGGGGGAGCACTTTGCTGCTTATATTGTGTTTTATATTTTGTAGAGCAATTTAAAGAACTAAATGTAAAGCATCTGAGAGACAGAAAGTGCCTACACAATTGTTTTCCTAGCCAGTTCATTATCTCAAAATTGGAATTAAGCACTAGGGGAATAATCTCTCCGAAGGTGTCTTACTTATCAGAGCCAAACACATTTGCCAATGCCCACACTTGACGTACCTGTTCTTTGGTTTAGTAATCTGAAATTGAATTTGTTCATCACTTTGGTTCTGAATCTTTCCCTAGGAAAGAGAAAAAAAAAATCATCGGTCTCCATGGCATCACATCTCTCTTTTTTTTTTTTTTTTAGCTTTTTATAGATTAAAACCCAATTCCCGTCCTTCATGATGATTCAGGCTATGTCTATACTACGCCAACACAACTGGTTAAAAAGGGAAAAGTTCAGTGTAATAATGGTGGAGTTTAGTTGAGAAAATTCTAAATAAAATAAAATTTCACCTATTTGGGAGTCTTTTAAAATTGAGGCTTTCTAGATTCTTAGTACTTCAACTGTTAATATTAGTCATTAAAAAAAATTCTAACCATTCTGTTTAGAGGTCCTTCTAAATATTTAACAGATTTACATTCCAAAACACTGTAAACTAGATATCTTGAAATATGTTTCAATATGAAACACCGAGAAATACTAGGGGAAATATAAGAAACATTCCCAAAGGTCAAAAAATGAAGAGAAAGGTGGAACCATAAATAAGCTGCCACTTACTGTTTAACTGTCCTGAGAATTTGAGTTTAGTGAATAAAGTGAAAAAGAGAGAAGGTCATGGACCCACACAAGGTGGGAAGTTGGACTTAACATCTTCAAATAAAATCCAGATTTTTGAAAGATTACACCTTTAATGAGGGAGTACAATAGAAGATATCTGCTCACTAGCTGAGCGATATGACACGAATCTTAGTTTTGTTTTGGCTCTGGATTAGAGGGGAAGGGAGGGAGAAAACTCTCTTCTGAGAACTCATAACAATAGTACAGCTCTGATGAAGATTTGGCATGCATATTTATATTACTTGAATGGTCCTGAAGATCACAAGTCAAAAAACTCAGCATATGCACATGCATACACACATATTAGGCCCAGTTTTCCTCCCCAGAAATCCCCCTTAGACAGAAGTATATATAAGACGATGAGAAAATACTTTTAAGACTTCCTGTGCAAAGATGGGCAGGTGGGCCAACAGCATCAAAATCACTTGGAAACTTGTTAAAAATGAAGAATCTCAGGCCTTACTCTAGACTGGTTGAACCCAAACATGCAATTTAAAATATGTACATATGATTCAAATATAGATTAAAATTTCAGAAGTACTGCTCAAGAAAACAAGCTACCATAAGCAAGATCTTGACCAAACCATATGTTAGACAGTCAAAAATATTCAATAGGGGAATTTTTGGAAGCAGACTTAAAAATAAATGCATTTAGAATAATGTAATTAAAAAGTGGGCCAGAATATATGAAACAACATTACAGTGTTAAAACAACAACAACAACAACAACAACAACAACCTTGGAAGATATGTATCAATGGAAACCATAGTTATAAAGGCACCAGAATTAAACTCAGTATAAATAATAAGTAGAAAATAAAGCATAGCTGGAGAGAGAATTAGTGAACTGGAAGGCATACATCAAGAAATTATTCAGGAGCACCTGGGTGGCTCAGTTGGTTAAGCATCTGACTTTAGCTCAGGTCATGATCTCACAGTTCCTGAGTTCCAGCCCCATGTTGGGCTCTGTGCTGACAGCTCAGAGCATGGAGCCTGCTTTGCATTCTGTGTCTCCCTCTCTCTCTGCCTCTCCCCCACTCATTCTCTCTCCCTTTCTCTCTTGCTCTCTCTCAAAACATGAATAAACATTAAAAAAATTTAAAAAAAGAAATTATTCAGAATGCTATACAGAGATGAGAAATCTATAAAATAAGAAAGAAAGGTTAAGCATGGAGAAGATCTATCACATGTTTAAAAGGCATTCCAGGAGAGAATGGGGAAAGCATGGGGTAGGAAATATTCACAGAGAAAATAACTAAGAAAATTCAAGAATTGTTTGAAGACTAAAATCCTTAGACTATGGAGTCAAATATACATTTGAAGCAGTATTTTTTTAAAAACTCACAAACCATTAGTAAAGAAACCATAAAACTTCAAAGACAAACAGAACATTTTAAACACATCAAGAGAAAAAAAAAAAAAAAGGACAGGTTGCCTACAAAAGAAGCCCAATTACAGGAATAGAAAATTTCTTAACGAAAACACATGAACTCAGAAAACAGAAGCATATCTCTCAAACAAAAGAAAAAAAATAACTCTCGGGGCACCGTGGTGACTCAGTTGGTTGGGTGTCTGACTTCAGCTCAGGTCCTGATCTCACAGTTCATGAGTTCAAGCCCCACATTGGGCTCACTGCTGTCAGTGCAGAGCCTGCCTCAGATCTCTTGTTCCCCACCCCACCCCTCCTTCACTCATGCTAACACCCTCTCTCTCAAAAATAAATAAAACATTTTTAAAAATAACACTTTACCTTAGACTGTGAGTCATACTAAACACAAACTCCAAGATGACATAAAATAAAGACATTTTCAGACATTGAAACTCAAAACTCAAAATTACTTATTACCAGTAAACAACATGAAATGAGCCACCAGCCTTGCCGCAAACTATCTCTTTGACCAGAGCCAGCAGCATGAACATTACTTAGAAGGTAACAGAAATGTAGCATCTTGTGTCTCATTTAGAACTTCTCAAACCTTAATGGAAAAAAAAAATTAGTTGTTTAGAAGGTACGTGAGGAAAGGAATTGGTAAACATGTGGGGAAATCTAGACAATGTTCATATAAAACATCAACAAATAATTTAGTTGGCAAAGAAAGCAATGTAGAAATAAAGTAATAAAACGAATGATATGTAAGATGGGAATAAGATAATAATAGCTATACATTTTAAGGTCTTCATAATATAGGGGAAGTACTATTGATTTTTTATTATGCTAAATGAAATTAGTCAATCAGAGAAAGACAAATATCCTATGACTCCACTCATATAAGGACTTTAAGATACAAAACAGATGACCATAAGGTAAAGAAGCAAAAATAATATAAAAACAGGGAGGGCAACAAAACAGAAAAGACTCTTAAATATGGAGAACAAATAGAGGGTTACTGGAGGGGTTCTGAGAGGGGGGATGGGCTCAATGGGTAAGGGGCATTAAGGAATCTACTCCTGAAATCATTGTTGCACTATATGCTAACTAACTTGGATGTAAATTAAAAAAAATAAAAATAAAAGTAAAAAAATAAAAATAAAAAAAGGAGAAGTAAAATTGGATCTATATCTTCCTAAGCAGTAGATGGCAAATATATATTTTATTTACTTTTTATCAGCAAGTACTACTTTCTCAGCCCACAATATTCTATATATTAAATAATGATCCTGTTCAGAAACTTCCCACCTTTGTATGCTTCTTTTGCTTCTCTTCTCATTAGCCTCCATTTTAAAGAAAGCATAGTCTAAAATAAATATCTTCATTTTGCTATTACCTACACACTCCTTAAAGACATGCCATCTGGCTTCTTCCCTTACCATCTTAAAAACCTCTTTGCTAAAAGTCACTGTTGACATTCTAGTTAGAAAATCCAATGGCTTGGGGCACCGGGGTGGCTCAGTCGGTTGAGCGTCCGACTTTGGCTCAGGTCATGATCTCATGATTCATGATTTTGGGCCCCACCTCGGGCTCTGTGCTGACAGCTCAGAGCCTGGAGCCTGCTTCGGATTCTGTGTCTCCCTCTCACTCTGCCTCTCCCCTGCTTATGCTCTGTCCCTCTTTCTCTCTCTCTCTCTCTCAAAAATAAATAAACATCAAAAAAATTTTAAAAAAATAATAAAAGAAATCCAATGGCTTATTCTTTGTTAGGCTCTATCAATTTCTGTAAAGTCTTGCTACTCAAAGTATATAGTCTGTGGACCTGTGACATCCGTATCATCTGGGAAGCTTGGTAGGAATGCAGAATCTCTGGCTGCACTTCAGACCTACTGAATTAGAGTCTGGGGTTTACGAGACTCTGGTGATTCATATACACATTAATGTTTGAGAAGCACTGCTGTAAAATACTTGACATTGTGGACCACCCATGAGTCCTTGAAATTCTCTTCTCTTGTGCTTTCCTTATTGCCTTCTTTATTATAATAGGAATTATTATTTTTTTCATTGTTTCTGGTTGATTTTTCTCCTTCCATTGCATAGATGCAGTTATTTACCAAATTCTTCAACTTGGCCCTTGCTTAACTCCCCCATTCCCCACCGCCACCCACATCTTCTCTCTTCCTCTCTCAATAATCTATTCCAGTTCATGTCTTCCGTTACCTTCCTAGATAGGTTGTTTGTTAACTTCAGAAAAAAAAAATGGCTGCTTGTTAAAAATAAAATTTCTGGGGCCCCTCACTGGAGCTTCTAAACCAGCAGGTCTAGTTTAGGTTCAGGAATATGCATTTCGAAAGCACCCCCTTCCCTGCCCCAAGTAATTCAGATGCAGCCAGTGCATACATTTTTATTTGGGAGCAAATGCAGTTGATTAGAAAATGGTTATGTAGATCTCCAATCTTGGCTATGTTATTAGTCATTGTAGGGCAAGTAGAAATAAACCCCCAAATATCATTGGCTTAAAGAACTAAAAGTTTGCTTGCTTGCTTGCTTGCTTGCTTATATCATAGACACCATCCTGAAGGTATCTCTGTCCCTGATGCGATTCAGGGATATGGGCTCTTTGCTCATCTGGCTCGGCCAACCCAATTCACTTCACTTCCAGTCATACAAAAGGCAGGGAATGAGAAAGAAGTAGAATGATGCACATATGTTAAGGACATGCCTGGAAATGGTGTGCCTCAGTTCTGCCCCCATTCTGTTGTCAAACTGGTCACCTGGCTACAAACATAATGCAAGGAAGACTGGGAAGTATAATCTTCCTGCCTATGTGGGAGGAGTAAGTGGAACAGGTGAACATTTAGCCAGTCTCTGCCACAACCCTTAATCTCTGGTCTCACGTTTCCAGCTACCCACAGGATATCTTCTGAGACCAACTGCCCACAGGATATCTTCTCTTGAGTGTTGACTAATGAAACCAAGTCATTATATTTTAAATGAAGTAGAAGTAATGCCTGAATGTCCATGTCCCTTTCCCAGATAGAGCCTCCTCTTCAATTTATTAATTTTGTCAATGGAATCACCTTTCTGGGCACAGAGGCTTACAGCCTGGACATCTTTATCTCCACTCTTCCCCATAACTGCACCCAACTATTTGCCAAATCCTATTGCTTCTGTCTTGAAAATATTTCTTCCAACCTCCTACTTGATCACATCCTCAGTGGCATTGCCCAATTCTGGTCCATGTGATCCATTTCTTAAAATACTTCCTTTTTCTCCAATGCATGACACTTCAGCCATCCATTCTCTATTATATTCTTGTCCTCATTTGGCTCTATGTTTCTCATTGGCTAGGTGGCCCCCTACTGATGTCCTTTGCACAGTATAAATACTACATAACAATTACAGAGCATTAATCACATGTCAAGTGCTGGGTTAGTATTTTACATGGAGTGAACGTTATTATCACCCTTTTCTTTATGAATAGATAAACAAGGCTCAGGGGTAAAGTATTTTCACTGGCTGGCAAATGAAGACTAAGGATTTAAACCATGTAATTTGTAGGACCTCCTAAATTCTAAAGCCCCTGTTTCATTATAAACAAACTACCTCATAATATCTACATCTTTACAATCTGCTCCATCCTCTTTTTGAACCTAACTGAAACCGGGATTTCTCCTGTGAACCCCACTTTTTACTGAGTCCCATCTAGCGCTTGGTTTTTATTCATTCACACAGCATGTGACACACACAGTCCAAAGTGTGGGTAAGTTTTGTCTCATCCTGAGACTTTCAGTCTATTCTTATCTATTCTTGAAAACAAGCAAAACAAAGCAAACACTTTCTTTTCTTTTAGGAATCAAATTATTCATCTATATTCCTCTCAACTTTTTTTATGAACATGTATCGAGTTCTTTACTAATAAAATCATTCACTTTCTTTTTGTGGATTACTTGTAGACATCTCACTTTTTGTATATCCTATAGGTCCAACTTTTATTTTTTATTTATTTATTTTTTTAATGTTTATTTTTTGAGAGAGAGAGAGAGTGACAGAATGTGAACGGGGGAAGGGCAGAGAGAGAGAGGGAGACACAGAATCCAAAGCAGGCTCCAGACTCTGAACTGTCAGCACAGAGCCAGACGTGGGGCTTGAACCCACAAGCTGTGAGATCATGACCTGAGCCGAAGTCAGACGCTTAACTGACTGAGCCACCCAGGCGCCCCTAGGCCCAACTTTTAGTAGATGATGTGCATATCAGTGTAAACGTTATATTCAACATGCTGGCTTTGCATTTCCTTAAATTTGTAGCTTCGTTTACTTCACCTTTACTCTTTCAACAACTTCCTCACTTTCAAGATTGACCTCTAGTTTTGCCATATTCGCAACTTAAACTGTAATATTTCCATTCATAGCTCTCCGACTTGGCATTCTCTCATTCTTACTCCATATGATCTTTAAATTCAGGGTGGCCGCTGGTCCCGTGAGCTCCTGTATATTTTTCCAGTTTATTCATGTAAAAACAAACAATGCTTGTTTTTATTGCTTTTCTATTGGAATGGTATTGGGCAGCTGGAGAAAGCCCTCCATCAGTACTGAATCTTAGTTACTCTCTCTTGTCTCTTCTGCCTTTACTTACCTTCCATTACTTACCAGGAACTTGTTTCCTGGTACCAGTAAGTGACACTATCTCTACTCCTTTATCTATGACATAAAGCCTTTATTCTAATAAGAACAAAAAGTCAACTTCATATGTAAAAAAGTGAGCTAATTCTATTGACATGCAGTCATTCTTCATTCACTAAACAAGGGCCAAATATCAACAGAGGCCAAAGACTTAACATTACCTCATTATTAACTAATTTATTCATTATTATCTAACGGGTAACATAAATGGATGTTGTAATTGATTGAAAGTACAGACACGTGTGTGGGTACATGTGCATTTGTGCACACCTAGGTATGTAAAATTTAATAAAAGAAAGTTAAGATAGGATTGTTGAATCAGAGACAAAACTGGTTAATGCCATACAGGGCAATATACCTTTGGGGATTATCATTTCACTCGCCAGAAATCCTTTGCGTCTTTACTGGACAAAAATCTATGTCTTCCTGTTTGCCTCTACAAAATACGCAGACAATAGAAAGCCTAGCACCTCTCTGAAAGGATTCCCAGTAATCTCTTTGGCCTATTTTTATGTCTTGGATTATTTTTGATTATTTAGATTATTTTTCTAGTATTCCCCCTTGTCCACCCGGCTCTTGTGATCATAAACAATCTTCAAAACTCATTCTTCTGACCAAGAAAGGCTAGTTTTGTTACATTTGACCGGCAACAAGAGCATAAACTAACCATGTAACTCTCCCTGAATTTACTATGAAAATCTACAATCTTATAGGATTGAGTAAACATGATTGCCAGAGAATTTACTTCTGTTTGGGAAATTTTCACAAGGAATCTCGATTAGACTTTTCAAAAGCCTCTCTCATTTACTTCTCTATCCTGAGGCCAGGAAACCAAGCCCAAGGCATTCCTTTATGAAATGTCACTCATAGTACTTATGAATGTGGGTGGGTTTCTCTCTTCTTTTAGTCTGCAAATTATTCTAAAGTTCCTGACCTTCCAGGAAGTGGTTCCTTTCTTACCTGTGAGCCAAGCCTGAGTCCGTGTTCCTGGAAAAATTTTATAGGCATTGGTTCCACACATAAAGTCAATCCTTATTCCTGAATACTAGGCTTGTAAGACCTGAATAAATGAGACTCATTCTCAAACATGGCACTTCTACGTGATCCTGGTTGCACAATTCATTTGTCCAATTGTGACCTGGTACAAAGGAGGACAGATTTTTATGAAGCTCAGTAAAAGTATTGGTTCCTGAATTATGAGAGACAGTGAGGTGTAACACCACTTAAAAATGTTTTATTTCAGCTTACAAATGCCTGCTAAGTTGATATCCAGAGAATGATACAGAAGAATATTCAAAAATGGTGCTAAATTATATTCCATTTAAACAAGTAAGCTTTTCTTATTAGTTCATTATGTTCTATGTAATATATTCACGGGTTGGACATTGGGAGTGAATCATCTGCTTTCATGAAGTATGTCTGCTTCTGGACTAAAAAGAACACTGGAAATCCTGACTCAGCCTACTAAAGCCTTCTGAAAATTGTCTAAGTGATGTTAGCTTAGAAACCTAACCAAGAGTGTGTTCTTAGACATATCAAAAGATCAGATAATCTCTTTACAGGACTGTGAGATTCCCCTTTTGAAGACACAAATTTCTGTAGCAGAGACTTCAGGCAAGCACCACAGGAAAACAAAAAGCAATTTGATACTGAAATGAAAGGCTGTGGTTTATTTACTACAGTAAGCAAAAATATAATGGTGGACATCAAATTCTATTGGAGTATGTTCTAAAACATTTTATGGAGAGGAATTGATATCCTTGAGGATAAGAATATATTATGAACAGGATATGGGAATTTAAGAAACAGAACAAATGAGCACAGGGGAAAAAAGAGAGAAAGAGGCAAACCAAGAAACAAACTCTAAACTATAGAGAACAAACCAATGGTTACCAGAGGGGAGGTGGGTGGGGGATGGGTGAAATAGGTGATGGATAAAAAAAAGAATATTTTAGGAACAGAGAAAGCACTGAAGAATATATAGAGCTTTACCATAATATGTATTATATATATGGTGATTGATAGATAAAGATAAATATAGAGATACACAGAATAATTGCATTTCAGCTACATTGGCTTCATCTAGAAAAGGCCGAACATCCCTTCTAATCTGACAGTTGTTCCTATGCAGCTTTTATAATAGCGTTGAGTTAATTAAGAAGCATAGGGCATCTGAGACAATCGTAATTATTGCTAGCATCTCTCTTTAGAAGATGAAGGAACAAACTACTGTGATTTTCCAGGAGTCCTCTAAGAAGTCCTAAAGAGAGTTTTAGGTGTGAAAGATGTCTTGACTTTGTTCCCTACTTTTAGGGTCTGATCTTGGGGAGACAAAATTAAATGTATTAACTCAAGAAAGTTTGGCACTTAATTGCAATAGGCTTATCGGGGCCTGAGAAAAAAAAATAATTGGTTATTTATTTACAATAAAATTACATTAAGCTATTCTAAAAATAATATGGCAAAGAAACATGATTATAAAGAACTTTATCACAAGGAAGGATGTTATAAAAGATAATTAAAGGAAAGATGAAGTGGAGACAAGTCACATAATTATTATAAGATATGGAATCTCTGCTATCTGGGCAGATTACACAGACAATAAAAAAATTATCAAAAAACTAACTCGAATTGAATTAAAGACTTAAATGTAAGACCTGCCAACATAAAACTCCTAGATGAAAACTTGGGAACAAACTTATGTGGTGATGTAGGTCAATTATATCTGAATAAAACTAGAAAAGTAAAGCCAACTCATAACACCTGCTTGTTAAGAGCTCTAAGAACAATTTATCATTTAAACTGAGTAAAACAGTTTGAATATTGCTTTAATATAATTGTTTGACAATAAAGAGTTCACCAGTTTTTTCCCCTTCTCTTAAATAAACCCATTAACCAGAGCCAATTTTGGAAAGTTCTAACACATTTTTAGTATTTCTTTTCAGACTCAGTATTTGCAGGTCTTATAAACCAAAGCAAATAAAAATGCCCTTTCTGCAAACTTTTTCCGGCTTCTTATATCCATTTGTGCTTTGTCCCTCACTATCATTTCTCATGTTCTGGAACAACCAGGCACTTAAAGGGAAAACTTACTCTTTTTACCTTGATGAACTTACACTCATTCAATGACCTAGCTTATGTATTCACACTTCTGTGCTACCACTGGCCCAGTGTAATTTCATGTTCTGAAATATATTAGTTGTAACTTTATTTTTTTTTTTTTTTTAAATTTTTTTTCAACGTTTATTTATTTTTGGGACAGAGAGAGACAGAGCATGAACGGGGGAGGGTCAGAGAGAGAGGGAGACACAGCATCGGAAATTTAGTTGTAACTTTAAACCAAGCAAATAACTTCTATTTCACAGAGAAAGCTGAGAGGTAGATAATTACTAGTCTATGGGGGTGTTTGATGGTATGTGATAATGAAATATTTCCAGCAACAGGAACACTACAAATGATGTGCCTGAGGTAGGAACGTGTTTGATGTCCTTAGAGAATGCCAAGAAACATGTTGTACATAATGCATCATACAGGCATGAGGGATATTTGAGAGCAGGCATAAAATTCAGGGGAGAAGGATCACTGATGCCAGGAAGCTCTTTCACAAACCTGCTAGAAATCTATAGACTCAAGGGGAAGAACATGGGTTCTATTCTACTTCTTGAAGTTCTGTATATCTGCATCCAATAGGCAGGGGGGTCCCACTAAAGTCGTTTTTGCTTGTTTTGTTTTGTTTTTTTAAAGAAAAGAACTGATGGGAGTGCCTGAGTGGCTCAGTCCTTTGAGCATCTGACTTCTGCTCAGCTCATGATCTCAGGATTAGTGAGTTTGAGCCCCACGTCCGGCTCTGTGCTGACAGCTCAGAGCCTGGAGACTGCTTCAGATTCTGTCTCCTTCTCTTTCTGCCCCTCCCCCCGCCCCCCCAACCATGCTCTGTCTCTCTCTCTCTGTCTCTCTCAAAAACAAATAAATGTTAAAAAATAAAAAGAAAAAAAAAAGAAAAGAACTGAAATGTTTTATTGTATCTTAGGAAGATAAACATGGCAAAAGTCTGCTGGTTGGATCAGAGTGGATAAAATGAAGAACCAGAGATGTTAGTTATGTGGAAAGAGAATCAGATGGGGGAACACAGAGACACAAATTTAAACCTCAAACACGCAGTTTACTAGCTGTGTGATCTTAAGCAAACACTTGATCTAAAGTTTTTCATACTGTGGGATGCAACCTATCAATTTAGTTGGTTGTGATCAGCATTTTAAAAGTGGAATAGAATATCATAATATGGAATAGATATAAAATAGGAGAGCGCTTTGTAAGGGAAAGTACTGTCTCATGAAATTTTATTTCAGATATACTATACAATATATAGCTATATATGTGCTTAGCATCTTACAAAGCAACATGTATTTCTTACCCTGGGTTGTCTTTTTACAAGTTGCCTTTCATTGTGTATATTTTCATTAGCAAAAGAGAAGGTAAAATGTCTGCTTTTATTGTTCCGCCATGTGGTGTTGGAAAGAAAAGGATAACTAAAATGGATATGCACAAAAACATCATATAAACAGCATGATACAAATGAACAATGGGTGATTGATATTATTATGATTTCTTCTACTACTGTTACTATTTCTACTACTGCTGTTATTTCACCTAGGATGAAATGAACTTTGAAATTTCCATGCTCATGCTTCGGGGGGGAAGAAAAAGGAATGCATGAATGTGAGACCTTAATTTCTTGCTGTTTGTTTTCTTATCTTCTCCCTAAATCCCAAACAAGATTCTATTGTAATCTAGTGCAGAGTATTTAAAAAAGTAAAGATGATTCTAGGGGTGCCTGGGCAGCTCAGTCAGTTGAGTGTCCAACTCTTGATCTCATCTCCGGTCTTGATCTTAAGGTTTGTGGGTTCAAGCCCTGCATCAGGCTCCATACTCATAGCACAGAGCCTGCTTGGGATTCTCTCTCTCTCTCTCTCTCTCTCTCTCTCTCTGCGCCTTCCCCACTCATGCTCTCTCTCTCTGTCTTTCTCTGTCTCTCTCAAAAAATAAATAAATAACCTTAAAAAAAAAGAGGATTCTTGGGGCGCCTGGGTGGCGCAGTTGGTTAAGCGTCCGACTTCAGCCAGGTCACGATCTCGCGGTCCGTGAGTTCGAGCCCCGCGTCAGGCTCTGGGCTGATGGCTCAGAGCCTGGAGCCTGTTTCCGATTCTGTGTCTCCCTCTCTCTCTGCCCCTCCCCCGTTCATGCTCTGTCTCTCTCTGTGCCAAAAATAAATAAAAACGTTGAGAAAAAAATAAAAAAAAAAAATAAATAAATAAATAAATAAAAGAGGATTCTTGTGTTAGGGATATGGGTGACACACACACAAATAATTGAAGAAGGGATTTATTTTAGAGGTAATTATTTACATGCTTTAAAATGTCTTTATTCTAAATTGTAATTGTATGATCACACCTCTGCTTTGCCCCCTCAACTGTGAACCTCTTAATTCATCTTTGCATTCCAAGAAGCTAAGACAATGTCTCACATAGAGTAGATACTCAATTCATACAGTATTTACAGTGAGCTTTAAAATATTTGATCATTTCCATCCTTGCCTGAAAATACTGCAAATGTTCTCCAATGGGAATCAGAATAAAACCTTGAATTACAAGGTCCCACCATCGTGACCTAGTGCCTGCCTACTCTCTGACCCCTTGTTCTGTGAATTTTCACATTGGCCACCATGATCAGCCACACTGGCCTTCTCTCTTGCTCTCAAACTTAACACACCTGTTCCCTTCTTGAGCCATTGCAGTACTTGCTCTGTTGCTATGGATCGCCCTTTTGCTCAACAACTCCCACAACTCAACAACTGTCTCTCTGCCCCTCCCCCATTCACTCTCTCTCTCTCTCTCTCTCTCTCTCTCTCTCTCTCCCTCTCTCTCTCTCTCTCTCTCTCTCTCTGTTTCTCTCTCTCTCCCTCTCTCTCTCTCAAAAATAAATAAATGTTAAAAAAATTAACACTTATTTTCTTATTTTCTGCTCTGGCACCTAGAATATTTAACAGATGTGATCGCTTCAACGACTTTACTCACTATTCACTCATTAGCAAAAGAATAAATTATATGTGGAAATTGCCTGTGGTTGAGTCATTTATAAACTGTCACATGCTTTACAGCCTTTTTCTGCAAAATCACCTTAAATAAACCAAAGGGAATGTTTGCAAGAAGATATTTTACAACTTTTACATGTGATTTGTTTTTGCTTCCTACTTTCTCTTAGACTTGGTCTTATGCCTATAATCTTATTCCTTATGTGTACTTTTATCTATAATATTCTGACCTAATGCTTGTCTTGGGATAACCTTGCACAGTAATTCCTCTTCATCTTGGATAGCCAGAACAATAGAATGGTAAGGTGCTTTGGAATCCTAGAGCTTGTGAATTTCTGGTAGTCACAGACATTGACATACCCAATAATTTCAGCAGTTTGCTGTTAGAAATCCATGCATAAACCCAGTAGAAATCCATCAGTCAAACACCACAAAATTTTGTTTAATTCAAACACCTTGGGTATATGAAGGAATAGAATGAATCCCATGGAAACAAAGACTATGCCCAAAGGCAGACAACAAAGGGTATCTGATTCCTAAATCTTCAGAGTCTCCATCACACAAAGCTACTTTGTAACCAGGTTGCCATTGGTCTAGAATCAAATCTGGTATTCTTTTGTGCCAAATGAGAATTCCATTACGGATACATCTATGAGAAATAGTTTATTAATCAGTATATTGCTATATTGACGTATACCAGGATATATATCAGGGTATCAATATATCAGGATTGATTCCTGATACATTGTTTCTGATAAGAGCAGAATTATTTTATATTTTAATTATCTATAAAATCTCCAGTGTCACTGAAGCTTCTTAAGATCTGTAAAGTATTTCCCCATGTTCCTTGAAGACTACCCACTTATTTCACCTGAGCTATTTATGATATTGTAACCAAAAATCATTTGAATTTATACAGAAATTTTCCTTTAAAAAGCCTATTCAAGTTGGTCATAGTTTGGATGTTTTGGCAATCAGGCTTCCTACAAAAAGTTTTGAGTAAACGTGGCTTGGGAGGTGTTGCTAGCAAACTCTAGTAGGGGAAAGAGTAAGGCAGGAAAAGAAAAACCAATCAAGGGTACATGATTAAGCTTGTTCTCACTATAAGCAGGTGAGTCCAGTCCTGCTGAAGAACTCTAGGAGACTGGTTTAGAATACCTCTGAACTGGCCACCCAATAACTTCTGTCATTGTTTGAAGTCTCATTCTGGGGACCTTCATTTCTCTGACACTTCTAGCTTGCCTTGTGCCCAAGCTAAATATAACCTTTGAGTAGAAAATCTCAGGTGTTTATAGTGTCAAGAAAAGCTGAGATTATACAGCTATGCTACTGACAATGCCTGCTCTATCTTATGTCTGATAACCAAGTGATATATGTCGTGATCACCAATATTTATGTGACCTGTACAAACAAAGCTGCTCCGTTGTACAGATTTCATACAACAATACATCAGTCACCTCCAAACACAAGATAATTAGAAATCCATTTAAATCTCTACTAAGTTTCTGGTTCCCGGGAAGATGGAGTAAGTACACAACACTCTGTTTCTTTTTGTTTGTTTGTTTGTCTCTTATATTTACTATAGATGCAAACCTTGAACAGATCATATGCAGCAGCTATCTGAAAACTACGCAAAGTCAGTAGAAGGTAAATTGGGGTGGTGTGGAGAACAAGAGTTCAATATACCATTGAACTTATTGTGAATTTACAAACAGTCTTCTTACAGTCCTCCAACCTGAATGAAATTGGGCATAGACACCAGAGTGGGCTTTGGCACAGACAGAAAAGCTAGAGAAGATGCCCTCCAGGTTTGCCTCCAGGAAAGAGAACTGACCGTGAGAAAGTACAGAAATCGCTCTCTGGTTTTATTTCACCTTTTCTTCATACTTGTACATTTCAGCCCTGAAACAATTCAGTATCTTCAGTAATGGTGAGGCCAGCAAGAACCAAAATTCTAGGAGAAGGGAATTTTCTCTTTGATTAGTACACTGTGATCCCAAGAGGGTGGAGGCAATCAAGAAAGTACACGAAGGGATAGAGATATTAAAGCTCCAGCTTTTCTGGTCGGAGGAATATAAAGGTGAGCCTCAGAGGAAAGCAAAAACAAAACAAACAAAGAAACAAAAAACAAAAACAAAGTAGAAAGGATGAGAGTAGAGACGGTGGATAGGTTAAAGTTCAGGAAAGTGACTCCATTAAACTGTGAACTGTTTGGGATAACCATGGCTTGTTTTCGTAGGTCTTATGCTAGTCCTAGGGCACTCTGGGAACTGAACCAACAGCAAGCCATGGCACACATGGGACAGGTCCAAATGGCACTTTAAAGACTTTGAAAAACAAATTCACTTTGGAACCACAGCCTATAGAAGGTGGGTTAGAATTTTCAGCTTGTCGGGCACCTGGGTGGCTCATTCAGTTAAGCATCCAACTCTTCATTTTGTCTCAGGTCATGATCCCACACAGTTCATGGGATTGAGCCCTGTGTCAGGCTCTGTGCTGACAGCGTGGAGCCTGCCTGGTATTCTCTCTCTCCCTTTCTCTCTGTCCCTCCCTCTCTTGCACTCCCTTTCTCTAAATCAATCAATCAATCATTTAAAAAAATAATTTCTAGCTTGAAGCTAACAAGGTTAATTTCTTACAAAAACAAAAATATCAACATTTTCCATAGAATTAGAAAAAGACACAGAATCTCATTATATACTATTCAAAATCTATAGCACATAATTCAAAATAACTCAGCATATTCCAATTAGGAAAATCTCAACTCACAATAGGAACAGATAACTGACAGGTGCAGATAATTAACATAGCACTGATACTGGAATTATGTGAAAGATATTTTAAGCCAATTGTACAATGCTCTAATAAGCAATTGTAAACACTCTGAAACAAATAGAAATAGAAAGTCTTAGTGAATAAATAGAAGATATAAAGAAGAACCAAGAACTGAAATTAAAAAAACAAAAAACAAAAAACAAACACAACTCAGTGGATGGGTTCAATGGCAGTTTAGAAATGACAGAGGGAAGAGTCAATGAATTTGAAAATAAACCAGTAAGAAATATCCAATCTGAACATCAGAGAATAAACCGTTTGAGAAAATGTAGGACAATAACATCCTCTAATATTCGTGTCCTTAGCTTATCAGAAAGAGAAAGAAGGTAATGCTGGAAAAAATATATTTAAAGAAGTCAGGCTAAAACTTTCCCAATTTGGCAAAAATAAGCCCACAGTTTCCAGAAGGTGATTTGACTCTCCAAAGGATACGTGTAAAGAAAGAAACTCAGGCCCACATCCATCATAATTAAGCTACTTAAAACTAAAGCAAAAACAAAATCTTGAAAGAATTCAGAGCAAAAGTGTACATTATCTATGAGGAACAATGATTCTATTCCTGCAGATTTCTCATCAGATACCATAAAGACCAGAAAGAAAGAGCAAAATGTTTTTTTTAAGTGATGACAGAAAAAAATAATTTTCAACCCTGAATCTTTATTCAGCAAAAATGTCCTTAATAATGAAGGTGAAATAAAGGCATTCTCAGATGAAGGAAAACTAAGAGATGTGTTGTCTATTCTAAAATAATTGCTAAATTAAGTTATTTAGACTACAGGGAACTGATACCAGAGGGAACTTTGGAACATCAAGAATATGAAGGAACAGCAACAGAAATGGTAAATGTCTGGATAAAAATAATAAGAATTTTTCTCTTTGATTAGTACACTGTGATCCCAAGGGGGTGGAGGCAATCAAGAAAGTACATGATTTTCTTGAGTTCTTTAAAATACGTTTAATAGTTGAAAACAAAATCATAACAATGTCCAATGGGGTTTTTGAAGTATGTGCAGGTAACATATAACAACTATATAAAAAAACCTTTTGGATAATAAGGTTTCCATGTTCAACTTAAAGTAGTAGAATTTTGATTATAAGTACACGGCACAAGTCAAGTCTGTAACTGTAATCCCTAGAATAATCGTTAAAATAACCATACAAAAGGTATAATCAAAATCTCAGCAGATACATTAAAATGGAATACAAAAAATGGGGAGGATTCAAATAACCTAATAGAAAGTAAGAAAGGGAAAGCAGGGAGAGAGGAGAACAGAGGGCAGAAACAGAAAAATGTAAAACTAATGTTAGACTTACTCGAATATCAACAACTGTGTATCTACAATTGCATTAAATGTAAATGTCTAAATATAGCACTTAAAAGACAGAAACTGTTAGAATGGATTTGCAAATATGACACAATTTTGTGCTGTCTATAAGAAACTTTCCTCAAATGTCAATAAAATGTTATTATGATCACACTCCTATCAAAACTAAATTACACAAGGCCTCATAATGAATTCTCCTTATCTCTTCCTTCCATACATATTTCTCACGGCTCCACATTCAACTTCCTGAAATATTATTTTTGTTACACAGTTTTCTGTTGCATATCTTGGGGCCAGGAACATAATAAGTTCTCAGTACATTCCCATTAAATGGAAAAATTAATCTTAAACTTCATTGACTTCAAAATGCCTGCACAGCATTTGCTAATTTTCTTAAATCAAAGAGGCTTAATTCAGGTAGAACTCTAGGTCAGAATAGGTTCCAAACATCTCATACTTTTCCAAAATGGTCTATCCTGTTATGAAAATTTTTAAATGAAATTTATAATAACTAATAAATATAATAAAATACAAATTATATATATATATATACATATATCACTATACTATTTTATAAAACAGAGTACTGCATTTTCAATAATTCTCATCAAGAATGCCTAACAAAAATATTAGATTTAAGATTCCTCATTAAGTGGTAAATGAACTAAAACTGACCAATCATTTACACATATCTTGCTTCCTAATTGAGGTTTGGGCTACCATATCAATATTAATCTCATGTAACATTGCTGACTTTTTCGATGTGACAGATACATGATATATGCTTTTCACTCATTTCCTCATTGAATGTACTAAATCTACAGGGTTCAGTGTGGAGGAATAGAAAATGGATACACTTCCAGATCAGAATTCCTGAATTTGGTGTTTAAGTACTTTATTTGCAAATCTCTTAAATTCTTTGAGTCTTTGTCTCGTTAGCTGAAAAATGGCAGTGGCTAAGACCAGCCCCACTTATGACTCAAGGTGAATTCCAAAGATCAGACTACACTCACGTGTAGCACTTTGTGACCTTCATAAGTTTGAAGCCATTTCACATGTATTGCCTGCTTCCAGTTTAATGCTTTTTCTACTGTATTAAATAGTCCTCTTCACTGAAGAGAAAGGGCTTTTAAGTAATGTGATTTAAGCCTATCAACGTAGGCAGTAAAACAATGGTTCTTTTACATCCAAATTGTTCTTATTTTCATCAATATAATCTCCTCAAAGAAAATTGTCCTCTAGACCTCCTGTGACGTTTTCTTATACCCATAGAGGAGTCAGTACACAGTCCTAATGCCGGGATAAATACAGAGAGTCAAGGGAAACCATGTGAGTTAACATATCAAATCACTTGCACAAATAAACCATGCCATAGAAAAGAGAAGCCACGTGCCACATCAGCTGATATCTAGCTTGAATTCCACCCAGAAAGAGTAATTTTGCCTGAAGAGGGTGACTTCACTAGAAGAGAAACTCCCTGTATTAGTTTGCTGGTGTTTCCGTAACAAATTACTACAGACTGGGTGACTTAAAGAACAGAAATTCATTTTCCCACAGTTCTGGGGACTGGAAGTCCAAGATCAAGGTGTTGGAGAATTGGTTTCCTCCAAGACCTGTCTCATTGGCTTGTAGATGGCCATCTTCTCTCTGTGTCCTCACATGGTCATCCCTTGGTCTGTGTTTTCTGTGTCCTAATCTCTTCTTCTTATAAGTACAGGAGTCATGTTGGATTAGGGCTCACTTCAGTGATCTCATTTAACCTTAATTACTTCTTTAAAGACCCTGTATCCAAATACAGTCACATTCAGACATACTGAAGGTAGGCCTCAACATATGAATTTGGGGTAGGGGGGTACATAATTCAGCCCATAGCAGCCATCCCTGAGGGGCTTTACCCATTTTCATGATTCAATAACTTAAAATTCCTTCTTGCTCAACAGTATGAGGAGGTTCCTGACTCACTCAAACATGTGCTATTGAACATGAGATGATACTTTGGATGATAAATCCAGCTCGAGTTGTGCAGATGCAAAGCAAAGACATATGTAGCTGAACAGTCATCTCAGGAAACCAAAGTGAACAGCACAGGCTCCTTTCAGGATTTATCAGTTTGAAAACAAGTGGAAATTATGTTTGATGAGAACTTGGAGCAAACTCATTCTGTGCTGAACTGAAGCCCATTCTTGGCGATGCCCAGAGAGAAGGAGAGGCTGGATGTATTATGGGGCCGTTCACCCAACAAACATTCATGTCAATTACACTCAATGGGATTGAAACCACATCTGAAGCATCTCCACAGAGGGTAAACCACAGTGTGGTGGCCAGGCATGGTGACCCTGGTCACTGCGTTTTCCACTTAAAAGCAACAGTGCCTCTTGACACCTTCCTCTGCCATTTACGGTCACCAAGAGGAGCATATTCACTTTCACAGATTATCCTGTTGGGTTCTCTTTTCTGCCTCACTGATGTTTTATTGGGGGGGGAAACAAATCAAGCTTCCGGAGTTTCTTCTCTAAGGCCATCCAAAGCAACAATTTCTATCATTTTCCGAACAGCAGCAGAGCAGAGAATCTTTTCTCTGTACCCTGAGGAACAGAACATGTTTCACTGTGTCTGACTGAATTTTTTCTTTTTCTTTTCTCTCTTTCTTTCTCTCTCTCTCTCTCTTTTCTTTTATTTTGAAGAAATAATGGAGGCAAAGAGAAGATCAGCCTTTAGGCCATGCAAAAACCGTTTAGCATAGTAAATAAATCAGACTGAATCCTAATAAACCTCTTTTTGGCTACAACTAAACAAGTTTGCAAACTGATGGTTGTGTCCCTGCATTTGCTGAGAAATTGCATAACACATCAGGTAGGCCAAAAAGGCACCAATAAATCAATCTTTACTAAACAGAAATGAGACTTGGCAAAGTTGAAGAAGAAAAGGAAGAAGCTGAAACGTGTGCACGAAATTTCCACATTAAAAACTCATCGCTCTTGCCTGGGTCCTGATGCAATTTGAAAGGAAACAGACAATTCTATAATTTTAGCAAAAATATTTATGGTACGGTATACAAGTTCACCAAAACATTCCTCCCAAGTTCTTTAAAAAAAAAAAAAAAAAAAAAAAAAAAAAAAAACAGCATTCCTTATCCCAGCAAAGGGGCTGCCTAAATAAATTTATTTTTAGTACATTTCAGAACATTCTGGATTCTGACTAAAAAAAAATAAAAATAAAAAGTAAAAAAAAAGTACGTCCACCCTTCCCACCCTCCACCTCCATCAAAGAACTCTCTGGCCTGATGCCCTGTGGCCCTGCCTGCTGCTTTATACCACACTTTAGGGGAGGACATGTGCTTTGGCATACATTGTCCTTAGAATCAAGGTCAGTTGGTCAACATTTCAAAGACAAGGTCAAGAATCATGTTGCAGCTCTAAGAGGAAAAATGAGGAATTTAAATTAAAAACACTGGTTTTAAATTCTGGCCTTGAGAAACCTATGGATGCTCTATGTTTTAAGTATGCAATGTTTGGGGAAAAAGACATATCAATTTACATGAAGAATATATGAAATAAATATATGAAGAAATTACTATTTGTGTCATACCAGGTTATTGTAAGAGTTGAATCAAAGGGGAAAAGTCATGTGAAGTTTGAATCATTGATTCGTTCATGCATTTACACACTCAGGAAGCCCTTACTGAGAGTCTATTTTGTACCACGTAGCACTGCAGTGATCAAGCAGAAGTCTCTGACCTTAAGGGAGTCCGACTATGGTGAGAGAGCCAGAAGGGCTGCTGTTTGTCAGTCAGCATTAGTATGGGAGAGAGGGATGTCCAGTGGTGGGCAGAGAAAACTAAGGAGGTCAAATTCAGGTCAGCCAGGCAAGCTTCAACAATATAAGAGAAGGGTTTTTTTTTGTTTGGTTGGTTTTTGGTTTTTGGGTTTTTTTAAATCATTAAACATTGAAAAAAAAAGTTACCAAAGTGAACACGAAGATGCATAGATCTCTTTGGGCCCTTTCTCTCATAAGTCTCCCATTTGCATACCTCTCTTTGAAGACATTCCTGGTCAGTCTGTAGAAACAAGACTATAATGGTTTGTCATGGACCATGGCTGAGATGGCCCCCAGTTGCTCCAGTTCCCAGTATCTGTACCCTGTGTACCCCTCTCCCTTGAAATATGGGCAAAAGCTGTCACTGCATGAACTAACAGAACGTGGGAAGGATGATGAAATGTCACTCCCATAATTACATTACAGGAGAAAACATGTCTAGTTGGAAGACCCTCCCCACCGCTAGCTTGAGAAAGCAGACTGCTGTGCTGTCAGCTTCTGTACAGAAAGGACCACGTAACCAGGAAGTGATTGTAGTTTCTCTAAGAAATGGACCACGTAACCAGGAAGTGATTGTAGCTTCTCTAAGAAATGGACCACGTAACCAGGAAGTGATTGTAGCTTCTCTAAGAAATGGACCACATAACAAGGAAGTGATTGTAACTTCTGGCCAGTAGTCTATAAGAAATTGAGGCCCCCAGGCTAATGGGTCCCAAGGAATTTAATTTGGCCAACAATCACATGTGCAAAGAAGCCAATCCTTCCCCACCCGAACCTTGAGATAAGACTGCAGCCCCGGCCAGCGCTTTGATGGTGGCTTCTGAGACCCTGAAGCAGATGACCCAACTAAGCTCTGCAGGAACCCCCGATCCACAGAAACGGTGACATAATAAATGTGTGTTGTTTCAAGTTGCTAAGTTTATGATGATCTGTAAAGCAACATGAAATAACTAATACTGTATATAATATGAAAAAAAATAGAGAAAAACCAAATACATCAATTGTTCCTTGTGTGGAAGTGATTCAACTCACTGTTAATGATTTTAAGCACAAGTTTTTCAGGGGAATGCATATACTGTAAGGGGACATATGTGTGTTCGTACCTTTAGGGCCTTCAACTGAGGAAGACTTCACTCAGATTTTTCAGAGCAAACACATTCTGACTACAGAATATTCATATTATTGATTTTCTATTGGATTCCTTGTCATCTAAAGGTGGTAATATATGTTCTTAAAATTAAAAAAACAATTAAGTTTATTTATTTATTTTGATAGAGAGAGAGAGCAGGGGAGGAGCAGACAGAGAGAGAGAGAGAGAGGGAGAGAGAGAAAGAATCCCAAGCAGGCTCCACACCAGCAGCACAGAGCCCAATGCAGGGCTGGAACCCATGAAGCACAAGATTATGACCTGAGCTGAAGCCAAGAGTTGAATGCTCAAACGACTGAGCCATCAAGGTGTCCATATGTTCTTAAGTCCTATATCTCCTTTGGCACAATACATTTCTTTTTAAAACTTTTTTTTTAAACGTTTATTCACTTTTTGAGAGACAAAGCACAAGGAGGGGAGAGGAATGAAGAGAGGGAGACACAGATTCCAAAGCAGGCTCCAGGCTGTGAGCTGTCAGCACAGAGCCCAATGCGGGGCTCGAACTCACAAACTGCAAGATCATGCCTGAGTCAAAGTCAGAGGCTTAACCGACTGAGCCACCCAGGAGCCCCAAAATACATTTCTGAAGGCAAAGCTCCACTTTTCTCTAGAGGTATCTGAAAAATATAAAAAAAATCTTGCAGTTGAGGCAAGTTATGATGTTAAATTCTATGAATCCTACAGTTCTTGGACTCCCTTGATTTTGAGAGATATTAATGATAGATGGTTAAATAAAGGTGAAACTCTAGACCAGTCGCTGGCACACCTGTTCTGTAAAAGGCAAGACAGTAAACATTTCAGACATCATGGGCCATTTGGTCCCCATTGCTGCTACTCAAATCTACTGTTGCAGCAGATAAGCAGCCTCAGAAAATCCATAAACAAACGAACGGACACTGTGCTGATAAACAATGTATTTATACACGTTGGTATTTGAAGTTCACATAATTTTTGCAGATTAAGAAATAGTCTCATTCTTTTGATTAAAAAAATTATTTTAAAAAGTTAAAACATTCTGGGGCGCCTGGATGGCTCAGTTGGTTAAGTGTCCGATGTCGGCTCAGGTCATGATCTTCGGGTTCGTGGGTTCGAGCCCCACATCGGGCTCTGTGCTGACAGCTCAGAGCCTGGAGCCTGCTTTAGATTCTGTGTCTCCCTCTCTCTCTGGCCCTTCCCCTCTCGAGCTCTGTCTCTCTCTCTCTCAAAAATAAAATAAACATTAAAAAAATTTTTTAAAAAGTTAAAACATTCTTCACTCACGAGACATATAACAACAGCAGATGGACTGGAGTTGGTCCGTGAGTTGTAGTTTCTGAACTCCTTGCTCAAAATCATTAACTCCCATGTGTGGTGTGTGGCGATCCCAGTGACTTCTATGCTTAATATTTTCAAAATTCAATGAATTTAATTCACATTTATTAAAAAATCTACGTGTGGGGCGCCTGGGTGGCGCAGTCGGTTAAGCGTCCGACTTCAGCCAGGTCACGATTTCGCGGTCCGTGAGTTCGAGCCCCGCATCAGGCTCTGTCTGGGCTGATGGCTCGGAGCCTGGAGCCTGTTTCCGATTCTGTGTCTCCCTCTCTCTCTGCCCCTCCCCCGTTCATGCTCTGTCTCTCTCTGTCCCAAAAATAAATAAACGTTGAAAAAAAAAATTAAAAAAAAAAAATATACGTGTAAGAAGTAAGAGGTGCTGCGAGATTCAAAGAGATGATAAGGGAATTCAGAAGGGAGGGACCAAAGTGTCCACGGCATCCTGTAACAGGCACTCATGGGAACTCCTGCTCTAAAAAAAAAATGCATAGACCTACTTAACACTTTACTTTGTCATTCATGAACCTGAACGGAAACAGATTTCATGTCAAATCTGTGTCATTACGGTAAGGTTGCCAGGGTGGGGACTGACTGACTTCCATTTACTGTATTTGTTCCCAGAAGTACAGAGCAGTTCTCCCAGTTCCCTTAAGGATTAAGGTGGGGTTTGGGAATTAAGTGATAGACACACCTATGAGCAAGTCCCAGGGACTAACTATTCTCCTTGTGCTCCACAATTCAGGCTCTCAGTCATACTTTACTCCCACCCAGTGTGTTCCACTCTGCTGGCCAGTTAATCAGACAAAGCAGGAGACAAGTATGGGCTGGTACGAGATGTCACAGCCTTGAAAGGGCAGTGCCATTCTAATACTCAAAAGCTGCAGCCTTTTAGAAACGTGAAACTTGTTCTAATATGTGTGAAAAGACCTGTTAACCTTGGGAAAATATCACCAGCCACTGAGCAAACATTGTCTTTATAGAGTATATGCTTTCATGTCTCTTTCCAAGTCTCTTAACTCATCTTTAGCTTTAAGTTTTATAAGCAAAAGGAAGCGGGAGGGCTGCTAAAGAAGGGGACAGCCCTGGGGTGCCTGGGTGGCTCATTTGGTTAAGCAACCGACCTTGGCTCAGGTCATGATCTTGCAGTTCATGGGCTCGAGTCCTGCGCCAGGCTCTGTGCTGACAGCTCAGAGCCTGAAGCCTGTTTCATATTCTGTGTGTCTTTCTCTGTCCCTCTCCAGCTCACGCTCTGTCTCTCTCTTTCTCAAAAATGAATAAAAATTTAAAAAAAATTAGGGGCGCCTGGGTGGCTCAGTCGGTTAAGCGTCTGACTTCGGCTCAGGTCATGATCTCACGTTGGTGAATTCAAGCCCCGTGTTGGTCTCTGTGCTGACAGCTCAGAGCCTGGAGCCTGTTTTGGATTCTGTGCCTCCCTCTGTTTCTCTGACCCTCCCCCGTTCATGCTCTGTCTCTCTCTGTCTCAAAAATAAATAAACGTTAAAAAAAATTAAAAAAAAAGAAGGGGACAGCCCTTAGTCAATGACCTTGGATAAAGGAATCATCTTGTTTCACGTGTCCTTCCAACTCCCATTTTTAACCCTCGTAAGGCTCACTCGATGCTTTCCGAACGTTCATCAATAGGTATACTCCTCAATCTTTTGTGAAGAATAATCTATATGGTCCTTTACTTTGGGCGCCCACCCAGTAAGAAGCAGATCTTCAACTCCACCCCTCCCCCCACCATGAGTGAAATATTTAAAATAGCTGTCAAACAAACTTAGATGCCTCCATCCCAGAGCACACCATACATTCGCAGAGTCTTCCTTTAGAGCAATTATATTTAAGTGAAAATAAAGCAATGTTTTTATTTTAATGGAAAGGGGAAAAATAAAGAAGCAATGGTAGAGGAACATGAGTTACAGAGATGGAAGAAGTCTCTGGAAGCCATCACTTCCTTTATTTGGTTATGTGCAGACTTAGGCTCAAGCCATATCTGAAAAGACAGAGAACACATCTCAAGGAGCCCAGACCCTCACCCAGAAGTATGCAGGGAGCCACCCACAAGGTTTGTCTTAAATCCCTCGCACCGTAATTTTTGACAGTGAATATTTATTGAGACATCAGCAAGTGACACTTTACCTCAAATAGGAAGATCCCTTGTCTTTCCTGAGATGAGGGCTGCACGTGGCATGTTCTCTACAAAAATTATTTTTGTCCTTACCCATGAGCTAAAGTCCTGGCTTAGAAGCAGGATACTGGGATACAATTACAGATTCTTAAATAGACCTGGAAGGAACTTAAGAGAGCTTAACGGGAGGATCACTCATCTTGGAAACAACAGTCTAGAATGTCCTGGTGAGTTGAGTTTGCTTAGCTGGTCAGTGGATGTGCTAATTGGATCAAAGACAAATGGCTTTTTCTGTTTGTTTGTTTTTTGATTTTTAAAAAAAAATTTTTTTTTCAGGTTCTGAAAGTGGATCAGTTAGGTTTCTTTCATGCTACACGAATGGGCTTTTATGCAGAGACAACAGATTTCCAGTACAAAAGACAGGATTCATGCTGCTTCCTTTTTTCCACTGTCCCAGGAAAAGAGGTGTGTCCTGAGTGGGGAGGGAGTGGGGCTTCTTAGCCTGGACTCTTTTCTTTTCAAGTTTGTTTGTTTTGAGAGAGAGAGGGAGAGAGAGAGAGAGAGAGAGAGAGAGAGAGAGAGAGAGAGAGAGAATGAGTGGGGGAAGGGCAGAAAGAGAAGGAGAGAGAGAATCCTAAGCAGGCTCTGCACTGTCAGCATAGACGCTGAGCTGGATCTCAAGATGGCCATAACCAAGATGAGCCAAAACCAAGAGTCAGATGCTTAACCAACTGAGCCACCCAGGCACCTCTTGCCTGGACTCTAAGCCAGATAGGCATATGATGGTAGTGGGGAGGGAAGGCAGACATTGTTCTGCAAGCCCCAGGGTCTCCTACAAACTGGATCTTGACTTGTCCTTTTAAGAGGGGAATAGTGATTCCAAGGGCAGGTCTCTTCACGTGCCACACCACTGGCAAGAAACAGAATGGGTCCTGTCATCTTAGGCTTCTCCAGGGAGAGGGTCAGATGGTAAGGCTATAGTCCTAGCCCCCACAGAGGGAAGCAGGCCATTGGATCTGGGCTGCTGAGGTCCTGATGGACCACACATATTTAAAAAAAAACATAGTCAAATATAACTCCTCTTCAAACACAGCATTTTCCCCAAAATTAAACTGTTTCATTATAATGTATTGGCAAGGACCGGTTTTATACTTTTGTTCCATAGGTTAGGACCAATTTGAAAGGCAGTTTGTTGAACAAAGGAAGGGATTCTCTGAACAACTAGGCAGTTGGAAGGAGAAAACACTGGAAATGGGAAACCCCTAACTTTAAATTAGGGAAGATGTGAGGCACCTGGGTGCTCAGTTGGTTAAGTATTTGACTTCGGCTCAGGTCATAATCTCGTGGTTCATGAGTTTGAGCCCCCCATCGATCTCTGCACTGACAGTGGGAAGCCTGCTTAGGATTCTTTCTCTCTCTCTTTCTCTCTCTCTTTCTCTCTCTCTCTCTCTCTCTGCCCCTCCCCTACTTCTCTGTCTCTCAAAATAGATAAATCAACTCAACAAAATAGGTTAGCCAAGACAGGCAGTGCTGTCTATGACTCCCAATTAAGGGGTCTCTCCAGGACACCAAGAGTGAAGTGCCTTCTGACCAAACTGTCTTAGGAAGTTTACAAAACTATGCATAATAAAAAAGAAAAACAACTTCTAGGGCAAATCAGGTGAAAAAGTCAAGTATGATGCTAAGGCCAAGGGTAACATTAACTCAGATGAGAATGGACACCAAAAGGTTTTATAATTCTAGACATGACCATAGATTTGGTTCAAGTTTTTTAGTAGCTTTTGGATAATCAACACATAATGGCTATGTGAATGTGTATCATTGTGTGTGAGTGTGTGTGTGGGTATTAATGAATATAAGTGAGTATGTGTGTGAGTATGCATGAGGGTGTGTACACATGTGTGTGCATGTGTGTGGGATTTGTGTGAGTGGGTGTGAGTGTGTGTTCCAAAGAAATGACTTTCCTTGCTACTGTTGCGAAGGCATATGGTAACTGGTAGTCTTTGAATGAGTTCAGCAAAGATTTGAGACTCTGATATTGGCCTATATAGATTTCTCAGTGACATGAAAGCTTGTCCGTGAAATACAAAACAGTAAATATATTAACATTTAAAATTTTGCTTTAAAATAATTTAAATTTTGAATAACTAAAATTTGTCTTATTTTTTTTTTTGCCATCAGATCTTGCCTTTCCTTATTGAAATATGGCTTATTCTAGATAAAATTAACGTGAGCTTTAGGAATGAACATGATTTCTTTGAGCTCATACCAGCCAGGACTTCGTGGCTTTGAGAAATATGATATAGACATTTCATAAACAGCCAAGCATAGCTTCATAATGTAGCATTTCATGCAGATTGCTCAGTGGTGTTTAGAATACAGTGGATCATTTTGGCTGCATGAGAGTTGAAAGATTAAAGACATCAAGATCACTATTTATTTTTTCTACAGCCTCAATTTGCTCATCCCCAAAATGGAAGAGTTGGTATCTACCTTACTTTGTAACTTGACCTCTGAATTCTTTGCCTCTTTTTTTACTGAGAAGTTATGTTGGCAATGGGATATCAACCTGTATTGTTGTATTTGTTGTTTTTAGCACAATAACACTAGTACCAGACACGGTTATTGAGTATGACCATGAACCGTGCATTGTGCTAGATAGACTCTATGCCAAGAATAATTTCAATTAATCCTCACGTTAACTTGAAAAAAATAGCTAGATCATGCTGTTGCAAATGAAGAAATAGATTCTATAACTTGACAAGATCACCCAGTTCATGTATAATTTAAATTCAAGGTTAAAATCAAGAACTATAAGGGGGGGCCTGGGTGGCTTAGTCAGTTAAGTGTCGACTCTTGATTTCGGCTCAGGTTATGATTTCACAGTTCGTGGTATCGAGCCCCATGTCTGGCTCAGCACTAATGGCATGGAGTGTACTAAGGATTCTCTCTCTCTCTCTCTCTCTCTCTCTCTCAAAATAAATAAATAGACACTTTTTTAAAATCAAGAACTATAACAACTGGGAGTTTTTAAACCCTGTATTCATCTGAGACAATTTTGGACCACATATTGTCAGCAGAAGGTAGCACTATGTCAAAGATGGCTCAGCCTGCATGCGACTGAGGCTGTCGGGGGGATATGGGTTAGCTCTGCTCTCCTAGAAAGGACCACGAAACAGCTTATGAAAGCAGAAGACATGAGTCACTTCCAAACGATAGTTTCCACCACACTGGGCAGAGATACAGAGAATCAAAAGTTGGATATGTGACATTCTGCGCTGTGTAAGAGAAGGCAAAGTGTATAATGTGCTGGGGACACCAGAGCAGCCATTCAGATTTCTATTTTATGTACTTCTGTTTTCGCTTCGATTAATTCAATTCTTTATTTCCACTCTTGCAAAGGGGAGAGGGGTAGGGATGGGAGCTGAACGAGAGGTAATATAAGTGACCCATTATAAATGGTACCATAAAAGCAAGCTAAAATTTACGGCTGAAAATTATTGTAAGTAAATAGTGATGTGGGCACAGGAATGCGTTGGAAATTTGGAAGTGCTGTTTTCCCCTGTGTGAGAAAGATAGCAAGTTTGCCTAAAGCCTCAGTTCGTATGCGTTTATTTCCACTGGCTTTTCTTAACCTCAACAAACACTGTGTATCCCAACTCTGTGCTGTGTGTTTGCATCAACATACAAACACATAGCAATAGACTTTCTGGAGTCTCCAGAAGTCCTAGCTGCAAGATGGTTAAAATGTTTGCTCCACTGTGCCAACTTGCTGTTCTTGTCCACAATCTCTCTGGGAATATTTATCTTTTATGAGTTTCAAAAAAGATTCCTGGCCTTAGAGGAAAGACAGATGAACAAATTAACCCCTATGGGATTGCACTGGCTGCTTCTGGTCATGCCACCTACTTAGACTAATCTTTTCTTCCTCATATCCCCATATATGGGGTGTAGTTTAATGAGGAAAATCATCATTAGTGGAATATTTATTGAGGAATCCAGAGGTCAATGCCACCCACCCTTTCCCCTTATTACTGGATTACAATAAAGATTGGGAAGCCTAATTATGTGGTGTTTGGTACTTTTTACTGTGTGTGTTAAAATGCTCATCTGTGTTTGTTGGCATTGTTTCTATTTATTGTCTTTATGTATCAGTTTGAGGGTTTTTTTTTATACATTTCAAATTACAACTGTAATATTTCAAGCTTTACAGAGTGAATTCTTACAGGCTACATAGATGGCAGTGATATATGACACTATTATGGTGAAGTTTGGGATTCCTAAGATTAGGATCCATATAACGACTATTCTTTTAGGCCTGCTGATAATGAAAAGGAGAACGAAATGAGGATATAAAAACCCACTTTTTAAAAAACAACCTCTCTGGCTTTAATTCAGCACCTGATGGAAATTCAAACTTATAAATACCTTACTGAGCGCATAAAATAATGTTTACAGGGGCGCCTGGGTGGCGCAGTCGGTTAAGCGTCCGACTTCAGCCAGGTCACGATCTCGCGGTCCGTGAGTTCGAGCCCCGCGTCAGGCTCTGGGCTGATGGCTCAGAGCCTGGAGCCTGTTTCCCATTCTGTGTCTCCCTCTCTCTCTGCCCCTCCCCCGTTCATGCTCTGTCTCTCTCTGTCCCAAAAATAAATAAACGTTGAAAAAAAAAATTAAAAAAAAAATAAAATAATGTTTACAGACGTGAAAGGGACCTGGAGAGAGAACATGATACAGGTGTCTGCCTGAGCATCTGAGGTTGGATGGTTATATATGGGACTTGTATTCCAATGACAACAGTTGGTTTGGCATGGGGGCCAACTGACCAGAACGGACAGCCATTGCTCTGAAGAAGGATTCTGGAGGGCCAATGTTGTTCTCCATCCTACGACCATGTTTTGCTGGGTAATGGGGAGGGAGTTGGGGATAAGCCCATGGCATTGTGAGCTATTTGGGGGGCCCGGACAGTAGCTATGTAGGAAACAATTTGGACTTGGACATAGGTCAATATTTTAACAAGGAATATGAGTCTACTAGATAAAACCACACACATATTAGCCCTACATATGCTTTCTTAGAATGAGCCTTCTTCTCTTTATAGAGCATTTTTCATCTAATACAAAGATTCTCAGTACATTCATCTGCAATCTCCCCGGTTGAACCATCCATGCTATGGACCTCTTGTAAGAACTCTTCATTTATTTGAAAAGAGTCATTATTTTCCAGTTTTCTTCTCTTTTCCAAAGGAGTGAGGGAGTGGCTAAGAAGCATTTGAGCTTTGGGGTGAGGCAGATTTGGGGTTTGAATCAAAGTTATCAGTGTTACATCATAGTACACCGTTTCATAACTCAGAGCATTTGTCTGTCTCCTTAGCTATGACGATGGCCACTCGCGGGAATCAAGTGAGGTGAGTCTGTGGACAGTGTTTGGCACAAGTTGGGGGGGCCATATATGTTTCATACCATTTGTTCCTTTTTGTCTGTATAACCCCTGTATCATACTATAAGTATTTGTCCCAGGTCTCATCTCCCTTATTCCATAACAGGCAGCATCTCAGAAGGACTGTGTTTCAAAAATTTCTTCTTTGGGGCACCTGGGTGGCTCAGTCGGTTAAGCATCCAACTTCAGCTCAGGTCATGATCTCACGGTTCGTGGGTTCGAGCCCCATGTCGGGCTCTGTCCCGACATCTCAGAGCCTGGAGCCTGCTTCGGACTCTGTGTCTCCCTCTCTCTCTGCCCCTCCCCCACTCGTGCTCTGTCTCTTTCTCAAAGAAAATAAATAAACTTTTTTTTTTTTGGAAATTAACAAAACTAAACAAAACAAAATTTTCATCTTGATTTTCACCACTGCACAGAGGGCAGGACCATGGACCCAGCTAGTAATTACTATCCATTGAACAGTTCTCTCCAGCTTTTATTCCTAGGACTTCACTTTCTATCACTTCAGGCACTTTTTTCCTTTCTCCTGGATGCATTCTGGATCCTCAATATCCTTTGAATGTAACATTGGTAAAGTACCTTCCAGGGACACATGTGTAAAGAATAAAGCTGTGTCATTGGAGTCCGTGTGAATATTTTTAAAACTTTTATTTCCTTAGCTACTCCCTATAAATCTCCTTCATCTGGGCTGACAGAGCCTTTGTGTCCCCTTCTAATTTACAGTTCTTATACACTTCACACGTCACCACATAAATCCCACACACCCTCGCCCCATCCAAAAATAACTATAGACCCTGAAATTACCCAAGAACTTTTACAAACTCCTTTAGTAATTCCTTATAGAGTCACGTTGGGAGGCCATGCGGCATAATGGTTAAAAATATAGGCTACAGGAATATATATGGGTTCAAATCTCTTCTTTCATTTGCTGGTTTTATGGCTTTTAGCAATGTAATTAATTCCTCTATGCCTCAGTCTCCCTATATGTAAAACAAGGCTAACAATAGTAGCTACATTAAAGGGTCATTTTAGAGGTCATGTAGTTAATGTATGTAAGGAACTTAAGTAGTAGCTGATAAACGGTACTTAGCAAAAGTTGGCAATAATTATTACCTGTAACCACTCTTCCCTCCCCTTCAGTTTAAACTAATAATGCATACATTATACAGTTGTATTTGAATAGTCAGCTTATCTGGGAATTTCTGACAGAAAGAAGCATTCTAGGAAAGCACTAGGGTACTTAACTGCAGCATTGTGAGCATAGTTGCAAAAATTAGCCACAATCTAAATGTCTGTTATTAGAAGAATAGTAAAATGAACCAGAGTGTACCCATTACTGTAGATTATCATACAACCATTTAAAATAATTAAAGGTGGCACTTGGGTGGCTCAGCCGGTTAAGCGTCCGACTCTCAGTTTCAGCTCAGGTCATGATCTCACGTTCGGTGAGTTCGAGCCCCACATTGGGCTCTGTGCCGAGTCCGACAGAGTCTGCTCAGGATTCTTTTCTCTCTCTCTCTCTCTCTTATTCTGCCACTCTCCTCCTCGCCCTCTGGCTCTCTCTCTCAAAATAAATGAACTTTAAAAAAAATAAAATAATTTCATGTTTCTAAGGTATGTTGTTAAGAATATAAAAGCAAGTTATAGAATAATATATTATGTCACATAGGTAAAGATATGAAAAATATAAACCATGTACCGTACTTCTAAATAGATACATAGAAAGCAGTTTTAAAAGACCCACACCAAATTAAAAGCTGTGATAACCTCAGCAGAAGGTAGTGGAATGGGGCATAGTAAACTGTTTTTGTTTGGTTTATTTCTGTATTTTAAATATAATAATACAAATGTATTTCTTGTGCCATGAAAAATCAAAATAAGAATAAACAAAGTTCAAAACAGAAAGCTAAAGTGAATACTTTGGTTCAGTGGCATTGACTTTTTTTTTTTTTTACCACTGAACTCTGTTTCTTCCTAGGATTGAGAGAAACATCATGAGAGAAAGTCAGTTTATTGATCAATAATGAGTCAACAGGGCTAATGAGCTCAACTGGTTTGAATCAATGGCATCCTTTCTTAAAGCACGTGTATATAAACAAGTCAATTATGCATTTTCAGATCAATATTAGGAGGACTAAGATTTACTGTTGGCCTTCTTTATGTGTTTTTACAAGAAGGCACCTGTATTTTGTGGGATAAACGAATCCAGAATGAAATAAATCTAAGGACATCCTCCCTGCAGCTTCTGTGTCTCTGGAGGAGACCACATTCCTTTCTGCATTTCGCGTGTTTTATTGCATTTAGAATCCATTCTTTCCTTTAGTATCTAGGACCTTCTTTCTCAATGGGGAACTTTTCCAGATCGAAAACAAAAATATCACTACGTTTCTGAGTTCGGGAAATTGTGACATTATGACTTTACTGATTTTTTTTTTCCTGAATTTTATTTTTGGAAGGAGCTGTATAAACATAGCCTGTTGTCGGTCACAAGTGTTCTAAAGGCCAACAAGTGTTTATGAACAAGGACTGAGCTTGTGTGTACCAGCTGCATTGTCCTTCTCCCACTGATAGATTGTAATCTATTCTGTGGACAGGAACTCTGGCCTTTGTTGGGTTGAAAATTCTCATGAACTCAGACAAGGAAAGGCAAGCAAAAGCAATATGCAAGCATCCTCCAGTGAAAACACCAGGTTTCCCGGGATCTGGCTGAGGTCTGAGTGAAGCATGGCCCCACAGGGTCAGGAGAGAGCAAGAATATTGATCATGCCTCATGTTCCCTGTCCACAGTCTGCGGGACTGGGCGGGGGGGGTGGAGGTATCCAACAACGGAAACTTTGCTGAAGACAGGGTACAATTAGTGTCACCATTTTGGAAATTAATTTCATGATAAAGTTGAAAATGTGCACATCCTTCCTAGGTATTCACCAAAAATATGAAACGTATATACAAGCAAACCTGTTTGTATGTTTCTACAATATAATCTTGTACATATGATAAAGTGAACAGAGGTACATGTAATAACACGGACCACAAACACAATGCTAATAAAAATCTCACATGCATAGATTCTACTCTCAGCTTTACCATTCACCATGTGTATAATCTGGACATATTTTTTAACTTCTCTGATTTTTAGATGTCTTATCTATAAAAGAGAATTAAGAATAACTTCCTCATGGTTATTGTACAATTTTAAGATAGTATGTCTCAGAAGGACCTGGAATATATAGAGATTTTTTTTTCATTTGTAAAATGGTAACAGTAGAAGTGTGGCGAAATTTAGGAAGTGTAGCCAGTGTGACAGTGTCTTGATATGTTAATGCTACTGCGCATATGATATTTACCACAGGCAGTTGTGATATTATGCTCCAATACCTCACAGATCTCCTTACTGAACATCTGAGAGCAAATTGCTCTCATTGGAATATTGTTTGTACCTCCAATTTATTGTGTTATCACTGCATTTTTTTCAAATGTTACCACTCATATATCTAAATCCATCCCAGAAGTAGATAGATCTTGTTACACAGGCTTTATTTGATCCATCCCCTAAATCGGGTATCGGGCACTTAATGAAAACCTGGCAGGTTGCTGGAATCTGGGGAGTAAGGGAAAAATATGATGTGCTATTTGACACCTGGTAGCTCACAATCCAGTATCGAGGTAGAAAATAAGGGAACAAAAAAATCGCAATGGAATAAGTGCTCAAATTTACAAAGAGCTTTGGGAAAAGGCAGTTAAGAGCAACTGATTTATCATTTGATTACCTTACCCCACTTGATTTAAATTGAGAATAAAATTATTTGGCTAAAGATACAAGAATCCTGAATTCTTCTCTCACTCTGGCTAGCTCATCATACTTTCCACCTTTAGCCGATCCGTACGCTCTCCTTTGTCTTTGCAAAAGTTGTTAAACACATCTGTCTTCTTTATGATAATAGCAGCAATCCTAGTAAATTACTGAAATAAATAAACTTAATTCTTGCATCAATTCAAAATGTATTTGTCCTAGTAGAATAAAGTCTTATCTCCACGATCTCTACTTGGCATCTAGGTCAAAAAACAACTTAGTTTCATGCTTTATGGCTCCCCAAATATTTTAGGGTTTTTTTTCTTCATTTAAGAAATTCCATTTTATAGTAGTTGGAACTCTTATTAGAAGTTCATTCTAAAAAATGCTAGTTTTTTAGACCCATAAGAGTGGGTCTAGCCACTCTACCATCACCCCGAATACCACAGTGCTAAACCCAATGTCAGAAAATATATGATTGGATTTGCTTCTTTGGTCATTAGAGCTTGCTGGGTTACTGACAGACACTGAAAAAGGAAGAAAAAGGAAGAAAAAAAAACAAAAAAAAAAGAGGCTGAGGTGGTTGCTTCAGGTGAACTATACTGGGTGTCCAACAATAGATCTAAGCAGATTTCTTTAAGTTTTCTGCTTATTAACCCTCTTTGTCTGTCTCTGTCAGCCTGTGGAGTTATTCTCTTGCAATTGCTCACTGTCGTGTGGGAGAACCGCCGACTGTATTGAGCATGAATCAGCTACTAAAATAAGTGTCGGGGGAACTGGGGTATGTCATTTGACCTTCAAATTAATTTTCCCTCGTCCCTGTTTCATTTCTCCTTTCCTGCAACCCCTGCCTCTCTCTTTTCAGCAGACCTCTGCCAGACAAATCAAAAAGCAAACTGCGCCACCGCAAATGTCCTGAACAAGTCCATCCCTCTTTGATTTCTAGGAACACTCATTTGCGAAAAGCACAATAATGTATTCATTCTTGTAGCAGCATCAAGAAATCTACAACATAAACGCACTTTGTATTTCTCCCCCCCTGATTTAGGCAGCATCTCTGTCTGTCACCGTTCTTGTCACAATGGTGCTCTGATTTCAGTTAACATGGAGATCGGAGAACAGTACATAAGTTTTATTTGGTCTCTTTGTAATGAGTTAAAACACATACACTTTCAAATTCTATAAACTGCTTGACCTGGGCAAAGCAGGCAACACGTGCTTTGAGGGACCACTGTATCCTTTATCGTCAAGTCATTCGAAATTCTACTGGGGAATAGGCAGAGCGAAAATACTCCAAATCTTTTGTGAACATGTGCAAGGACAGAGATGTCACTTATGTAAAAGTTGGCTTCTGAGTCTACTCAGCCCTACATGGAAGAGTCTCCCTTGTGCCTCTCTAAGCTTTCTGTGGCTGTAACTTGATAAATGGAAGTTTGGAGTGAGGACACCAATCTGAGTAAAGGCTTTGCTGCCGCTGCTCTGCCACTGAGGGGCGAGAACAGCAGACAGAGCTTAGAGTGACGTATTATGGGATGTGATGAGAGGGAGCACTCACCCAGAGCAAACACAGAGGAGGCACCTGTGAGTCTAATGCCACTTAATGTGCAGATTCAACCCCAGTCGTAACAATACTGCAGGAATCACTGCATTGAGTAACAAAGGAAGAAGATGAAAGGAAGGAAGAAAGGAGAGTAGGAAGGAAGGAAGAAAGGAGAGAAGGAAGGAATGAATGAAGGAAGGAGTGAAGGAACAAAGGAAGGAAGGAGAGAAGGAAAGAAAGAAGGAAGGAGAGAGGGAGGGAAGGAAGGAAGGGGAGAAGGAAGGAAGGGGAGAAGGAAGGAAGGAAGGAAAGAAGGAAGGAAGGAGAGAGGGAGGGAAGGAAGCAAAGGGTGAAGGAAGGAAGGGGAGAAGGAAGCAAGGGGAGAAGGAAGCAAGGGAAGGAAAGAAGGAAGGAAGAAAGGAAGGGAAGAAGGAAGGAAGGAGAGAGGGAGGGAAGGAAGCAAAGGGTGAAGGAAGGAAGGGGAGAAGGAAGGAAGAAAGGAGAGAAGGAAGGAAGGAGAGAAGGAACAAAGGAAGAAAGGAGTGAAGGAAGGAAGGAAAAAAGGAAGAAAGGAGTGAAGGAAGGAAGGAAAGAAGGAAAGAAGGAAGAAAGGAGTGAAGGAAGGAAGGAAAGAAGGAAGGAAGGGGAGAAGGAATGAAGAAAGGAAGGAAAGAAGGAAGGAAGGAAGGAAGGAAGGAAGGAAGGAAGGAAGGGGAGAAGGAAGGAAGGAAGGAAAGAAGGAAGGAAGGAGAGAGGGAGGAAAGGAAGGAAAGGGTGAAGGAAGGAAGGGAGAAGGAAGGAAGAAAGAAGATAAGGAAGAAAGGAGAGAAGGAACAAAGGAAGGAAGGAGAGAAGGAAGGAAGGAAGGAAGGAGCAAGGGAAGGAAGGAGGGAAGGAACAAAGGAAGGAAGGAGAGAAGGAAGGAAGGAAGGGGAGAAGGAAGGTTGACAGGGAAGGAGGGAAGGAAGGAATAGAATGACTCTCAGTCTAGTGTAAAAATGCTCAGTACCTAGGAAAGCATACCAGGTTGTATTCTTTCATCTATAAACTATGAGTCCCTTTGGAGACACCTATTTCTAAAGTTTAAGAGAGATGAATTTGACAACCAGGGCACAAGGATATTTCTAATTGAGTTTCTCCCTAATCCGAATCTGATGAATTAAAAGGCAAAGACTAGCATTTATCAAACATAGGCAAGGAAAGAAAGTATTCTTTATAGTTTACTTTTTTCTTGCTTAAATAAATGAAATATTGGTGAGGGCCTCTCATACAGATGTGGAGAAAATTAATGTGCCAGAGAGGGCAGAATCCAGAAGACTATTAGGTTGACTTCATCCTGAGAGGCTGGGGATATAGTTAAAACAAACCACAGCAAAGTCCCCCCATTGATATGACCAGGATATTCCTCTGGAAGTTGTAATCATTTCTCTAATTACTATATGACCCTCATATGTTTGGCCAATGCTGTCAGTTTGCCAAAAAGTTGGTCGGGGGCTGTAATCCAATAAGTTTTATTTTCAATTGCACATTCGCAAATTAAACCACAGCTGCAACCCAGATCAACCCGATCTGTGCAGAGAGGCATAGGAAAAGTCAATTAGTTTTTCCACTCTCTAGGGCCAAATGGACAATTAGACTAGACAAAATGGGGGTGGGGCATGCGTGTGTGTGTGTGTGTGTGTGTGTGTGACCATTTCGTGGACAAAGTAAGATTTTGAAGACTGAAGTATCGAGTTCACATAAATCAACCCACCTAAAGCGTGTCGCTTTCAAAAGGACATTTTTCTGCTATTAGCCTATAAAATTCCAGAAGGTAGGATTTATAGAATGATCATCATCTATTCACCCGCGTCTCACAAAACACATATTGTATAGAAGGCTCTTAAATATTTGCCGAATGAATGTCTGAATGATTGGTGGAAACATGATCCTCTGTGAAAACATGCATTCAGGTAATCACATTCATTTTACCACTTGTTCCTTTCCCAGCCCCCATGTAGAGTTGTCAGACCACGCTGTCCTATATTTGGAATAACAGAGAGCTGTCAATGTAGCAGGTGTCTGGGTTAGCGGTCCAATTGCCTCATTCTTTTGTGGATGTTGCCATCAAACAGTGGGTGAGTTCAAAATTAGATGAATCATCACCTCTCTTGTCACTTGGTATGCCCACCTGCTGACAGGGAGTAATTCCCCCTTAATAGGAATCATCCCCAGTGAAGATAACACACCTCCACATCATTAGAAGCAAGCAGTTCAAGGTTGACCTGGGACAGGGTGTAAGGAATTTAGTGTTTATGATATCATGATTTGCTACAAACAAAGGTAAACTGTGTTTGGAAATAATGTGTGGCAATGGAAATTTAGCTGTGCCCTTGGAAATATTTTTATCAGTGAATATCGTAGCAACCACAAAGTTGCTATGGACTTTTTTTTTAAGCTTATTTATTTATTTTTCAGAGAGACAGAGAGAGAGAGAGAGAGAGAGAGCACAAGCAGGGGAAGGGCAGATACAGAGGAGGACAGAGGATTTGAAGCAGGCTCTGTGCTGACAGCAGAGAGCCCATTGCAGGACTTGAACTCACGAACTGTGAGATCATGACCTGAGCCAAACAGATGCTTAACCAACTGAGCCACCCAGGTGCCCTGCTATGGACTTTTGTTAACAGGGAATCATCTCCTTGCTGTTTTGCAAAACTTTTAAGAAGAGATCATTAATTATAAAATAACATCCTAACTCAGCATGCCATTCAGGAGTCTATGTCATTGCTTGGCCAGCAATCTCAATAAACTTTTCTAATTCAGCCTCAATAGGCATGCTATGTTTTCTCACCTATGACCTCTGTTTCCTATGTCAATAGTGCATTTTCCCCACCCATGTCCGTCTTTCTACTGATTCATCAACCCTTAGCTCTGATCACCTGATTCACAAGTATTTCTCTGGTCTCCCTGGCCACTACTAAATTCTGTCTCTCCTGAGTTGTAATACATTATTCTGAAATTTTATTTTATTATTACTTATCACTAATTATCCATTACTTATTGTATGAAGGAATGAGTGACAGATTTGCCTTCTGGCTTTGCTAACTGTGCAAGTGTTACCTTCCTCTGAGGACAAAGATCATGAATTTTGGTTTTTCTTTGACTCAGCACTTTGCAGTACCCCTTCTACAAAGTAAGAAAGCGGGGCACCTGGGTGGCTCAGTCGGTTGAGCGTCCGACTCTTGGTTTCAGCTCAGGTCATGATCTCACAGTTCGTGGTTTCGAGCCCCACATCAGGCTCTGCACTGACAGTGTGGAGCCTGCTTGGGATTCTCTCTCCCTCTTTCTCTGCCCCTCCCCCACTTGTGTTCTCTCCCTTTCTCTCCCCCCCCGCCTCAAAAATAGATAAACATTAAAAAAAAAAAAGTAAGACTGCAATAACTATTAGTTGAATTGAATTGTACTGAACTGGCCTCATGAGGCTTTTAGTCTAATTGGGAAAAAAGACAGATTAAGCAGCAGAAAAAAAGAAAGGCAAAGCATCAGAATTACAACTGCAAAATAATATGGGATAAAGTGAATATGTTCATCTTGGAGAAATACACTGTAAGGAATTATTGTAGTTGAGTAAGAGGTAATCAGAAAAGATGTTTAGACATACCTCTTGCGCTAAATCTTAAAGGATATTGTTATTTTTTTGCTCCAGTGACTAACACATTCAACAGTTCATTATGAAAGTGGAATATTTCAAATGCCAGAAGTTAAAGTGAGAAAGACAGACAATGTCATACACATTCTGTAGAAACATAAATTGGCATAAACTTTCTGAAAAGTACTTTGGTTTTATCAGGAAACTTTTGGGAAGTCCATAACTTCACTCCAATTATTTCATTTCAAGCAATCTATTCTATTTTTTTTAATATATGAAATTTATTGTCAAATTGGTTTCCATACAACACCCAGTGCTCATCCCAAAAGGTACCCTCCTCAATACCCATCACCCAACCTCCCCACCCTCCCACCCCCCCATCGACCCTCAGTTTGTTCTCAGTTTTTAAGAGTCTCTTATGCTTTGGCTCTCTCCCACTCTAACCTCTTTGTTTTTTGTTTTTTTTTTTTTCCCTTCCCCTCCCCCATAGGTTTCTGTTAAGTTTCTCAGGATCCACATAAGAGTGAAAGCGTATGGTATCTGTCTTTCTCTGTATGACTTATTTCACTTAGCATCACACTCTCCAGTTCCATCCACGTTGCTACAAAGGGCCATATTTCATTCTTTCTCATTCAAGCAATCTATTCTAAATACATAAATAAACATTGGAGCAATGGTTTACATAGGATGATACTAGTCTCTCCTCTTTTATCTATACCATGGGTCAACCTTCAATTCATCACATTCAGTACACTCTAGGCTGCCTCAGGACCTTTGCTCTTGCATTTTCCTTTGCCTGAAGTATTCTGCCGCAAAACTTTTCTTCTCTCAGCTAGATCCTACGTATCTTCACCTCTTACTAAGTTTAAATATCCCTCTTCCAGGATTACTTTCCTTCTATTCCCACAGAAGAACAGAAGTTTGGTTTACTCCGAAACTCCCTCCCCCCACCAATATGCTTACATATCACTCAGAGGTCCTCACTCTCCTCCAAACATTTACAGACATGTATTGACAGTCTGTCTTTTCTATATATTCTAACTTCCATGAGAACAGGAACAGCTCTATCTTTCTTATTTCCGTATCTAAATGCCAAGCACAGTGTTGGCAGAGCAGGGCACACACCCGGCCAGTATTTGTTAAATAAACATACCAATAATTTCAATAGCAACAGATTAAAAAGAAGCTAAAAATTCAAGAGCCGAGTACTTGTTTATCAGTGCTGATATAGTTGTAAGATGGTATATGATAACCATTAAAACAATGTTCACATTTGACGCTCTCCCATAAAAATGCTTGCAACTGTAAGTGCAAACAAAAAGGTATAAGGCAGCAAAAATATAACGATCATCACTCTATGAAAGGTGGAGAAATGTTTGCAGGAAGTAATTAATGCACTAGCAGACCGTTGACACTGATTATTGCAGCGTGGAGGGCTTGTGGGTGTGCCTCGTTCAAGTTGCAGGCTTGGGCCCTGGCCGTCAGTAATAAGTAAGACGATGAGAACTTTGATCTTATGGAATTTACTTGTTCATGGTAGAGACAGATGATTAACAAGGTATAATTAAATATGTAGAAAGCCAATTCCAAGTTAGAAGCTCTTCTGGGGACCATGCAACAAGGTAGAGTGACAGAGTATATCAGTGCGAAGAGTCCTCTTGGGGTCTGGTTGACAGGGAGGGTTTTTTCCAACCAAGACCTCAGGGGTGAGAATGAGCCAAGCTTAGGAACAGTGTCCCTGAGGTGGGAGAGAACTTGTGACTTCAGTGTTCTTCCTTATGCTTTTCTGTATTTTTATTTCTCTATAATGAACATGAACCAGTTCTAGTTAGAAACAAATTAACTCCATAAAAAGCATATACATTGTCATAAAATTTGCACAGAATAGTGTGAACCACATAAAAAGGAAGAAAGAAAGAAGGAAAGAAGGAAGGGACATGTATACCATTCATTGAACTCAGCTACCTGGTGTCTACATAATGTCAAGATCTCCCACACTGCTCATCCTGACCCCATATATTTTGAGGATCTCAGCTGGAGTCTAAGTTGGGATTTCAACGTGGGAAATTAAATAATATAGTACACATAAATTACTTAAAACAGTGCCGGGTACTTAGATGGTGGGGTGACCTATTTGCCTCAGTTTACCCAGGACTGGTCCCAGTTTTAATGTTTATTTATTTTGAGAGAGAGACAGAGGGACAGAGGGACAGAGCATGAGTGAGGGAGGGGCAGAGAGATAGGGAGACATAGAATCTGAATCTGAAGAAAGCTCCAAGCTCCCAGCTGTCAGCACAGAGCCTGACGCGGGGCTCAAACCCAGGAACCATGAGATCATGACTTGAGCCGAAGTTGGGCGCTCAACCAGCTGAACCACCCAGGCGCTCCTGTACTGGTCCCAGTTTTAAAGCCTGGCACCTCCACCCACCTGCCCACAGTCCTAACATACAAAGAGAGTTGGTCACTCTGTTAGCAGGTACTTTTAATGATAAACTAGTGAATGGCACTCCCATTTTTGAATGAGTGTTTTTATCCAGAGAGGAAGAGAGTTTTCATCACTGACAGCTGATTGCCACCATCCATGTGTATCTCTTAGACATCAGTTCCCTGTGCTGAGTTACGTCAGACCCTTACAAGAGGGGCTGTAGACAGAAACCAAATAGGTGATTTTCACAAAAGCCTCATGAAATAAGCATTGTTCTGATGGCTGGGTGAGTTGGGAAGGGAAAATATTGCTAACTTCCATAGGGAATATTGCACAGCATTGGTGAATAGAAAAGAGAAGGTAAGTCAGGGCTACAGTCAACTGAGTATTTAGGTTTGTATCTTTTGAAGCCACTAAAATCTTTGAAATTTAGGACATAATTTCACCTTAGTGTAGTTTTATTACTTTGTTCATTTATTTTAAACACATGATATGTTATAGCAATATTAATGAAATTGAAGGAAGTTAATAATACACAACCACATGATTCTAATATAATAGATGTTATATATTGTCCCAATATTTTTTAATATGCATTTTAAACAGTTATAAGTATAAGATGCTGCAAGTTAGGTATATATATGTTATATATATAAAATCTTTATCTTTTTAAAGCACTTTTAGATTCACAGAAAAACTGAACAAAAGGTTCAAAGGTTTCCAATACACTCCTTGCTCCCATACATGCATAACCTCACCTATTATGAGCATCCCCCACCAGAGTGGTACATACGTTGCAATTTTTTTTGAGTTTATTTATTTATTTTGAGAGAGAGAGAGAGAGCAAGCAGGGGAAGGGCAGAGAGAGAGAGAGGGAGAGACAGAATCCCAAGCAGCCTCCATGCTCTCAGCACAGAGCCTGACACGGGGCTGGAGCTCACAAATTATGAGCTCATACCTGAGCTGAAATCGAGTCGGTCAGGACTGAGCCACCTAGAAGCCTCACAACTGTGGGGTCTACACTGACCACCCAAAGTCCATAGTTCACACCAAGATTCACTCTTGGTGCTGCATTTTCTACGGGTTTAGAAAAATGTATGACGCATATCCATCATTATAGAATCAATCATACTGAATAGTTTCACTGCCCTAAAAATTCTCTGTGCCACACTTTTTGAGTCCTTCCACACCAGATCTTTTTACTGTCTCCACAGTTTTGCCTTTTCTAGAATGTCATGTGGTTGGAATAAGTATGTCGCCTTCCCAGTCTGGCTTCTTTCATTTAGGAGTATGCATTTAGGATCTCCCTTGCCAAGTCTTTTTGTGGCTTCATTGATCACTTTTTTTTGGGGGTGCTGAATAATACTCCTATCCTGGATATATGGTATGGATGTGCCATAGTCTCATTATCCATTCACCAATTGAAGAACTTCCAGATTATGGCAATTCTGAATGAAGCTACTATCAGCTCTTGTGTGCAGGGGTTTGGGTAGACATAAAGTTAATACCGGAGAGTGTGATTGCTGGGTTGCATGGTAAAAGTATGTCTATTTTTTTAAGAAACTGCCATACTGTTTTTTCAAAGCAGCTGTGCCATTTGCATTCCCACCAGCAAGGAATGAGAATTCCTGTGGCTCCACGTCGACACCAGCATTTGGTGTTAGTTAGTATGTTAGGTTTTGGCCATTATGACAGGCATGTAGAACTATCTCATTTTTTAATTTTTTAAAAAAATTTTGTTTAATGTTTATTTATTTATTTATTTATTTATTTTTTAAATTTTTTTTTTCAACGTTTATTTATTTTTGGGACAGAGAGAGACAGAGCATGAACGGGGGAGGGGCAGAGAGAGAGGGAGACACAGAATCGGAAACAGGCTCCAGGCTCTGAGCCATCAGCCCAGAGCCCGACGCGGGGCTCGAACTCACAAGCCGCGAGATCGTGACCTGGCTGAAGTCGGACGCTTAACCGACTGCGCCACCCAGGCGCCCCTAATGTTTATTTATTTTTGAGGGAGAGAGGGTGGGAGGGGTAGAGAGAGAGGGAGACACAGAATCCGAAGCAGGCTCCAGGCTCCCATCTGTCAGCACAGAGCTTGACATGGGGCTCAAACTCATGAACTGTGAGATCATGACCTGAGCCAAAGTCGGGCGCTCGATCACGGAGCCACGCCGGCACCCCTAATTTTTTTTTTTTAATATTTATGTATTTATTTTGAGAGAGAGAAAGAGAGGAAGTGCATGCTAGCAGGGGAGGGGCAGAGAGAGAGGGAGAGACAGAACCCAAGCAAGCTCTGCACTGTCAGCACAGAGCCCAGTGCAGGGCTTGATCTCAGGAACCGTGAAATCATGACCTGAGCCAAAATCAGGAGTCCAACGCTTAATGGACTGATTGACCCCGGAGCCTCTAACTCATTTTTTTTAATTTGACTTTCCTGATGATAAAGCATCTTTTCAAATGTTTATTTGCCATATCTGTATCTTCTTTGGTGAGGTTTCTTAAGATCTTTAATCATTTTTAATTGGGTTGTTTTCTTACTGTTGAGTTTTAATTGTTCTTTGGATATTTTTGGTAACAGACCTTAATCAGATATGTCTTTTGCCAATATTTCCTCCCCGTCTGTGGCTTGTCTTTTAAATTTCTTGACAATGTCTTTTGCAGAGCAGAAGACTGTAATTTTAATGAATTCTACTATTAATTCCTTCTCTTATGGATTGTGTTTTTTGGTGCTGTATGAAAAACGCACTGCCAAACCCAAGATCTCCTAGATTTTTTCCTATGTCTTGTTCTAAGTGTTTCATAATTTTGAGTTTTAGATTTATGACCTAACTGTAGGTCTATGACTCATTTGGAGTTAATCGTTTATGAAGAGTAGAAAGTTTATGTCTAGATTCATTTTTTTTTTGCATGTGGATATTTACTTGTTCCAGCATTCTATATTTTTATTTAATATATCATGCACATTGTTTCCAGTTCTCACATATCCTTTACTACCATCATTTTAAAGGCTGTGTAACATTTCATCACCAACATTGTGCCATAAGGCATATTTACAGAACTGTAATTATGCCCTCAAATGCAAGAACACACTAATGTCTTTGACTGCCTTTGCTACTTACTTGAAAATGCCTGTTAGTAATTTCAAGCACCAACAGTAGGTTATGACATCTATAGACAAAAAAAAAAAGTCTGGTGTTTTATTTTGCTTGTATTCATATTGAACATTTTTATCAAGTTTGCTTACTAGTTGTATGTCTTCTCTTGTACATTTCTTTTCCTATTTTTTCCCATTTATCTATCAGTGATTTGCTCTCCTTGACAAATATTCTTCTATTTTTACTAAGGTCTCTTGCTCTTTTCTCATCTTATTTTGTAAGAATAGTGTCTACTCTGTTGTTTACCTTTGCGTTTTGTTATATTTTTAACCTGCATAAAGTTTAAATTTTTACATAGAAATCTATTGAAATTTTTTTTCTTTTTGTGACTTTTTCACTTGTCCATTTAGAAACCTATTTCCCTTCCATGACTTTAATAAATATTCAATTCTATTTTCATTGTAAAATATACACTCTAGTTTTATATAGACATATATCTATATCTACATCTATATATCTCAATTTAATTTACTCTATGGAGAGATTTAAGACACTGTACTTTTTTATTTTCCAATTTGTTGCCACTTACTCTACTATGTACTTCAATGTGAACTCAATGGCATTTTAAAATAACATGATTGAAGTTCACATTTATGCCTTCTTTACTACTGTTGAACTATGTTTTAAGCTAAATTAATAAAGCAATGGCTATGTTGATAAAAAACCATTTTTATAAATATCATTTGAATATTTTTTACACATTTGACTTACATACATAACAAAAGTTTGGAAAGAAATAATATCTGTCCCAAACCTGATGAAGATTTGCAAATAATCATTTTGAGGTTTTAGATTGCTTTATCTCATTTCTACTGCTCCTTGTTATATTTTATGACTCACTGATTAAAAAGAGATGCTATTTTAATCTATTTTGCAAACTTCTCGGTAAATAAATGAACAAGTAAATGAACAAATAAATGAACAAAAACCATATATTATTCCATGCTCAGGTTGGGGGGGTGTAATTAATGACAAGACATAAGATTCTGCTCATAGGAATAGGATAGAAAAAATATACAACTTAAAAAAATAGATCAAGATGGGGCGCCTGGGTGGCTCAGTCGGTTAAGCAGCCGACTTTGGCTCAGGTCATGATTTCGCGTCCGTGAGTTCGAGCCCCGTGTCGGGCTCTGTGCTGACAGCTCAGAGCCTGGAGCCTGTTTCAGATTCTGTGTCTCCCTCTCTCTGACCCTCCCCCGTTCATGCTCTCTCTCTGTCTCAAAAATAAATAAACGTTAAAAAAAATTAAAAAAAAATAGATCAAGAGATCATGACATACAAAAACACAGATTATGAGAGCTGGCTAGAAAGAGCCTTAGAAGACATCTGGTTCAACTAGTTCATCAGATTTGTAATAAAAATAATAGCAGTGAATGTTAACTTGACATGACAACACAGAGACTATACTAAGTGTATTATCTCATTTATTGATCAGAATTACCTTCTGCGTACTTCCAGTTTACAAATGAGGAAACTTAGGTGTGATGCCATTGTTTCGGCATGATCATGAAGACACTGACCTCCAATGAAGAAAAATGACTTTCAAAAATTACAGAGTTGAGTCAAGACTATCAAACACCCTGAGATATGCTGATATGATGTGGCTGGTGTAAGACAGTACACACACACACACACACACACACACACACACACACACATACATCCAGATTTTCTGATGAAGTCATTTCATTTTTTTTATTTTATTGTTGAAAAAAAATTTAATGTTTATTTTTGAGAGAGAGAGACTGAGCACGAGCAGGGGAGGGGCAGAGAAAGATACACACACACACACACACACACACACACACACACAGAATCTGAAGCAGGCTCCAGGCTCTGAGCTGTCAGCACAGAGCCCGATGTGGGGCTCGAACCCACAGATTGTGAGATCATGACCTGAGCCGAAGTCAGAAGCTCAACCGACTGAGCCACTCAGGTGCCCCTCATTTTTTAAATGGAATCATTTCTAAGTACCCAAAATATACAATGTACAAATATAGAAAATTATTAATACATTTATACTCCTTTAAAGATCCGCTATTGTAAAGATATTTGTGCCTCTCACAGTTGTGACAGATAGAAATAAAATAATTAATCATAATTAACTGTTGTGCTCAGGCTTTCTTGCCAAATCCGTTTAATGTAATTAGATGTGCTCCTTGCACTCCATTTTCCTGTGATGGGCTCAAATTCTGGCTGGGTTTCATGTGGTGTCATCACATCCTGTAGTCATCATTGTAATTTTCTCCATTAGGGTAGCTCCCTGACGGAGTGCCCTATGCCAGGCATATCATTCTATATTTTCTATTCTGTTAACGATGTCAAGGAATGCATCACTGCCACCTTTTCTCCTCACACCAAAATACCATGAATTGCCAACATATGATTTAAATGGGAGGGGGGGGATCTTAGGCTACAGGGCAGAGCTCTGGCGTATAGAAGCCTGTAGTTAATCTTTTGTCTCTCTTGTAAACTAGCGGATCACTTTTGGGTCAAGTTACTTAATCTTTCTAATTCTCATTTTACCTGTCTGTAAAATGGGGGTAAGGATTCACAGAGTCTCAGGGATTTTATAGAGATTTACATTTATAGCATGTAATTGATTCTCAAGAAATATTAAGTTTCCTTTCCAAAGACAGGTTTCTTTCCGTAGAAATGGGGCAGTCCTTGAGATCTTGTTTGCATAGTTATCATGGATAAGTTTTAACCCGAGTACTTCTGTTACCCTAATTCGGCCTTGAATATTAACATGGCATTCCTAATTAGGTCTTAATCTCGTTGGGAGAGTTAACAGTAAGTACTAAGGACTCACATAACACAATCTAAGCTTGCATATTAGTCCAGAGAAGGACAGCTATAATTTTCCATTCTTCTCTGGTTGATTTTCCCCTATTAACATTATTTGCTGAAGATGGAATTTCATAGTAGGAACAGAAGGGGAGGGAAAGAAGGATTTCAGCTTATGACGATCACAGAGCCATCTCTGAAGGGCTTGGTCTTATACATGCTGGGTGCCAAACTTTGGTCTTCATTCTGAACTTCCTTACACATTCTCTTGGATACACGAAGCGAAAAGCCGAAGCCACTGCAGCGGATAGATTTTTACAATGGCGAAATATGACGGAAAAGACTCTGGGCTCATCATTCAGAGAAACCATCTGTGCCGGAGTAACTGTCTGTAGAGGGAAAAAATAAATCATTTTCAAAAATCCCATTGCTCCAAAATCTGGTCCAGTGCCACCGTCCTGAGTGCCAACTATTCCATCTGGCAAAAGCAAGTCATGGAAAAGCACAAAAGCAATTTACCCAATTGGCCTGGGCAGAAAGTTTATTCTTCAATTATTTTTTTGTGAGTCTTCCCTCCGAGTGTGGCTCAGATAGTTCTGCACCAGGATCCCCAGCTGGGCAGGGTTCAACTAGGCAAAAACACAACTTGGGGTGAGTAGCAGTGAAATTTGCAGTTAGTCTCCCTCATTTAGAATCCTCCCTCCTGTTTAGAATCCCTCTTTCTGAATGGGTTAACCCTATCGAGTGGTTTTTAAAGAGGAGCTTCCTGATTGGATCATACAGCGAGATACAGAGTAAGTTGGTATTCAAATTTACTATTACAAACTATCAGGGATCTTTGAAAATTTATAATCTGACAGCTTCGCTTCTTAGATGGGCTGCTGTGGTGAATGCAATTAATTGGGGACTTCCTCATCTCTATTCTTTTCTATTATTTTTAGGCAAAGGCTTCATTTTAAAAGTAGTCTGCTTTCCCTTCAGTATCCTTGGAAACCAACCAATCCAATGGTTTTGCTGCATTGGTGAGGCCATCTATTTCTTGGGAGATTGCCATTTAGAGGATTAAAATTATAAGGCCCCAAAGAAGGAATTTATCCAACAGCAGATCAATCTGTGTACCTTTCAGAGAGTTTTCTAGAAATTTGCTTCAGAACAGCTGAATAGATGTAATGTCATTTCAGGACTAGGACACTCAGCTCCGATAGAGGTTCTAACCAGCAAACGTTGAGAGCTATCACCAGCTGGTTATTTGCAGTCCGTGGAATACATGTTCTGTACTCCAGAGACATGAATCACTTGTTCAATTAAAAATAGTATTTCCCTAGCAATTATTTGATCAAGAACGGGAATAACTTGTGGGTGAAATGATGGCCAATTTGCATTCCCATCTTGGAAACAGGCCTGTCGTTTTGACAGCATATACACATATCGATCTGCTTTTCTCTCTGAAACAACCAGCTCCAGAATTAATGACTGTAGATTCTTCTAGGATTTCCTTAAAATTAGGTCAAGGCTTTCCACTGTGGGAGTTAAATGCATGCTTCTCACTGTGGAATTCAGGGGGGAAATGAGTTGCCAAGAGAAAGGCATATTAAGGACCTAGTCATACACAATTCTTTACCAAATTGTATCTGAGTCCTGTTTTGCTTACTCAAGACAAAGTTAATTACTCCATAGGATTATAGCATGGAATAGCTGACCAATGACAACCTCCAAGTGTCACAATCCAGTCTAAACAATCATTTTATCTGAATTATTAAATGCCTTTAATTTTTCAAAACTTTATTAGATACCTCCAATGTGTCAATTTCTCCATAGAAGCTGGGTATAATCCATTGTGGTCTAAAGCTTTAAAATGTTCACCACTGTTTGAGAAAGATTCATATAAATTAATACTTAGAAAATAAAGCACATAACATTGTGAAGGAAAAAGGATAGATCAGTTAATTATCCTATATAGATTTGATTTCTGCCTTTGGATTTGAAGCATGAAAAAGTAAAAAAAAAACAAAAAAAAAGTGGAAATGAGGGTAATTCTAAACAAAGGTAGGAAGATGCCGAAGCCATTGACTTGTGAAAGTTTGGGATAGTGTGGAAAATACATAAATGGTTCAACATGACTGAGTGTGGAAATAAAGGAAGTAAAGGAAGTTAAAAGGGGCCTTCTGTGCTACGTAAAAGTGTTGTGACTTAATTGTCTAGGATATAGATATTTATGGAAGAACTTTAAGCAAAAAAATGCTAAGCTCCTGTGTGCATTTTAGAAGAATGAGGTACAACAAAGAGTTTTTAGAGGGGAAGCAGTGGAGACAGAATAACAAGTTAGACAGTAGGAGTCCCCCAAAGAATGAGGATTGGATCTAAAAGTAAAATTTGGGCAGATGGAACCAAGAAAACTGATGGTGAGGATGTGTGTCATTGCTGATGTCATTAACAGAAGGTAGAGAACAGAGTCAAATAGATACTTGCTTTTCATTTACTCTTTGTGTTTTGGCTTGCTTCAACTATGTCATTATTTCCCTATTAATATTCATTTACTTATATAGATGGAAGTATTCTAGCATGAAATCAGGAGGAAGGACAACAAATGATAATATATGTTGTGGGTGGAGAAAGGCTACACTATCGTCTTGGATAACTGTAGTATTTCCTGGATTTCTGTTTGGGAAATCTGACTTAAATTCATTCCTACTATCCCTGATCTGTCCAGTGGCTATTTTCAAATCAGAATATTGGATTTTATATTTGATCTTTTAAATGTCACTGTTCCAGTCCGATGAGACTACTGAGAATTTTGATTCTGTTGTGTCTTATGTTCATTGTGTCTTTCACCTTTAGGTCATGAAAAGGTGAGGGGCAATATTTGTGCATATAGGATTTTCCCAAGTCACAAATACAACTTTTACTGAACAACACCAGGAACACTGTGCTGTTGAATAAAACTAAGTACTTCACTCCACTGAGATACCAAGAAACCAATCAGTCTTCCAGTGGAGTTATTCAGGAGTCATAAATCTACTGCAAAGTGCTGTAATTTAGACCAAGGCTATAAAGGGAAGCTACATCGAGTGTGTTTTGCTTAAATCAATAGCTTGTAATTTCCCATTATATCTACAAAAATCCGGGGCTGGTAGCTGTAAATGTACTTCACGTACCTCTTGATTGATTATAGCTTGATGTCCTTATGTAAAATTCAAAATGATATTTCTGCTTTCAATATTTGTCTTGGCATGGTAGAGTAACATCAGGGAAATAAGGTTTATTGCATTATTTTAAAAAATAGTTAGGAATGAAGAATACTTTTGTTGTAAGCTTGATCCCACTATCATCTAATAATATTACGTTTTATTAGTTAACTAAAAGGAGCTGTAATCAATTTTACTACATGGTAGTCATTAATCATCTAAATTGGTGATTTCAGCTAATTCTCCTAACAATGGCATGATTTTAGCATCATAAGTAGTCCTGGAACATGGGTGGGGAAACTCATGCTTAGAAGAATATGGTACTTTCTCACGATATTTAGGTTACCCAGTATATATTTGAACCCACATCTGTGTACCTATCTACAAGAACCTGAACACTTCACTGGATAGTATGATGACATCTGTTAGTAATCCATAGGAATAACAAATTTATTTTTCAAAGCTTCTGAACTCCAGAAACTTGAAAACTCAAAGCCTAAAGTCTGACAAACATAATATGAATTCACATATGAGCAGAGAGTGGGATAAAACCAGCTCTCTTACTGTGTTAAAAAAAAAATGAACCAATGGAGTTCATTGGTTCAATGTCAAAGAAGGAGACACTGGGGGCGCCTGGGTGGCTCAGTTGGTTAAGTGTCCGACTTTGGCTCAGGTCATGATCTTGCGGTTTGTGAGTTCGAGCCCCATATCAAGCTCTGTGCTGACAGCTCAGAGCCTGCAGCCTGCTTCGGATTCTGTGTCTCCCTCTCTCTCTGCCCCTCCCCTACTTGTGCTCTGTCTCTCTCTGTCTATAAAAATAAATAAAATGTAAAAAAAAAAAAAAAAAGGAGACATTAGATTTTCTGTAGGCAAATGTGTTTCCAATTGTTGACAATATCTGAGGTAGTTGGCTAAATTGGACATTCTTTTGAGACCTTGTTCTTTATTTGGTCTAAATTTGATTCAGTGTGCATCTCAGCAGGGATTTGAAACTACAATACTTAACAGATTATTATTCTTGCTCCTGAATGCATCATATGTCTTTATTCCTACAGACTGAGATCTGTGAAATGTTTCTCAGGTTATACCCTTTCCCTGTTGCAGAAAGGGGATTGATGTGCATGGTATGACAACTTTGTGGCTACTCATGGGCCACGTGTCTTCGCTATTTTATTTGAAGCTGTGTCCTATAGCACAAGGCCCATAAATATGCCAGTGCAAAAACAATGTCCAAAGTCAAAACTTATAGCTTTTTCTTTATCTCTCCTTTGGAGCAAACAACCAAGAACTTACTGGTGTTCTTTACTTTCAATAGGTATCTGGGAAATTGCAGCACGTAGAAAGAAGACAACAGCTCAATACTCATCTCCCCGAGGACAAGTTTACTTCAGTTAAAAAAAAAAAAAACACCACAGGGTATTTTACTATTTGTAGTTTTTCTTGTAAAGGGAGAACTTGAAAGAAATGGTCTCCACCGCTGTGTACCAAAGAGGAAATGATGTTGAGAAATTGCAGACTTTTGAGGCATTAAGCAATGAGCTGTCCAGAAAAATAAATAAATAATTTCACAAGGAAAGAAAAAAAAAAAAAACCAACCTCCTTGGGAATTGAAATATATTAGACAATGCATCAAAGAGGGTAAAAGAAAAAAGAAAGTCAGGTAGTTTACAATAAGATCGAGGGAGATAAAGTCCTGATTGTCCCACTTCTCATGATTAAAAAGCAAGGAGGCAGCACCGGGCTATGCATTCAAGGTAGTTCATAAGGACAAACGGAAAAGTGTAAGAAAGAAAACAAAACAAAACACTTCAGTCCCATGGCCTTATTTCCATCTGTTCACATTGCCCCCACCTGCTCCAGTTTATAAAGTGGCTCAGTGTCATGTGAAGGACATTCTTGTTGCGTTGGCTTGGCCTGCACAGAGCCATGTGACGTGTTGGAGAAGTTTCAGCCTGTTCTTAGCTTCCCTGTGCGACTTTGGAGCTACATTCCTAACATTGAAGATAGACATTCTTCCCTCAAGTTTTCCCCGTAGATTTACACGTGTGCTCTTTTCTTTTTAAAGCAGGAGTGACTTCAGCAGTTCCTTAGATCTGGGTTTTTCTCACACACCCAGAATTTGCTTTGGTGAAGGCAGCCAGGCAAGTCAGGAAGGAGACCACTCAACACGTAAAGAATGTCATGCTGTTTTCTTCCTACGGGTAGGTATTGTGTCTTGAAGAATCACAGAAATGGAGACTATTTGATCGTCACACTCAAAAAGAGGACAGAGTTTGTTCTGCAGAGATAGCAGGGAATAAACTGAAATTTATGACCGAGAGTCAGAAAGTCAGGCCTCCATTCACAGCTTTACCTCAAGTCGGGTGACCTGAATCAAGCTCTTACCTCTCTGAGCTTTAAATTCCTCATCAAAAAAAAAAAAAAAAAAAAAAAGTACATCAATATTTTTCAACTAGCTCCCTATTCCCCATCAGACTCATATATAGTTGTAGATATAAGGTACATGTACATCACATCCATAGAGATACCTAGACATCAGGGATCAGGTTTTCTTCCAAGATTCTAGATTTAAGTGGGCCGTAGGTGAAGTCCAGACACTAAAGAAATTAGTGTTGGGGTGCCTGGGTGGCTCAGTGGGTTAAGCGTTTGACTTCAGCTCAGCTCATGATCTCATGGTTCGTGAGTTCAAGCCCCACACTGGGCTCACAGCTGTCAGCATAGAGCCTGCTTTGGATCCTCTGTCTCCCTCTCTCTCTGCCCCACCCCTAGCTCACACTCTCCCTCTCGCTCTCAAAAATAAATAAACATTAAAAAGTTTTTTTTTTTTTTTCAACGTTTATTTATTTTTGGGACAGAGAGAGACAGAGCATGAACGGGGGAGGGGCAGAGAGAGAGGGAGACACAGAATCAGAAACAGGCTCCAGGCTCTGAGCAGTCAGCACAGAGCCCGACGCGGGGCTCGAACTCACGGACCGCGAGATTGTGACCTGGCTGAAGTCGGACGCTTAACCGACTGCGCCACCCAGGTGCCCCTAAAAAGGTTTTTAAAGAAATTAGTATTTATTAAAAGCTATCCAAATGACACTAATGAGTACCTTGGTTTAGAGCCACTTATATAGACAACATCTAAGTAACCCCCATTCTCTACCTATAGAAACTCTACTTAAAATAATTTTCAAGGAGTTTTTATGCACATGGCAATGAGGCAAAACAAAGGAGGAAGAAGAGGAGAAAGAGGAGAAGGAGGAGGATAAATGTAAATCATTATTCTTGGCCTTCAGATCCTCATAATCTCTCAGGGAGTACCCAACAATATCACTATCACAACAGCATAGGTTATGTTTAGTCAAAGGAGTTTATGGCCAAATCCTTAAAAAAATAGAAGTGAAATAATCCATTCATGAGAACTTATAGAAACAGGTGGAAATCAACAGGAATTAGAATTAAGGCATGGAAGAGATGTGTGGAAGGACAGATGACATGTGTTTATCAGGTGTGAGAGAATGCGCTTTAGACACACAGGACTCTTCCTGGTCGGGATCTATCATGGGGTGTCACGCCCCTGAGCCTTTGCACGTGTCACTCTCTCTGCTCACATCACTTCTTTATCAGTTGCTTTTATGTGTCATTTCCTATTTGTATATTTTCCTACCTTTAATAAAGATCTGATTACCCCTCGTTCTTGTTGCTGAAGGACCTCTTCATATTACCTTTTTATCACCTACTAGATTTCACGATAGTTGTTTTGAAATCTGTCTCTTTCTTTACAGCTTTTTAATTAAGTGCTTAAAGTTTCTCTTTTATGGTAAACATGTAACACAGTGTCTTGCACAGAGAAAGTTACCTTTTTAAAAAAGTTTATTTATTTTGAGAAAGAAAGAGAGAGAGCACACATGTGCAAGCAGGAGAGGGGCAGAGAGAGGGAGAGAGAAAGAATCCCAAGCAGGCTCCGCACTCAGCACAGAGCCCTGATGCGGGGCTCAAACTCACGAACTGTGAGTTCCTGACTCAAGTCTAAATCAAGAGTTGGAGGCTTAACTGACGAAGCCACCCAAGCACCCCTCACACAGAGAAAATATCCTTGAGTTGAAGTAAGTATGGGCAGAAGAACAATAGCAATAAAGATTTTTACTGAGAATGGTTAGGGAATAAATAAGGACACACGATGAGGACAGAATATAAAATTTGTGTGTTTTGAGTAGTGTCACATTTGGAGACACACAAATAAAGGGAAGTAATTTGAAGCTATTGCAACTGGAATTCTCTGAGCAGGAAAATAACAAGAGTTGGAGACTTGATTGGAAAGGGAAGAAAATAAAGGTGAGGAATGGTCAAGAAGGATCAATAAGAACTGAGAACTAGAGATGAATTAAGAGTGCTATTGTCCTTCAGATAAAAATGTACTCATATCCGAAGCACATAAAGAGAGGATGGGGTATCCATATGAAGACTTTTTACAGACCCTGGAGGGATGAAAATAGCGACTGAATTTTGCAAAGGAAGCTGAGGCTGGAGGTGGGGCTCTGAGAGCTGTTGACACAGGGGTGATGACTAAAGATACAGAAACTAATAGAAAGAGAGAACATGAGAAAAATGAGCAGAAGGTTAAGCATCTTTGGGAAAGGGCTTGAGGAGGAAGAAAAATCACCATGTGAGCCAGGAATAGAGAAGTCAACAAGAAGAGAAACCGTTAAACTGAAAAACAAAAACAGAAACAAAAAACAAACTTGGGTTTGTTCAAATAAACTGAATACAAAAATAAATAAATAAAAATTAGTCCTAGATGAACCGAAATTCCACTCTCGAGAGAGAAAGCAAAATTATTAGAAGACAAAAATTAATTCCTGTCCATTTTTTTTTCCAGCTTCCTTCTAATCTGGAGGTTCTCAAAGGGGGGAGAAATGAAAGAAAAAAAAAAGGAAGAGAAACCAAAAAATGTGGTATTAGAGTCTAAAAGGAACAGAGAGAGTTTCTAAAAGGAACTACTGGCAAAGTGAAAAAATTCCCAGATAGGGAAAATAGGTTTAGAAAGAATGCTGTTGTTAGTTTTAGCTAAAAGAAAGTTCCAGAAAACTCCTGAAAAAGCTTCAGTTTCTGTGCAGAAGGGAAGCTCACAGGGAGGAAGGCAATCATGTAAATTGACTGAGTAACAGAATAAAGGAGAGAGTTGAGATGAATGATCGAAGCAGAAGTGAATTATTTTTCAAAGAAATGGGATGGCATTTATCTGAAAATAACTAACAAAATAAGCATTTTGTTCCATCAATCTGTATGTCTGTTACATTGTTAACATCGCAGGGTCTAAATTATGGAACTCCATACATAGTAAAGCTTGAAATCTGTATGTGTGTCCTCCAACTTTGTTTTTATTCTCCCAATTGCTTTGATTATTGTAAGTCTTTTTCATTTTCATATACATTTTTGAATCAGTTTTTCAATTTCCACCAAAAAAATCTAGTTTTTTTTTATTGGGATTGTTTTCTTTCTTTCTTTCTTTCTTTCTTAGAAATGTTTATTTAGTTTTGGGGGAGAGAGCATGAGCAGGGGAGGGGCAGAGAGAGAGGGGGACAGAGGAACCAAAGCAGGCTCTGCACTGACAGCAGAGAGCCCAATGTGGGGCTTGAACTCATGAACTGTGAGATCATGACCTGAGCCAAAATCCGATGCTCAACTGACTTAGCCACAATCCAGGTGCCCCAGGATTGCTTTCAATGTATAGACTGATTCGGAGGAGATATGACAACTTTCATAATCTTAGGTCCTCCTGATCAATGAATATATTTTCCCACTTACGTAATTTATTTTTAAAACTTGGCTTCTCACATTCAATGTTTTGTAGTCTTTTAGCATATAGATATAGCACATCTTCTTTCAAACCTATTTCTAAAAGTTTCTTGATTTTGATGCTACTGTAACTTTTGATGCTATTTTTATTTCAATTTCTAATTGGTCATTGTTATGAAATTTTAATGTATTAGTGCTCATCCTCCTGCATTGCTAAGCTCACTTGTTAGTCCTGGTAGCTCTTTTGTGAATTCTCTGGGGTTTTCTATGTAAATTATCATCCATTCTGTAAATAAAATTCTGTTTTATATCTTCTTTTCCAATGTAAATGCCTCTATTTTCCTTGTTTTAACCGGTAGAACCACTAGAACAATGTTAAGCGGACGATGTTTTCCTTGTTTTGGGAGGATCACGTTCAGTTCTTCACCATTAAGTACGATGTTCCCTGTTTTGTAGATGTCATTTTTAAAGTTGAGGAATTTCTGTCTATTTCTAATTTGCAGAGAATTTTTATAGTGAGTTGACATTGAATTTTGTTGAGTGCTTTTTCTGCGTGTATACACACACACACACACACACACACACACGCACTTTGCTTAAAAGTCTAGTACACTGCTTTTGTTAATATTGAGCCAACTTTGGGGCGCCTGGGTGGCGCAGTCGGTTAAGCGTCCGACTTCAGCCAGGTCACGATCTCACAGTCCGTGAGTTCGAGCCCCGCGTCGGGCTCTGGGCTGATGGCTCAGAGCCTGGAGCCTGCTTCCGATTCTGTGTCTCCCTCTCTCTCTGCCCCTCCCCCGTTCATGCTCTGTCTCTCTCTGTCCCAAAAATAAAATAAAAACGTTGAAAAAAAAAAATTAAAAAAAAAATAAAAAAAAAATATTGAGCCAACTTTGCATTCCTAAGATCAACCCTAATGTGTCTTGTTGTGTTATCTGTTTTGGGGGTTTTTGTTGTTGTTGTTGTTGTTGTTGTTGTTGTTGATGCATTCAATTTATTAACATTTTGTAAAGGATTTATATCTCTAACTTAATAGAAGATGCTGCTTTATGCTTTTTTTTGTTTTATTTTGTTTTTGTAACATCTTTGCTTTCGTTAATAGAGACATTCTGGCTTCATAAAATGAGTTGGTAAGTGTTCTATCTTCTATTTTCTGCACGATTTGTATTACTATTACTACTGATTTTTACCATTTGGTAAAATTTGCTGGTGCAGCCATCTGGGCCTCAAGTTTTCTAAGGGGAAATATTTTTAAATTATTAAATGAATTTCATTAATGGATATTAATCTATTTCTTCTTGAATGAGCTTTGTTAATAGTGTCTTTCAAAAAACTTGTCCATTTCATATGTTATCAAATTTCTTAATGTAAACTTTTTTTCAGAATATTCTCTTAACATTTTAAAGTCTACAGAGTATGTACTGATAAGCAATTTTTCAGCTGTAATATTGAATTTTGCTTTTTTTAAAAAATTTTCTTTTATCTAGAAATTTCTTTTATTGAAGTATAATTAAAATACAGTGTTATATTAGTTTCAGGTGTACAATATAAGCAACAATTCTATATATTACTCAGTGCTCATCATGATAAGTGTACTCTTAATCCCCTCTATTCTTTAATCTATCTCTTATTTTTATTATTCTTTTCTCATGCTTACTTTGGGTTTAATTTGCTCTCTTTTTTGGGTTTCTTTTTTTTTTTTTTTTTAATTTTTTTTTTCAACGTTTATTTATTTTTGGGACAGAGAGAGACAGAGCATGAACGGGGGAAGGGCAGAGAGAGAGGGAGACACAGAATCGGAAGCAGGCTCCAGGCTCCGAGCCATCAGCCCAGAGCCTGACGCGGGGCTCGAACTCACGGAGCGCGAGATCGTGACCTGGCTGAAGTCGGACGCTTAACCGACTGCGCCACCCAGGCGCCCCTCTTTTTTGGGTTTCTAAGAGGGAATCTAGACCATTGTTTTGAATCTTTATTATCTTCTATAAACATTTATTTCTACAAATAGCCTTCTAAAGTACTGCTTTAATTGCATCCCACAAATGTTGACATTTTGTATTTTTGTTTTCATTCAATTCAATTCAGTTTTCCAATTTTCCCTATGACTTCTTGACTCATAGATAATTTATCTTTCTTCTCTCTTTATTTCTATTTTAATTCCTATGCCGTAAGAGGACATACTTTGTATTATTTCAATTCTTTTAAAGGTTAATTTTGTTAGTGTTTATTTATTTATTTTGAGAGAGAGAGAGAGAGCAAGCAGAGGAGGGGCAGAGAGAAAGAGAATCCAAAGCGGGCTCTGTGCTGACAGTGCAGAGCCTGACGTGGGGCTCGATACCACAAACTGTGAGATCCTGGCCTGAGAGGAAATCAAGAATAGGACGCTCAACTGACTGGCCAGCCACCCAGGCGCCCCTCTCTAAAACATGTTAAGATTTGTTTTGTCGCACAGAATGAGTTTTACCTTTGTGGATAATATATTTTTTATTTTTTAAAATTCATTAATTTTGAGAGAGAGACAGAGAGAGCAAGCAGGGGAGGGGCAGAGAGAGAGAGGGAGAGAGAAAATCCCAAGCAGGCTCTGCCCTGATAGCACAAGCCGGACTCAGGGCTTGAGCCCACGAACTGTGAGATCATGACCTGAGCCAAAACCAAGAGCCCAACCAACTGAGCCATCCAGTTGCCCCTATGGATAATGTATTCTTCAATTACAAGTTCATTCTGTTACTATTGGATGTAGTGTTCTCTAAATGGCTATTAGGTCAAGGTGGTTAATAGCATTATTCAGATCTTCTCTATTTTTATTTGTTTACTTTATGCTTGTTCTATCAATTTCTGAGAGGCATGCATTGGAGTCTCCAATTATATTTGTGGGTATGTCTATTTTTCTCTTTTTAGTTCTACCTGTTTTTGCTTCATGTATTTTGGAGCTCTGGAACTAGGGACCCACATATTTAGGATTATTATCTCCTCTTGATTTATTTAACCATTTATTATTATATACTGTTATTATTGTTATTACTTTAATAGTCTTGGTTTTTTAGAATAGCTTTAAGTTTACAGCAAAAATGATCAGAAAGTACAGAGTATTCACATATACCCTTTGTCCCCATACATACATGGTCTCTCCCACCATCAAAATCCTGCACCAGAGTGGTTCATTTATTATGTATTGTCTTTTTTTTAAAGCTGGTGATAGTTCTTATTTTTAAATCCACTTTTCTGATATCAATAGAGCACTCTAGCTTTCTTTTGATTAATGTTACATATTCTTTTTGCATCTTTTCATATTCAAGCAATTCATAAGACTTTCTCATAGACAGCATAACGTTGAACCTTTGCTTTTATTTTACCTGACAATCTATTTTCTATTTGGGGTGTCTGGATATTTAATGTAATTATTGATAAAGTATTTGAGTGTATTATCCTGCTATTTGAATTCTATTTATCTTATCTTTTTTCTTGCATTAATTTATAAAGTATAGTTTATAATTAGTTTTCATTGTTGTATTATTTGTCTTCTTGTGTGTTTGTGGTTACAATCTGCATCTTGAACTTATCACAATTATTTGCTAATATCATGCCACTTATCACATATCATAAAAATCTTACACTTCCATTCCTCCTAATTCATTACACTGACATCATACTTCTACATACATTATCAACCACACAGTGGTTAAGCCTTTTTGATTTAGATAACCAATCATTTTTAAGAAGATGATAAACAGTAAAAAACACAAACAAAACATGATCTTTTTTCTTTTTAAAATCGCTTCTGGTGCTCTTCATTTCTTTTCTTTTTAAATAATGTTTACTCAATTTTTTTTTAAAGTTTATTTATTTTGAGAAAAGGAGAGACGGCACAAGTGGGGGAGGGACAGAGAGAGAGAGAGAGAGAGACAGAGAGAATCCCAAGCAGGCTTCTCACTGCCAGCACAGAGTCCGTTATGGGGCTCGAACTCATGAAACTGCCAGATCATGACCTGAGCTGAAACCAAGAGTTGGACGCCTAACTGACTGAGCCACCCAGGTGCCTTACTTTTCTTTTTTTTGTATGGGTCTAAATTTTATTTTGATTCTATAGTCTTTGTACTTTAACATTTCTTATGGCACAGACATGCTAGCAATGATTCTCTCTGCTTTTGTATCTGAAAAAAACAAAGTTTTATAGATTCCTCAGTGTTAGAAGATATTTTTCCTCAGTTTAATATTTTCGTTGACTCCCTCCCCCCAATTTTTTTTTTAAATTTATGTTTATTTATTTTTGAGAGAGAGTGTGAGTGGGGGAGGGGCAGAGAGAGAGGGAGACACAGAATCCAAAGCAGGCTCCAGGCTCTGAGATGTCAGCACAGACCCTGACGTGGGGCACAAACTCATGAACCATGAGATCATGATCTGAGCCAAAGTCCAACGCTGAACCAACTGAGCCACCCAGGCAACCCTCCCCCCACCCCAAATTTAAAGACATTTCTCTATCTTTAAGCTGGCTTGTTTAGTTTCTGCAAGAAACTTGTTATTATTCTCATCTGTGCTTTTCTATATGTAATAATCTTTCATTCTTGTGCTGTCTTAAGGTGATATCTTCATAGTTTTGAGCAGTTTGGCTATGATATGTTTGTTATATTTTTGTTTGTTCATTTCTAACCTACTTGGGGTTTACTAAGATTCTTCAATCCGTGGTTTGGTTTGTTTCCTTAAAAGTGGAAAATTCAGCCCCCGTTATCTCTTCAAATATCTCCTCTTTCTGTTCTCTCTCTCTCTTCCTTCCTTCCTTCCCAATTGCACGATGTTCCACTATTGCGTCTTTCCTACTGCTCTGGTGTACTATTTGATATTTTTTAAAACTGCTTGTGTTCCCCCTGTTTTGATCATATCCATGACTCACCTTCAAATTCATTGAATCCTTTATCTTTAGCATCACATCTGCCAATAAGCCCATGGAAGTTTTCATTTCCAATATTATGTTGTAAATCTCCCACCCTGTCCGTATTCCCATTTGCTTCTTTTTATACTTTTCCATCTGCCCAGACATGTCTTCTACCTTTTCCATTCAGTATTTTATGAGGGACACCTGGGTGGCTGAGCATCTGACTTCGGCTCAGGTCATGATCTCTGGGTCTGTGGGTTTGAGCCCCACATCGGGCTCTGTGCTGACAGCTCAGAGCCTGGAGCCTGTTTCAGATTCTGTGTCTCCCTCTCTCTCTGACCCTCCCCCACTCACACTCTGTCTGTCTGTCTGTCTCTCTCTCTCTCTCTCCCATAAATAAATAAATAAAACATAAAAAATTAAAAAATAAACATAGTTTGCAAAATTTCCTGTCTGGTAATCCTCACATGAGTCCAATCTCTGGATTTGGTAAGGTTGACTGACTTATCCTTTCTTTCATTCCTTCCTTCGTCCTTCCCTCTGTCCTTCTCTCTTTCCCTCTGTCTCTCCTTTTCCATCCTCCTCTCCTTTCTTACAATTCTTGTTTGAATAGTGGACACTGCTTATGTGTAAGAGTAAAGAGGGAGGTAACCAGCATGTATGGCCTGAAAAAAGCACATTTGTTTTTCTTTCTGATCCTTAGCGTGGGCAGTTGAGTCAATCGGGTTGGTAATCAAGCAGATGTTGCCAGCATTCCTGCCCCTCTGCCATGCCGTCCAAAGTGTACCTTGTATCGGTGGAAGGGGAGGGTTCTTGGGTGGGAGGGATTTTCCTGTGTCTCCTCCCCAAGCAGAGGGGTTTTATTCTATTTCTTCGGCAGCCGTACTGGGCCACTGCCTGAGACCAGTGGGAGGAACGGTAGTGCCCTTCCTGCAGCTGTGGGCTATGCTATCCCCATCTCGGGGGCAGACCTCTTGCTTTGACCCCTCACTCAGCAGAAATGTACCTTGGCTTTGTCCTTCAGTAGCTGATGCCCCTTGTTTGTTTTTTCTCTCAGAGACGGTTAATCTGTGTCTGAACCTTTGAGACAGAAGTGTTGCCTGCCCCTACCCCGGTGACTTAGGGCATTTGCTTTGTATGAGAGAAGTTTCCAAGAAAGTGGGTGTGGCTTCATGCTGAGTGCTACTGAAGGGGGCTCTCTCAGGTCCCTTGCCCTGTCCCTAAGTGCTTCCCATGAACACCAGGAAAGGTCCATGAAAAAGAGGCTATAAGGGACTGTGGATTCTCCTCAGGTCTAGGGCTCCCAGGTATTTTAAGCTGTCCTGTTAGCCCATAAATTTGGCTTCTGGAATTTGCTAAAATATTGGCTGTTTTCTTCTTCCCTGCTGTTATGGTGGCTGACCTTTCTTTCCATATTCTGCCCCAGGCGAAACTGGTCTTTCTTCTCTCCTTAGAGTGGCTGTTATCTTTTGGAATTCACTTCATTTGGCTGCAATGTGACCTCTGTTCTCTGATAAGGTCAAGAAAGAAGATGATTTTATAAATTATCTGGCTTTCCCCCCCTTCACTTTTAGGGTGGGATCAATATTCTTTTGTATATTCCTTTACCTTAAGCAGAGGCAGCACACAGGGTTTTGGGATCCACTTCCAAAGTTTATATTTGGGAAAAAAATAAAGTTTATATTTGGTAAGATCTGTCAGACCACTCAGAGTTTACCTTTATGACTTTGTTGTGTGTATTTTTTCAATTTTACATTTGATCTCTCTTCCACATTCTGAGAAAAAGAAAACATTATAGTTCTTTAAAATTTATTCATCACATTGTGTTCTTTAATGTCGCTGGAGTCCTTCTTCTTAACGGTTAACCAAAGGCCTCAAAACAATTTATTAAATAGATCAGTTTCCCCAAGTATTTGGCTCATACAACTTAATATATACTAAATTCCCACATGGATTTCTTCCCCTCTGTGTTTACACAGATGTATGGCATGATAGGTGTGGCCAATTGTCTGCAAAGATGACTGCCAGTAATTCTTCTCATTCTTATACGTGGATGTTGCTCGCCTACCAAGAAATGGAGAGTGTTTCCTCTTCCCTTGAGCATCCTCTGGCCTGAGAATTGCTTTGGTTATTAGAGGTTAGGAGTTAGCTACACCACTCCTGGGCTTTGGGTTTAAGAAGCTTGGCCGACTCTGCCTTTGCTTGCTTAGAGTTTCGATGTACCATAACTAAGTTTGGCTATCCCGCTAGAGAGATCAGATGGAGATCATGACCTTCTGAAGGGTAGAAGCCCACAGGGAAAGGAGGACCTAGAAGATGAAGGACCATGAGGAGAGTGAGCCTCAGTTTCCCAGCTGAGGCGCTAGGCATGTGAAGGAAGCCATTTTGGATCTTCCAGCCTGGACTGGGTTGAGCCTGACCAAGCCCAGCTATCAACTCAGGGAGAAGAAGTAAGCTTTCCCCACTAAGCCATGGCAAACCAGTTAGAAACATGAGCCAATTAAGTGGTGGTTGTTTTAAAACACTACATTTGGGGAATGGTTGTTATGTACAAATAGATTAATGAGGTCATGTCAGTTAGAAACAATCCAGGTCATGCCACACTTTTGTTTAAAGTGAGAGAAGATGAATCAATTCTAGGAAATAAAAGAGAATTGGATACATTTATTACCAATTGCGGGGAATTTGCCAGAGGAATTAAATGGCAGATAAATCCACCACTTAGCACTAACGAGACCTCAAGAAGATGGACAATATTTATGTGTAAAAGACTGATCAATGCAAATTTTGGGGTACAGTTATGTTGAAATAACTGTTAATAACAAGTCTTAGGACATCTTGAAGCCAATGCATTTGCACCTGCTTTTTATGTCCTCTATTGTTAGGGATGTCCCTTTTCAATTTAGGATCCTGAGTAACACCCCACTTGTTCTTTAGGGAAGTGATTACAAGTGTGGGCATTTTTTTCAGATGAGACCCTATCCACTGACCACAGATGTCGGGCCTTATTCTCACAGTAATTGAGTTGGGTCCATTCACTTGCATTCAACCTGACCTTTTTACAAACCAACTGTGTGTATATTTAGAATATCAGGCAAGATGGCCACCGGGGCAATTAAAGCTGTCTGAATCCCTGTTAGAGACGCAACAGCATTGAGGGATGGAGAGGCAAAGACCAGAGCTTCTGAAGGCAGGTTTAGGAACATTAGCCTCTCTCTCTCCCTGTTGTGTCTACTGTTGAAATTAGACAGCAGCCCTTGCAAGGTAAACCCCAGGCAGCAGCTGTCAGCATTGGACATCTGGCAGTTGAGCTGTGCTGTGCTTTGGCACTGATTCACCTCTCCACCCCCAGCCCAGCCCGGAACTTTCTGAGGCTGAGTATCACAGATGCTTGTACTCCATGTATCACTCTTATTGCAAAGCAGCCCCAGAGACACGAAGGGAAAAATGATGTTATGGGGGAAGGGTTGCGGAGAGATGTCTCATGAGACGTGTTCTGCACACAGAAGGTGGGATGGCTGTGATGTTTGACATCACTCAGGAGTTATTTCACATTTACAAGCCTGTGATCAGATCCCGTTCATTTATTCTACCTAAAATGACACCACAGGAACAGTGACTTGTAATGGAAAATTTTCTACCTGGGTCTTTTTATGATTTCAGCGAAGATATAAACATCCTCATTTTTCACAAGAGAATAAAAACTGTTAAACATACATCCAATGGGGCTTTGCAGCCTTTCAAGTGGAGCATTAGAAGCCAGTTTCTGCTTTGGAGTTTAAATCTTTTAAACCCGAAAGCTGCCACTCTGAGGTGATCCACTTTTCATGTTCGTGAAAGCCTGGGTGAATCTTTAAAAGTAATAAAACTTGAATCGTCCCACTGGGGACTAGGAAATGAGCTTTCAGAGCAGGTGGATTCATTCAATTGCAATCATGTGAAGCTAAAGACAGAGCAAGAGAGGGGAACAGACAAGAAGATGAAGAGAGATGGGGTGGCTGACTTGAGAGGAATGACCTGCCCTTCTCCCACGGGTCATACCCTTCGATATAGTTTCTCATGCACCTAGGAAGAGAAACACAAAAAGCCATGCCATTGGAAGGCAAGTTCAGTAAAACACAGCCACAGGAAAACTCTCTCAATGATCAGTGTGTGCATCTTCTATTTTTTTATACAAAACAAGGAGAGATTTGTGTCAGACCAAGACCTATTGCATTGTGCTTTCCTTTTTTTATTCTAATGTTTATTTCTTTCTTTCTGAAAGAGAGTGAGAGAGAACACAGAGGAAGGGCAGAGAAAGAAGAGGGAGACAGAGAATCTGTCAGCACTGAGCCTGACGCTGGGCTCGAACCCGTGAACCATGAGATCATGACCTGAGCTGAAGTTGGTTGCTTAACAGACTGAGCCACCCAGGCGCCCCTCACATTGTACTTTTCTGAATAAATTATATGGATGGGGGGGGGGAATAAAGCAAATTATGATGCTGCATAATTCTCTAAGAAAATAAAAACCCATAGTGGTCTGAAATTATAGTTCATACATTTTGAGGTTGGTTTTCGGTCATTTATTAGCTACATACAATGATATTTGTGAATATATAATACTTTCCAGGGGAGGAGGGGGGACAATAAAATAAAGCAAATAGCCAAATACCTGGATGTGAACAGCTATACGTTTGCTGAAGCCCGGAGCTCAGATACAAGTTGTGGACAGGAGGGTTTAGTGTCACAGCCAGTAGACCACACAGCGAGGGACACCCCCAAGGCCTCTGGCTCCAGGCCTATTCCCTTTATGTGACCTTTTGCTATAAGAGGACTGTGCTAGGGGAGAGTCAGAATATTATTTTGAGACCTGGGATTAGTACCCAAACCAGCAAGAGAGGACCTGGAAATATATTTCCTTAAGCCTAATTGGCTAAAGGAATCTTCCCTCCAAGAACTCTGAGTTGCCAATGGTTTTGAGTTCTTTCTACTCAAAGCTTTGTGCAAAACAGATACAAACATATCCCTAGTTCTTTTCCCCTCAGGCCTGTTTCCTGCTGGAGGGAAAGTGTGGATATTCAGAGACATGGAGAAAACATAGAAAACTGGACTTTAATATCTCTCTGCTGCCCTCCTACTTCTTTCTTAGGAGAAATCTCTTCTTTTCCTTCCACAGACTTTCTGCCTTCCAGAAGAGTAATTTTACCATATAGAACACAGAATACATACAGTAAACTTAATATATGAATGCAGAACAATTCAGCCAATATGAAATCAAGACAGCTTTAGAAAGGGTCATTAATCTATATGGAGTATAAAATAAGTATCTACTCTTATGCTGAGCTTTTCTTTATAGCTAGGATTTTCTTTGACTTTCAAATGTGCTCACTGGAGCATTTGCTATTATCCTCATTTTAAAGCAGAGGAAAACACGGGGCGCCTGGGTGGCTCAGTCGGTTGAGCCTCCGACTTTGGCTCAGATCGTGAACTCGCAGTCCATGAGTTCGAGCCCCATGTCGGGCTCTGTGCTGACAGCTCAGAGCCTGGAGCCTGTTTCAGATTCTGTGTTTCCCTCTCTCTGACCCTCCCCCATTCATGCTCTGTTTCTCTCTCTTTCAAAAATAAATAAAGGTTCAAGCAGAGGAAAACAAGACCAACAGGTAAAGACCATCAGATCTGAGAATTTAATCATTGCAGCACACTGCATGAAACTAACACAGGTATAATTTGGGGTTTTTGTCTTCGGTAGAATCTTTTCCATTTCAGTACCATTAAGCTTGGTAAAGGCAAAAGAGACCCCAAGGGTAACACCTGCTTTAGTCTTTTTCCTCTTCCACAGCAGACAACAACACTCTTGTCAAACAGAAGGAATCCATTCAGTGTTGAGCCAGCGCCCAGGAACTTGTTAGAGAGTTTGAGGTTGCCAGGGCAGAGCACTGATTTTTGCAGACCCACCGACTTCGTGGCTCCAAGTTGCTAGATATTTGTCTAATCTTCTCCTCAAAGAGGGCCTTGATTTACTTGCTGTAGTTTCAACCAAGTTTTCAACTTTGAGACCATAATCCTGTGATCAGAAATCTCTTCATTGGCATGCATCCCGAAAAAGATCCTATAACCCTGGAGTCATGTTTGCATTCTAAACAGAACATGTGTTTCATACAGCGTGAAAATGCCAACAGAAACTGCCTGCTTAATTTTATCAACTTTCTTTTTTAGAGGGTGCTGACAGCCTTGCAGAGGCAGGGCTAGAAGCTTGGACTGGTAAACCTGCATTCTGTGGCTTTTTCGTTAAGTGGTACATCAGGAGATTAATTCAGCCTGAGTTTTGCATTTGCATTTTGTACCAATGCCCAGAGGTCTTGGGAGCAAACGCATATTTGATACCTATTTATCTTTGTCAAGGGGTTGTCATGGGAGCCAAGGTGATATTGACTTTAGTGAGGTCCTTTGAGGAGAGGTGATGGGCAACCGGATATATCTGCTAGGTTCTATTTTCACATCTATCTACTGTTTGCCAAAAGGTTAAGTTTCTCCCACATCTCTGTCAGCACTTTCCAACCTTTTCCTTCCCATGGTACTTTCGCTAACACCAAGCTAACATCAAGCATCGCTGCTGGTAGTGATGATGACAAACAGGGTAGAGATGTTTGGGCGTCTATTTGCTCCAGGTGAAAGTTATTTTTTTTTGAGCCTTCTAAAATTTTATAGGTTGGTGGGTGGTAGTTTAGAAGGAGAAGCCTGGGTCTTTTAGAAGGATATACCTTACTTTCTCAAGTGTGAGAGAACAGACCAAGAAAGGTAATGCATGTCAAAGAAGTATGAAGCAAAAGAAGTATAATGAAATCCTAAAAGAAAAAAAAAATTATAGCCCGGAACAATCTATTAGAGCAAAAGCTAGAACCATAGGAAAGCCATCATTTATTGACCTATCACTTAGATTCTAAGTCTGTTGTCATTTGAAACCTCTGTTATGGTTTCATCCATTACTTTAATACACTGCTTGGGGGGGGGGTACTGAGAAATGAATTTAAATCAAGTGTTAAGTCTCCAGTTCTGAATTTGTAAATGAGCTTTCCAATGTTATATCTCCTAAGCTTACAAATAAAGACCATTTTCTGAAAGCAATGCCTAAAATAATTAGAAAGACATTTTTCCCCCCAAAACACTCAGGCTGAAAACACATGTGTTCTCTCTCTCTCTCTCTCTCTCTCTCTCTCTCTCTCTCCGTCTCTCTCTCTGTCTCTCTCTCTCTCTCTCTCTCTCTCTCACACACACACACACACACACACACACACACACACACACCACATAATTGCTGTGTTTCTGGCCAGTTTTTCTTTCCTGTTTCTAAAGCTTGAGTTTCTAATATGTGTCAAGCACTGTGCTAAGCATGTTAGCTGGATTGTGTCAGTAATCTTTAGGTTTACACAGTCTTTATATCCATTTTACAGGTGAGGCAACCAAGGCATAGAGTCCTGACACAAGTACAAGTTGAGACCCAACTAAAAGCTGAGATCTGTTCCCTGAGCCTCTGCTTTAACCCCCATCCAACTGTACTTCCCAGCTAACGAGACTAAACAATGATACATACTCTATTAGCTGCATTTGTTTTTATTCACAGCCACATTTTTTAATCTACTTAAATTGTTTTTAAATGTTTTCCTTCTGTCTACCTGTGGAAAACTAGGTTTTTAGCCATTTTCCAGTGATGACTTTTTTATAGTAATAAACTGTGTGTATGGTTAGGTGTATATATGCGTAGACTTTTAGACATATAGCTCTATTAAAGGATACAAGAGAAACTGTGATTGCTTCCAAAATAAGACAAACAAACAAAAAAGATTAAGTAACATGGTTGAGGGTAAGAGGGTCAGATGTTGAAATTTCTTTCATGTTTATTTTTGAGAGAGAGCACGTGAGCGGGGGGGGGGTACAGAGAGACAGGGAGATGCAGAATCTGAAGTAGGCTCCAGGCTCTGAGCTATCAGCACAGAGCCTGATGCAGGGCTGGAACCCACAAACTGTGAGAGCCATGACCTGAGCCAAAGTTGGACGCTTACCTGACTGAGCTGCCCAGGCATCCCTGTTGAAACTTCTTACATGTACTTCTATTACCTAACCAAAAGCCATTTTAAAATCAAATTGAATCAAACCAGAATAACTAAAACTTATTCCCCTGGAAGAATGTTGGCTTTCAAGAGGATAAGCAATCACCTGTGATAACTTTTATGCACCACCAATAAAACGTTATTAGCCACACCCTATTTTCTGCAAATTATTACCATTAAAAATTAGTTCAATTCCAGGGTCTCTGAGTGGTTCAGTCAGTAAGCATCCAACTCTTGATTTTGTCTCAGGTCATGATCTCACAGTTTGAGTTCAAGCCCCGCATCAGGCTCTGTGCTGACAGCGCGGAGCCAGCTTGGGATTCTCTTTCTCCCCCTCTCTCTGTGCCCCTCCCTGGCTTGTGTTCGCTCTCTCTCTCAAAATAAATAAAACTTAAAAAAAGTAGTTCAGTTCTAATGATCTGTTAATTATATTTGATTCTTTTAGCATGTGTCGCAATTTCAGTCTTTACATAAAAATAGATGGGCTTAACTCAGGTACATTCATGCATTCTACAAAGGATCCATGTTTTATCGGTTCTTACTCAAAAGTTAGAAGTTAAAAGTTCTAAATGTCAGCTTTATTTTGGATTTTGACAAAGCACCACCCGACAGGCTGTGTGTGGTAGCAGGATAGAAATTTATGACGGCTTCTTTGGGAATGTTAGCCAACATCAGGACGCTCTATTTCAGATCTGGGCATCACTATTCACTCACGCATTCATTCGTTATTCCTTGAATTGTGCACTATGTTAATTAGGTCCCTTTCAGATGTCTGCTTTCCCTCTGGTCCTGACAATATTTGGAGAATTACGGGAGCAAAGAAGGGATTTCAACAGAATAACACAAAAGCCACCCTAGTAACCTATTCAGTTGCTGGGGTCCCAGCTGCTCCTCATCACAGACAAAATTGTGGGCACGGCATGCTCTATGGTGGCATAAATACCAGGCATTCTTTCAGACTCAGATGCGACTTAGTTGAGGTTTGTATTTGGTCATTGAATCCTTTTTTTGTAGCCAGCTGGAGTGTTTGGCTGTGATACCTGAACAATTTTCGGATGAATCACGCTGTGGTCATTACAGACCTCTCACCTAACTGAATAATTAGATTTGGTTTTCACTTTCCTTTTTAAAATGGTTGATTACACCTCTGTTAGCATGCATAATGTCGGTTGGGCCCATAGAGGCATAACCAAATATATATCAGTAAAATATTCTGCAGGCAGTTTAAACAAACTGCGTGTCTGGCTGTCAAAGGCAGCACTACTTAAAATGGCTAAGACTCAGCTCTAGGGTTTTCTTGTCTGGATTTGAATGCTGGGTTTGCCCCTAGTTAGCTCTGTGTTCTGGTGTAGGTTGATTAAATCTCCCTAAGCCTTAATATACTCATGAAAAAAAAATTTGTTGTAAGGATCAAAGTAAAGAACATGAATAAAGCTCTTAGTACAGAGCATGGTCTTGGGTAATCAGTAAGCGTTAATTTTTTATTTTTATGTTAGAGTCCCTGGATGTTGCTGAAGAGATATGCAGGAGGGCAGGGGTAATGTTGGAACTCACGTAGCTGTTCTGTAAGGGTGGGTTGAAATAGGAATTTCCTCCGATAGCTCAAATTTCTCCTCTTGCATGCAGAGTCCTCAAGGATACATTCCTAATCCTGACTTTCCTCCTCCTTCCCAACACCAACTCTGTCAGTCAGACGCCTTTACTCACACGGCTCTCTGTGAACTTTCCCTTGGGGGGAATGCTCTGCCCTCTTAAACCCCATTCACATTCCTCCAGCCTACAAAACCAGTTTGAATTTCATAATAGCAAAGTTCCTCCAAAAAATATCCTTCCCTCTCCTTTCCCAAATGCCAGTAAGAGAATTAAATAATTTTTGCCACTTGTTTTGGTGGTACGTTAGTACTCTAAGCTGCCGTGACAAGTGGCCACAAGCTTTGTGGCTTCAAACAACACAACTATGTTATTTCACAGTTTTGTTGGCCAGGAGTCTGACATGGGGGCTCATGTGGCTAAGGCCACGGTGTCAGCAGGACTTTTATTCCTTTACATAGGAATCCCCTTCTCTTGCTCATTCAGGTGTGGGCGGGATTCATTTCGGCGCAATTGTAGGACAGAGGTCCCTTCCCTTCCTGGCATTGGCTGGAGGCAGCCCTGAGTTCCTGGAGGGCACGCTCGGGTCCCTTACACATGGCCTCCACTTCAGCTCTTCTCATGATGCCATCTGTAGACTCAACCTTCTGCCTTCCTCTTCCAATTTTAAGGACTCGTGATTAGATTGGGCCCACCGGCCCCAAATAGCCAAAGTAATTTTGAAGAAGAAGACCAAAGCAGGAGGCATCACAATCCCAGACTTTAGCTTCTACTACAAAGCTGTAATCATCAAGACAGCATGGTGTTGGCACAAAAACAGACACATAGACCAATGGAATAGAATAGAAACCCCAGAACTAGACCCACAAATGTATGGCCAACTAATCTTTGACAAAGCAGGAAAGAACATCCAATGGAAAAAAGACAGCCTCTTTAACAAATGGTGCTGGGAGAACTGGACAGCAACACGCAGAAGATTGAAACTAAACCACTTTCTCACACCATTCACAAAAATAAACTCAAAATGGATAAAGGACCTGAATGTGAGACAGGAAACCATCAAAACTCTAGAGGAGAAAGCAGGAAAAGACCTCTCTGACCTCAGCCGTAGCAATTTCTTACTTGACACATCCCCAAAGGCAAGGGAATTAAAAGCAAAAATGAACTACTGGGACCTTATGAAGATAAAAAGCTTCTGCACAGCAAAGGAAACAACCAACAAAACTAAAAGGCAACCAACGGAATGGGAAAAGATATTTGCAAATGACATATCAGACAAAGGGCTAGTATCCAAAATCTATAAAGAGCTCACCAGACTCCACACCCGAAAAACAAATAACCCAGTGAAGAAATGGGCAGAAAACATGAATAGACACTTCTCTAAAGAAGACATCCGGATGGCCAACAGGCACATGAAAAGATGCTCAACATCACCCTCATCAGGGAAATACAAATCAACACCACACTCAGATATCACCTCACACCAGAGTGGCCAAAATGAACAAATCAGGAGACGATAGATGCTGGAGAGGATGTGGAGAAATGGGAACCCTCTTGCACTGTTGTTGGGAATGCAAATTGGTGCAGCCACTCTGGAAAACAGTGTGGAGGTTCCTCAAAAAATTAAAACTAGATCTACCCTATGACCCAGCAATAGCACTGCTAGGAATTTACCCAAGGGATACAGGAGTACTGATGCATAGGGGCACTTGTACCCCAATGTTTATAGCAGCACTCTCAACAATAGCCTAATTATGGAAAAAGCCTAAATTTCCATCAACTGATGAATGGATAAAGAAATTGTGGTTTATATACACAGTGGAGTACTACGTGGCAATGAGAAAGAATGAAATACGGCCCTTTGTAGCAACGTGGATGGAACTGGAGAGTGTTATGCTAAGTGAAGTAAGCCATACAGAGAAAGACAGATACGATATGTTTTCACTCTTATGTGGATCCTGAGAAACTTAACAGAAGACCATGGGGGAGGGGAAGGAAAAAAAAAAAAAAAGAGGTTAGAGTGGGAGACAGCCAAAGCATAAGAGACTCTTAAAAACTGAGAACAAACTGAGGGCTGATGGGGGGTGGGAGGGAGGCGAGGGTGGGCGATGGGTATTGAGGAGGGCACCTGTTGGGATGAGCACTGGGTGTTGTATGGAAACCAATTTGACAATAAATTTCATATATTGAAAAAAAAAAAAAAAAGATTGGGCCCACAGGGACAACCTGGGATAACCTCCCTATCTTGAGACCGGTCACCTAAGTCACATTTGAGAAGTCTCTTCTTGCCATGTTTAGGATGTGGACATTTTTCAGGAGTCATTATTCTGCCTACCCAGGTCATTTGCTAAAATCCGTTTAGGATTATAATGATACATATGCATGTATGAACCACGTGCATTTTTTTTTTCAATAGTTTCTGTGTCTTGCCTCCCTGTCAAGATTCTGGAAGTTAGGGAGGGACCAGAAGCGTGTGTCTTATCTTATTTGCAGCCCTTGCCTGAGCTGCCCCAGGGTTTTTTTCGGTGAGACAGGTGATTGACAAGGCAGTTGGCAGATTGCCAAGTCATTGGTTCAGTATCTTCATATTCCTAATCTTATATCTTAAATAGTCAGATTTATAAAGGACTTATTTTTTATTGGGAGACTGATCTAAGAGATTCCCTCTGATACAGACTCTTCCTTAGGCAAATGCGATAAACTTGACTGACCATGCTTGGAATGATTTAAGTAACAGGTGTCATGCTCTTGAAGCTAAACTTCAAGGTTGAGTTTACTGGCATAGAAGAAAAGTTTATCCTAATAGCATTTTGTGAAAGCATGCATTCTAGCAAAGGCAAAAAAGATAAAGTGTCCTATACATGACAGACATTTTTTTTTCTCCAGGAAACAGTGTTTGAATGTCCTTCATGTTTACATAATTTTATGAGTGGGCCCATTCTTTTTATCCTGTGTAATCTATTAAAATATTAGAACCTCCCTTCTGAGCTTTTTCTTGTAATATTCCCTCCTAATTCTTCCTACTTCTATTCTGTGATTCTAAATATAGAAAAACAAATCTTTAAAAGAAGCAATGCCTAACCTTTGCACAAGTTTTTTTTTTTTTTTTTTCCTTCTCACCGACATAAAACATGAAGCATGTCGGTTATTTTGTATCCCTGGTAATTAGTGCCATATTTGACACCATAAACTTAAAATATGTGTGTATCAGTTGACTAATAATAGCAATCATTGAAAACATGAAATGACAAGGTGACATCTCTGGACTTTTCCCACAGAATATAATCTTAATTGCTGTTTCCCTCCTACCCACCCCACCCCCAACCCCAGCACAGCAGTATTTGGTTTTGCTTGTTTGCTCCCTGTTTATAACGGACTCTTTAGATTATGGGATCTGATTGACAACGTCAGCCTGAAAGAAACCTTTCTTCTGTTGCAGACCCCATAAAGACATTGTCCTGAAACTCTTTCTTGTGGTACAGAGCAATGTTTGACTTCCCAAGGAAACAGTAGAGTGGAACTCCTTAGCTCAAAGCTGGTAAGGACTTCTGATGTTCAGCTGACTGTATCTGTAACTTGAAGCATCTCCAGGACACCGCATCCGACCTACCACATTATGTGGAATTGGCCTGCATCATTATAATAATCTTTATCGCTCCAGGAGCACTGGAAGACCATGTTTCACCGTGATATTATCCACCTCTGATTTTAGTTTAAATCGTAAAACGTGGCTTCAATGTCCCTTTGCATCCTCCAAATGCAAAACAGATCCACTGTTTGCCTTTACAATGATTTTTAAAATTCCCTCATTAAGTATTAGTAAACCTTACATAAACATGGGGAGGTGGGATGGGGTAAGGGGTCTCCATGTAAAAATGCATTTACATATTTATTCACCTATTAGTCTCTGTAGAACATTCTGTCCCGAGGCAAATCCTCAATATAATAAAATCATTTAGGAAAAAAACAACTACCACTAGCCTGCTCTTGGCAACTAATCACGGATCTCAAAATTGTATTCTTCCGGAAACCAAAAGAAAAGAAAAATGATCTCAGAAAGCCCTGTTGTTTTGGCAAGCAGCGAAATGCAATCGCATTTCTACATATTGAGTAGCAGTTGGAATTTTATAAATGGTTAATGCTGGGATGATTCCAGGAGGCGTTAGAAATATTAGAGCCTGTGGCGCATTACAGCTCAGCGATTCTGCACAGCGCCAAGGGCTGAGCAGCATCCATAGAGAGTATCTCTGACGTAGCCAGGCACTTGAGAATATGTTTCTGGAAGCAAAATGAGACGAGGAGGGAAATTGTGAAACGGGTGGTGCCAAGATAGGTAGAAAGGAAAATTATTCACCGGGCAAAACAAGTTCATTTGAGCATGGAAGGCATTTCTAACAATCTCTCCACCTATAGAAAGTGGACCCTGTTGAGAGTTGGAAAAAAAAAAGGGGGGTATTAGCAAAGGCCATAAAGGAAAAAAAAAGGGGGGTATTAGCAAAGGCCATATTTGGTCATGCTTTTCTTTGAACCCCTCACATTGGAACCTGGGTACACATGTACACACACACACATCACATAGCTACGTACATACATACGTACGTGTAGGTCATTGTGTAATTCAGACTATTGAATCTTTTTAATGATGATCCATTTTCTTTCTTTTTTAATTTTAACTTCCTGTTGAATTGCTGCTTCTATAATCCCCCAAATAAGGAGACACACTGAGCTGCACACCTTGCCCCATTATTCCTTTGACTGGCTCGGAAGCTCAATGGCTTTCGTGCTTCCACTGTCTAGCATCCCGGTACCAGATGGCTTCACATTTCTTTGCTCTGGGACCCGAACTCCTTGCACTGCTTTCGTTCTCTACATTGAATTGCACATTTGCTGTCTCCACGATAGACTCTCACAGTAGATTCCTATCCTCTTTCTTCCACGTGGAGATTCCTATGTCAGACTTCCCCCATTTGGCCTCTTTCTCCCAGACACCCAGGCTCAAAATCCTCAAGCTTTTAATCACTTCCTTTGTCTCACGAAGGACACCTGTGTAGTCTCCAGAATCGGAATGAGCCCATATTCTCCCTCACATCTGCCCAGTCTCTTTTGTTGCCACAGCCCTAGCCTATCATTTCAGAGCTCAACTAGAGTGGCAGCAATATGGTCATCGGTCTATCTGGCTTTATTCTTTCCCCACTCACTTTATCCTAGGCATTACTACCAAAAAAATAGACCGTTGCATGGGACACAACCCTCATGTGAAACCGTCTTCAGTGTTTCGACTTTGTTTTCAGGATAAATCCAGACTTTGCCTATCCTTCATCAAATCTACACGTTGAACTCTACCTTTATTCAACATTTTGGGGGAGGGGCTACAAAATTCTGTGCTTTGGGTCACATGATTCATCTTTCCTGAAATGTTCTCCCTTCCCCACATCTTTATCATAGTCCTACCCTTTTCCATCGTATGCAGTTCAAATCTGATCGTGTTTGAGGAAGACCAAAAAATTCCATCCAGCTTAAGTTGAAATATTTTTTTAAAGTCCTTATTCATCAGACCTGTCATGTAGGAAGCTTTTTCATCCAATGAAAGCAAACTGTGGGAGACGCAGGGCAGTTGTCTGCATCCCGATGTGGGAGGTGAGTAACTCGCATGGCATTTCCTGAATGGTGGGCGGCTGATGACCAGTGGTGGCTGGTCTTGAGACCGAAGTCTAGATCTTTGGATCCCAGGCAACATCCCTAGCACACAATGTGAGTGGAGGCACTGTGGCATGCTCCTTATGTGCAAATGCATAGCTATCAGGTGGCCTGGGATTCCAACCTGGCTCTAGGAACGTAAAGTTGGACAAATCGCTTAATATATCTGCTCCATTTCCTAATCTGTGAAATGGGCCTGGGATTTGTGTGAGGTCAAAACAAGGTAATGCAGATAAAGTGTTTTGTACAATGCCTGCAACGAAGAAAGCCTTCAATAATTCAGGCAGCTGCTACTGCAATGCCATGACTGGATAAAGTGGACTTCCTGGAAGAATCACCTCCCCAAATGCCAGTGGTCTAAAGGTGAAGTTATTTTCAACCTTACAACTCTGATTATGTCTATACATGAACTAAGATCCAAGGTGCTTTCCCCTCCTATTCTAGACAAGATAATTTGATTATATCACTACAATCAAATAAGATTACACAGGCTCATCAATTCATTTGATACTTGGCCTTTTTTTCCTTGGGCAAGCATAATTTCATAACAGTGTTTTCATAATTCATAACAGTATTTTCTTGGTGGTTATCAGTGTTTTACTCCTAAAACTGAAATTATTTCTTTGCTCCTTATGTCTCTCACCAGGCCAGGAAAATTAAAGCGTCAGGTCACACACACTTCCAGAAAACACTAGTTCATACCATAGATCATTACTTGGCCTGGAAAACCCACAATTTAATTTTTGGATTAACCACACTAATCATCTCCTTGAGAACCAGATGCCCCATTGCCAGATCATACCAACAGAAAGAAGTAACGTTCAGCTCTTCGAGAAATTCTAAATAATTCCAAGCAGGTAGCAGGAAGCAGTGTATGCAGTAGCTAAACGCTTTGTCTGGACTCCACTGTCTGAGTTGAAATCTTGCCTATTACAGCTGTTGGATCTTGAGCAGTACCTTTCCATACTGGTTTCTGTTTTATTATTTTTATCTTGTAAGATTGCTGTAATATATACATAAAATAATGCATATAAAACATCCAGCGCAGTTTCTGTAATCTAAGCACATAAAACCTAAATGTTTTATTATCAGTGTTAGTGTTATTATTATGATTGATCCAAAGATGGGCTATCACTGATAGCAGCTTCTGAATTCCCTGTTCTCTGTGCTGTGGACTTATGGGTTTCTCCCTTTTCTCAGTCTTTTTCTCAACTAAACTGAAAACAATCTGGCAAAGTTCCAAGTAGGTAAACCCCAGTGTATCAGAGGGCAGTGGTGGGGAGGGTGTATAACAGTGGGTTGGAGGTCTTACTCAAAATGCCCACGATTGGGGATATTCGTTCTGGCACTAAGTGACTTCCAAAAATCTGAGTTAGCACATATAATACCAAGTTGCCATAGTTGCCAGGGATGGCATTTGATACCATCTACTGATAAATGACTAGAATGTTCTTTGCCTTTCCATAAAGGGAATCTTGTTAAGTGAATTGGATAACTCTTGAGAGTGTAATAAGACTTGGCAAATCAATGCCCTTCTGGAGAACATAATCATGCTTTCTGGAGCCATACCACAGTAGAGTACTCAATTATTTAGAGAGACTCTCAGGCACCCAGCCCATCAACTCTTGGATAGTGCTTCAGAAGTCACGAGTGTTGCCTATCTGAGCTGCTGAAAAGCGGAATGTCCTACATCACCCTTTGAAATGGGTAACAGGTAATGCCCTGAAGTTTCTCCAATCATCCTCTGGTCTAGCCCTTGCCTTAATTCTGTGGAGACACATAGGTAAGGAGATGCTTGTGTTCAGAATTGCAGAATTGTGTGCTTTCTATTATATGAAATTTCCCCTAAGTTACAGGTGCTCTGGTGAAATGTATTTCTGTAGGACTATTATCTGTTGTACTAAAACACAATGTATTTAGGAGAGTACAGGGAAAATAATCATTATTTATTGTGTATACTGTTGGTGGCCCACTAAATCCTTGCACATAGGGGTTCACTTAATTCTTATAATCATCTTGGGTATGTGCCAGGTCACTTGCCAAGACCACACAGCCAATAAATATCCAACCATGACTTGAATCCAGGGCTTCTGACTTCAAGCTCACTAGACTTCTAGCTCACTAGAATGCATAAGTTATTCTACCTAAGCCATAGATTGTTCTCCATAGAATTGTAGGTTTAGTAAATAAATTCGTAACCAATTGTTTAGGATTTTTTAAACCATTTTTTTCAGCATATATTATGTGCCAGTTCCAAATATCTCTCTTCCCCGATTCCCTGTTGTCTACCTGTCCCATCCACTCCATGCCACTCTATTCATTTGGCCACACCTTTTCAGTGGCCTAACAGTCCTGAAACTTCATGGTATGGGAAAGAGCCCCTTGCAGTGTTTAATAAACTGCAGATTCTAGGACTCACTACCCAAGAGACTGCAATCCAGGCAGTCCAGGACTACGTCCTGAGAAATGTGGCACTCAGCTCTTTTGCCATGAGTTCCCCTAGGCCTTTCCTCCATGTGGATTCCTGAGCCAGCCATTTGAATACTACCACCACCCAAATACCTCTGCTCCTGACCTTCAACAACAGAGACCTGAATCCTCCTCTCCTTCTTCTTCCCACCCCTCATCCTCCTCTTTCTTCATTTCTAAAAAAAAACACCTCCTGAGAAAGATAAGTCCAGACTCCACCTATTCAAGCAACACTCTATCTGGTCAGTGTCCTAGATTATTAATTATAGTGCATTTACCTTTGGCTTCAGAGTACCTTCCCCCAGGAGCCGATCCTCTCTTCCCCTGGGCCTTCACCATCTCCACCTTGGGGTAATAATATTTTAGGGCTTCTTTTTAAAAAGGTTCTGTTGGAAGGTCCATGGGATATGCAACCTTTATTGGGCATTACACCCTACTCAGAGATGCATGAAACTCTCAGCCTTGATTCTTGCATCACCCTAATCCTGGTTACAGAGTGTCCCAAACTAGAGATCTTTCATGTAGGAGAAAGTATAAGGCATTAATTCTTTCAAAGGGTCCAAGGTGTCTTATTTTCCCTCCATGACTAGCCTTTAGTCATTCAGCTCAGATCACAGAGCCTCTGTGTGTTCTGCTGGATTGTTATTAAAAATCCAGACCAGGTATCTGACCACCTGGAATGATGGGGTCTCCATCTGCAGAAGATAGTTCTTGTAACTGCCAATCTGTGGTCCATCACAGTAATAGCTTCGTCTTACTGGCTGGAGGGAGTAACAAATCCAATTATCCTGAATCTGACCTTAGGACATCCAGACATGGGCTGTGGGCATCTTCATACCTATTGCATCACAGCCAAGTCCTAATCTGGCATAGTAAATTGGTGATCTGACTGGATTCCTGCCTTTGTGTCCCAGCCAGGTATCCACTGGGGCTATTTTGGACCTTACTAATGACACTTGCTGACTAAGCTGTGAGGTGCTGTACTTCTAACTTTGGCTCTCATCTTCAAACTGCAATCTGGTTTTCAAAATCCCCCTAACCAGATAGGACTTCCTAGACCAACCTGTAGCAGACCCTAGGTATTCATCTTCCTCCTCTCGACACCCCTAACATTGGAGACTCTGGCGATCTTTGTGGAGTCATGCTTTAGAGCCAGGTTAGCCTCCTTGAATCCTTACCCTACCCAGATTTCTCTTCTTTCCAACCACCTAAAGTCTAAGAATTCTTCCCATCTAATTATACTGAATTTTGAGAGAAATCATTCATCTCCCTCCTACATCACCAGTAGATGCCATCAAGTTTTGACTAAAGCCAGTCATGTAACTGAAGTCTGATCTCTTCCCTCTAGCAATGGTGGGCTGAGGGTTTGACCCAGCCTCATGTTCCTATAACCAGGATTGAGTACACGTGGTTGGCTGATCATGGCTAAGAAATATGGAGCAAAGGGCAAGTTAATTTATAGCCCAAGTGTGTGGGTGAACTGAAAGGCAGGGTAAGTCTAAATCCTCTAGGGAGGAGGAATAAGTGAAATGCCAGAAAGGCATCTGAAACACCCAGTTGGCTAAAACAAATTGAATTGCAACCTGAGGGTGAAAGGGTAGGTTTAGAATAGTGAAATTTGAAGGCAGAGCAGAAAGTTCTAGGAAGCTACAAAGCCCAGAGGGTGTCAGCCTTTTATAGAATGCTTATGGCTGAGCCTGTGATCTGAGAGGCAGAATTCAGGCACACTGGCCAGCTGGAAGAATGCTGGATTGTTCTACTCTCAAAGAAACATCCAGTCATTCTAGAGCTTTTTGATAAGTTGCCCAAACTGACTTATTTCAGCTGAACAAACTATACCACTGGCGAGGGTACTTGAAAGAGATCACTAAAGCACCACGCTGAGTACTCTGGATTGAGTAAAGAAGTTTAAGGTTTGGTTAAGCTATACGTTATAACCAGACAACCTTCTGGTGCTTTGGTAACGACATACCTAGTAATTTTCAATGCAGTGTTCTTGTGAACATGATAACTAGATGATGTTTTTTGTTTTTCTCTCTATTTAAGTTGAATACATTTAATACATTTGAACAAATTATCTTCTCTAAGAGTATTGACTCCTTGTTCTCTTGAAAAATATATCCACAACTAGCAAAGAACTAAAATGTAGGAGCCATTAATCTCAAGAGAGACCATGCATAGACAATTCCCTCTTTCCCCTTACACTTCCCCCAAGGGATTTTGATGGGTGGAGTTAGGAAGTAGCTACTAGTGTGGCTCAATTGCTCTTCGCGTTGACAGTATTTACCTATACTGTAGCAATGAATTCTTCACAACTGTGCTACCCATCTTAATTTTACCAGCTAAGGCTGCTTACTCAGTGTTTTCTAGCCCAAATAGTCCTTAACTCTTTGCAAAGATCTTAGATCATCGATCACTATAACCTCTTGGGGGTATTTTCTAATAGGTGTATCTCCTACCCCAAAGTCAAAACCCAAGGGAAAAGCCACCAGCAAGTATTATATTCATATACTTCCTAGTCTTGTAAATTAATTACCCTAAGAAAAACATCAATGGCAAACACAATAAAATAAACAAAAGGCAGGGTGGGGGGTGGGGGAGGAGAAAGCCAGGAAAATGAGTATATTATTTTCCTATTGCTGCTGTCACAAAAGACCACAAATGTAGTGGCTTAAAACAACACATTTATGGTCTTGGAGCTCTGGAGGTCAGAAGTCTAGAATGGATCTTTTGAGCTAAAATCAAACATGACGGAACTGCATTTCTCCCGGAGACTCAGAGAGACAATCTGTTTCCTTGCCTTATCCAGCTTTCGGTGGCCACATACATTCCCTGATTGGGACCCCTTCCTCCCTTCCAAGTGCTTCTGACCAACCTATGCTTCCGCCTTCCATCTCAATACATCCTCTCTGCTTTTGACCTTTCTGCCATCTCCTTATAAGGATTCTTGTGCTTACATTGGTCCTACCCAGATATTCCAGAATAATTTCAAGAGTTCAAGAATCAACTCACCCCTGCAAAGTCCCTTTTACCATCAGGTAACATATTAACAGGTTCCTGGGATTAGAATGTGGACATCTTGGAAAGGGGCTATTTTTCAGCTTACTGAAGTGAGATTTTACATTGTAAATGGGCTTAGATGACATAGTTGACTTTTATAAGAGTCACTGTCCTACTCTTCATTTGATTCTTTTGGAACCCAGAACACCTATAAATTAGACCTTCCAGAAATCCCGTCTGGACTTTGGTGGGGCTCAATGTTCAATTTACACGAAAGCACTCTTTTTCCATTATAATGCAGCTTTCTTGTTTTAGAGTCTTTGTGCAGGCGCATTACGTGTGTGTGTGTGTGTGTGTGTGTGTGTGTGTCTTTTAAAATAATCTCTACACCCAATGTGGGGCTCAAACCCACAACCCTCAGATCAAGAGTCACGTGCTCTATCTACTGAGCCAGCCAGGTATAGCCCCCACTCTTTTTTTAATCAGGCACATTATCTTTGTGTAAAATGTCCTTCTTGCTTCCCAAATTGATGGTAAATTTCCAAATAGTCTACAACGTGCAGCTTAATAGTTACTATTTTCTTCAGTGAACTCATCCCCCCACTTCTCCCCACTAAGAGCAGTTAAATGATCTTAGAGCTCTTTGGCACACCCCAACAGAAGACTTAGATGTGAAAACACAATTACAGTTATACATGACTCCCTCTACTCAATTAAAGCAGGATCCATCATAATGTGCCCTTCAGTGTGCAAAAGTCCTCCTTTTCATCACAAAGTCAAGTACAAAAAAAATATTTTTTTCGCTCTCCATTCCATTCCACTTTCAGATGATTTTCAATTCTTTTCTGTCTGTATGAGTTTCTACTAAAACATGTTACTATTGAAAAATAAAAGCAATACATATATTTTCAAAAGTCCTATTCAAACTGAGTTGGCATTGAAGGTTTCAATTCTTTTCCCAAAGTGCATCACGGAAGACTTTAATGATACGAACTATAATGCATGTGTAATATTTAAATGTGATATTATTATGTGTAGACCTAACAATAATGAATCTTATTGTAGACCAAATGTCCTTCACTCTACAGTCTCTAACTTTAAGGGAAAACCTAAGGAGCTTCAGGTGCCAGTGATCCCAAATACAAGTGATTCTTGGAGGATGAACAGTCACCCTTTCACATTAACCGATGTTCTTTTCCGAAAGGAGCCATGATAAGTATGTGCCATATGAATCCAAATGGTGCCTAATGCCCTAGCCCACTTGGCATAAAATTTATGACCCTCTCTCACCCTTGCTATCACTTTTCCCCCTAATGTTGGGTGGTAGTGAAACCTTGGGTGGTATAAAGCCCAGGGATTTGGTGGCAGACTTTCTTCTACATGAATTCTATGTAAAATTTTGGAACACTAATCCAATAACTTATGTTTGGACCATGTCAAAATACCCCCCTATAAACATGGGGACACCATGACAGTCTTTATAAGAACCATGTATCCCTTCTCATTTTCTTGTTTATTTAGCCCATGTTTTCCACCATGCAGGGCACACTGGAAGTACTCAACATATATTGCATGAGTTCATAAATATCACGCTTGCATCGTTGCTAATTATTTGGCACTACAGGGCCATAAATGACCAAGATAGTAGGGGGAGTAGGTTTTGTGGCAAGGTATGAGCCTGAAGATATATAGCAGAATCAGTTTGCAAGATTCCTTAGATTCCATATTCAGGATTTGGTGCTTTATACTGAAAGTAATTAAGAACCAGAAGGATTTGTAAGCCAGGAACCCTGTAACAAGGCAGTGAATAAATTCGAGGGTGAAAGGGATGGCCATTAAATCTCCATTTTGGAAACCATTGCAACAACCTCCCCAAACAGTAAACATGTCACATCTAAATTTAGGTGTTTTGGGTTTTTTTGTTTTGTTCTTTTGGTTTTTGTGTTTTTTGTTTAGAATATGTGCCATAACAAAGATTTAAGAGCTATTCTTTGTAATACTGTGTCCTTAGCTGCATTTCACTGAAATATATCAATGATTAGGTGCTAGGGGTGGGGGCAGTCAGGTTAATTAACCCATTATCTAATTATTCTATAGTGTCTCCTCCCTGCAAAGAACCTTATTAACTTGGATAATCTGTAGGTTTGAACTTACGCAAAGCTGTAGAAGAGTAAAAACATTGTATGTATATATAGTTCTTTGTGCATGTGTACCTGTATTTGTGTGTTTCTGGGTGTGAAAGTTTCACCTGAGGCAGAAGGAAGAAATAATACTAAGGGTCAGTGTGAAGTGTTTCCATTTTAATGTTCACGATTATTGACACAACTCCATATAAGTACAGTCCAAACACAATCTGATTTTAACTAATTTGTATAGAAAAATATTTTTTCCTGGTAGCTTTAAATCTAATTGTGCTTTACTCTTCAAAGTCAGTGTCTGATCCCCTAAGGATAAGAAATTAATTTCCATTTCCATTAAAATCTGTAGGGCCTGTTATATACACATGCTATTTATTACCTATTAGTATAAAGAAGGTAAGCCATTGCAGTAGGCATCATAGAAAATGAACTGGCACCAAACTGCATATTATAACTAATAATCACAGGAGAGAACGAAGACTTAGTTAAGTCTCTGAATATCCGGCGGAGGGTGGGATCATATGGAGGTGCTCTAGTCCAAGGAAAATATTTATTCATTCAAACATGCCCTCCCACCTAGTAAGAGAGCCTTGCTAACTTTCAGATGTGTAGATTTAGCACAACAAAGTCTGATCAGAAAGCTGGGCAGACAGCTATTCTCTGTCACTTATTGCTTGTGGCTCAATTATAGTTTTTATGATTCCAGAGAACAGCCAGGCTCCTGTTGTATCATCAACAATCATTTTGCTTTTAAATATATATATATATTGGTGCATGTGCCAGAACTGCAATAATATAGAATCTGACCTAAGCCAACTTGTCCCTCTGCTGGGGGATACTGTCTGTCTGCAGTCAGAAGCAGGACCAGAGGAAGGTGCAGGCAATGACAAATGCAGTGTCCAAGTGTCTTATAAAGGAGACCCTTGTAGGGTCCTAGATAACCTTCCTCTAAACAGGGAAATAAATGAGTAAGCTGTTTTTAATAATGGTCCTTCTTGTGATACAGGTAAAGATAAAAATGAGGCATGTTTGAAGTTTTGTACATTTCATTTTTCTTCTAGTCTTAGTCATTGACTGTTAGAACGTAACACAATCCACTTTGCCGGAAAATATGGAGAACAATCTGCCTCTTTCTCTACTTGGGATTTGCCATGGAGACTTCCACTTTTCTTACCCAAATTGCCCAGTCAGGAGCAAAAAAAAAAAAAAAAAAAAAAACCTGTATCAATGGGGGTTTCCCCACATGGATAAAAATGGATCTGATGGTTAAAGAAATTAAAATCTCACAAAAATCATGAGTTTTTTTTTTAAATTTTATTTAAATCCAAGTTACTTAACCTACAGTGTAAAGTTAGCTTCAGGAGTAGAATTTAGTGTTTCATCACTTACATACAACACCCAGTGCTCATCCCAACAAGCACCCTCCTTAATTCCCATCACCCATCTGGCTCATCCCTCCACCCAACAACCCTCAGCAACCCGGTTTGTTCTCTGTATTTAAAAGTCTCTTATGGTTGGCCTCCCTCTCTCTTTTTTTCCTTCCCTCTTATTTTTCCTTCCCTCTTCTTGTATTCATCTGTTTTGTTTCTTTTTGATCATTAAATGATCAAGGTACAACAGGATGAAATTAAATCTATGTGTTTGCTGAAGTTGTTTAATGCCATGAGTGGCATTAGATGGACAGAAAACTTTGATTTAAAAAAATATTGATTCCAAGATTAAGTCTTGCCCCCCAGTTCCTCTTGTTCATCTATAAATTTCCTGCTTGTGTGGCTGCCTAGGACTGCCCATGCTTTGATTTCATGATCACGTGGCAACTGATGGTAGTTTAACATTTTAACTGGTTCCATTAATTTTTACTGCCACTGTTTGATGTAACAACCAAAAAAGGAATCTGTCAGTCTGCTACAGATATCTGATGACCCACAACACGAAGACAGTATAAGTTCAGTTGCAAGAGCAGCTCAAACATATTTAATGGAGAAATGTGACTTGCATCCAAGGGGCACGCGCCAAGAGGAGAAGAGATCCCTGGAGCAAACCCACGTCTCTTTCTTTAAGGAAGTTCATGTTCTCACCTTTAACCAGGAAAGAGTTTACAAAGAAAAAGAAGGAGGGGAAGACTTCTACTTTAAGATATTTCACTTTTTTTTTTTCCTGTTCACTCCCCTTGAGTAACCTTCAAGTAATTGACTACTTTCAGATTTTTGTTTTCCTAAAAAGTGGGAATCTTTGTGTGACTCTAAGTTCCATCAAGGGGTTTCTTTTAGAGATCCCATAAAGGTGACCAGGTTCAGCCTTGAGTTGGGTTTCTGATACAGGTCAAAAAGCTGTGGCTCTTCTAGAAGTTGGTGCAACCATTACTGGCATATTTTACTACACACGCCTAGGAGTTTAGGACACAGTGTAGATACTTTCCACTTCTGACCGTTTGGAGTTTGAAGGGCACCATGGTTCTTAATCAGGGTGAGGAGCTGCCCTGAAAAGGAGTTGGCGTCAGAGAACCCGCATCACCACTCACCTGTATCAGGTTATAGCTCAAGCAGAATAAGATGATGCACCAGATTCCCTGAAATAATAATGAAAAAGAGCTGGCTTGCTTCTGTCCCCAGTCATGCCTGACTTGTGTACAAAGAAAAGAATTAGCTTCCCTATTTGTCTCTTTCTCCAATGTCCTGAAAGAGGAAAACTTCTTGCAATGGAAGCCTTAAGGTTTCGATCATGTTAGGAATAATTGTGAAAATGACCTTTTGATATGCTCTGAGGATCCTGGGCACTAGGGAGCCCATGTCTCCTTTCGGTGCTCTTCTGCTTTGAAAACAAAAAAGGGTTTCTGTTTAACTTTTCTCGTCCCTGCATGTGGTTATCTTTTTGAGTCTCCAGTTGTTCTCTCGAAGTAAAGGGAAGCAAAAGTGACAAGATTAAAGGACAAAAAGTTAGCTGAAAGGCAAGTCTACTTTTCATCTACGTCTCTATTGAAATACCGCAGCACTTCCTGTAACAAGTCCGAAGGAGCCAGTTGGGGCCCACAGAATTTCCAGTGTGCCGGGTTAGAGACACTAAACCATAAAGTAATTTCCTTTCAGTAATAACTACATAACTTAGACAAGAAGGAGATTTCCGATGGAGGAAGACAGCAGGAGATGAATGTTTTATCCATTTCAGGTGGCCGATACCATAACGATGTTTGCCTGATCTCAGAGAAGTGAGATGCTATTATTGTTTGAGACTTTAAATGACGCTTCAGACTTAAATCTTCAAAACGAACTGACAAGCTGCTTAGTACTTAAAAGGCAAACAGTAAAAGAGAAGGCAAGTAGGTATAGAGATTTTTAGTTGCCTGGTTAATCATCTAGAGTGAATTACCTATTCAATTGAACAGTGAACTTTTAAAAAATCTTTTTTAAATAAGTTAATGAAATTCAAATGCCACTCTGCAACAAATTTTAAAACTAAAATCAGGACATAAGTTTAGATGAAGAAATGTCACTTCTGAGTAAAAGAAGTTGGCTAAAAAAATGTGACTTTGCTGAAATTTGAGCATACTCTTGGCTTATCCGAAAACAGGTCCACTTGAAAATGTTATATCGTGAAGTATTCTGTGTCCATGCATGTCACAGTTACAGGGGTTATATTCTAAATAAAATGCAAACATTCGTAAGAGTACCATCGATCAGGGATTGGCAAACCACAGTGCGTGGGCCAAATCTGGCCTGCCACCTGTTTTTGGAAAGACAGTTTTGTTGGAAAATGCTACAATCACATGTTTAGATGTTCTCAGTAGCTGCGTTTGCACTACAATGGCAGAGTCCAGTGGTTGTAGTGGAGAATATGGCCCTCGGGGCCTAAAAGATTCATAATCTATCACTTTAAAGAAAACACTTGCCCAGTCTGTGGAGAGTGCTTGAAGTCCTATCACAATGTATATTTACTATTTCTCTCTTCCCTGGGCAGGGCAGATGGCAGAGAAACCCTCACATCTGTGTGTGTACACATGAGGCAGAAAGATGCATTGATTAGTGCCCACCACTTAGAAGGAAGTTGGTATCACAGATAAAATCAGTCCGTTGTCACAGATTTTGTTTCTTCCTGCAGTCAATATTTCACCTGTTCATGCTGTTGCACAGAGGGAGCCCACAACCTAATATAATTAATGGCCTGTAGAGTAATCAGCCGTCTCTTGAATGAATGACTTGAATTGCATATTTATCCTGAACTAGGACCGTAGTGTATTTATGCCAGCCGTATATTTTTGTTGTGCGGAATAAACAAGCAGAGCATCCTGGGAGACTTTAGATCATAGTGAAAAACTGAGCTGCAGTCCAAAACAGAGGTCGCATATTCCTAAAGTCGGGGCCTCCATCTACCAATCTTCAGACACTCATGGCACTCAAGGGAAGCAAAATAAGGGAGGACCTTACTCTCACCACTATCATCCTGGGGAATATTATGGAAACTGCCGAGCTTTATTATACATATATAATTAAGCAATTACTGATTTCACCTGCTCTGCTGCGAGCCTGGGAATGGCTATTGAAACAAGAATATGAAGCTGTCATTGAAGCTAAATCAATAGTAAACAAAGAGAGAGAGATTAGAGGTGGTTTTGGGGGCGCCAGTAGTCATGAATCACTCAGCAATCGTTGAGCTTTGTTTTGTTTTGTTTTTAATGTACACAAAAGTGTTTGTGATTATCTCATGTAGACTTCACCTTAACTCTGCGAGGGAAGATTAGGGCAAAGCTCAGCATGGCCTGTGTCCGTTCATGCGACACCTTTACTCATCAACATTTAAAATTTTTTTTTTCAACGTTTATTTATTTTTGGGACAGAGAGAGACAGAGCATGAACGGGGGAGGGGCAGAGAGAGAGGGAGACACAGAATCGGAAACAGGCTCCAGGCTCCGAGCCATCAGCCCAGAGCCTGACGCGGGGCTCGAACTCATGGACCGCGAGATCGTGACCTGGCTGAAGTCGGACGCTTAACGACTGCGCCACCCAGGCGCCCCTCTCATCAACATTTTAGAGGGAAATTGTAAAGCATCAGGATCCTACGGGGAGAATCCCCAACTCAGGATCTAAGAGATTTTATGTTTAACCTGTAGAATTACATGGTTAAATGATCACTCAAAATCCTACAGCCAGGAATTGGCTCTGCTGAGTTAGAACCCAGCCAATATGGCTTCAGAGCATATGCGGTATTAACGTTATATTGACTTAACACCCATATATTGAGCAATTACTGGTTATTCACATATTAAACACACAAACCCCATTTATTGAGTATCTACTCTGTGCCAGGTGTTACAAGGAGGGCACTGAAGATAGATAGAGCAGTAGGCAAGACCTCAACCACTCATGTATTTAGTTATTTCTAACCTACCATAACTCTGATGGATCTTGGAAGAAAAGAGAACAGGGTGCTACCAAACATGTAACAAAAAGTGCTGATGTATATCAGAGGAGGTATATTTTCAGGTACATCTGCAAGTATGACTAGGAGTTTTGAGGAAGGTTGAGAGGAGGAAGATGCATGGATACAGAAAGAACATTCCAGGCAGAAGGGTCAGGAAGTGTGAACACTCCGGACATAAATAATCATGTCCAACATTCCCCCATTCTCCCTGAATTCAAGCTTTGCCCAACACTGACTCCCTGGCTCTTGACACACATTCTTCTTCTGGCCTTTTTCCTCCTTTATTTCCTTCTTCTCTTCCTATTTCCACTTCCCCTTCCCCCACAGTTTCCTTTTCCTCCTCTCCTTAGTGTTGTTGATCCTCAGGGATCTATCCTTGGATTTATTTGTTGGATTTATCCTTGGATTTCTTTGCTTTAATTCTTCTACTGTAAAATCCACTCCATGGATGCAATCACTATCTATACAGTAAGAACCAACCCTCCTTCTCCAACTCTTACTTTGAGAGCCAGTCCTGTGTATTTGGCTGGCTACAACTGGATGGTTCTCCTTCCAAGTCTTACAGGTATCTTAACCACCACTTGCTCCCATAGAAATCGCCATTATGCCCCTCCAAAACTGTTCCTGCTCCATGTTGGGTATAAATTGACTTATCCAGAAACCTGAGCATAATTTTTTGCAACTCCTTTTCTTTTAACAGGCTTTTTCCTCTTTAATGCAGTTCTGTTAATTCTGCTTTCTAAGCTTCTCTCAAACATGACCCTTTGTACCCCCATTGCCATTACCTCATTGTGCTTCCTAATGGCGGCTATGTAACTACCTGCCTCACCCCTTGCCAGTCATCCCCCATGACAGTCAAAATAATCTACCGAGAGAATTCAAGTCCAAGAGTCATTCCGTGTTGACGCTTCCGTTGTCCTCAGGGTAAGATGGGGAGCACACATCCCTATTCTGACTCTCACCTTTCATGACTTCAATCCCATTTCCTGTCAGGCCTACATTCCACATATTCTCAACCACTTATCAGACCATGTTCTTGACAGTCTCCTACCCATTATCCATGTCCTGGGTTTGACAGCAGAACGTCTTCTGTTACTTTTTCGTAGGTCGGATTATTCTATTATGGCTCTATAGCTTTGTAATACCACCCCCAAAATTGTACTCATCACACTTTAGAATACTGCTTATTCAATGATTTGTGAATATAGGACACATACCCCTCTATCTTATCATTACAACTACATCATCTAGCATGGTGCCTTTGCATATAATAACTGTGTTATCAATACTTGTTGATTGACATGAATGAATACTATAACCTTGAGAGTCCTGTAATTGTACTATCAGAATAACATGAGATTTGGGATGAAAGACAAGTTTGAATCTTGGGTTTGTCAATTATTTTTCGTGTTGGTTTTGACAAGTTACTTCTCCGAACCTGAAATTTAATCGGTAAAATAAGCATAATATTATCCAACTCCTAAGGTTGCTCCAAAAATTAAAAAGTTCCATAAAGCACTGGGCACATTTAAGTGCCTAACAAACGGAAGCTTTTAGCTCATGAATTTAGTGTCTTAGGAAGTAGAGCTTATATCAAATGCCTAGGAGTTTGGAGAGCACTGGTGTGATCTGGAAGGGCATACTCCTTTCCTGGCTACTTAATTTCTTGAATAACTATTAAGTTTTTAAATGCTTACTTATTTATTTTGAGAGGGAGGGAGCAGCGGGGAGGGGCAGAAAGAGAGGAAGAGAGAATCCCAAGCAGGCTCCGCACTGCCAGCACAGAGCCTGACACAGATTCATGACCTGAACCAAAATCAAGAGTCAGACACCTAACTGAGTCTCCCGGGCTTCCTGAAGAACCGCTTAATTTTAAATTTGAATTTCTGTACTATCCTGTCCAACCTTCCAAAGAAAATCCACTCACATGGAGTCATATTAGATACCACAGGTGATTCTTCCATAGAACTTGCTTCACAATTACAAGTCCCTTTTCATGGTTAGTCATGGTCTTAGTTTTTTATTGCTGTTATAACAAATGGCCTTGCACTTGATGGTTCAAAACAAATCAAACTTTACTAGAAATCAGAAGTCTTGAAATCAGCCTTATTGGGCTAAAGCACTCTGTCAAGCAGCACGGAGTTCCTTCTGGAGGTCCTAGGGAAGAACTGTTTCTTTACCTTTTCCAGCTTCTAAGACTGTCTGCATTCCTTGGCTCACATTATTCTTCAGACTTCAAAGTAGGTGGCGGCCAGTCAAGGCTTTCTCATACTCTATCTTTCTGATATTGACTCGTCTGTTTCCTTCGTCTATATTTAAGGATCTTGTGATTCCGTTAGGCTTCTCTGAATGATCCATGATAATGCCCCTCTCTTATAGTCATTTCATTAGTAACCTTAATTCCATCTGCAACTTTAATTTCTCCTTGGCTATGTGTGGAGACATATTGATGGGTTCCAGGGATTAGGATGTGGACATCTTTGGTGGGGGGGAGCATTAATGTACCTACCACAGCCATTCTGTCAGGCACTGTACTAAGGGTTTTATAAGACTGGTTAATGCTCCCAGATGTACTAGGAGGTAAGTATTATTAATCCATGTTACAGACAAGGAAATGAAACTCTGCAAGACTTGCATTCACACCAGTGAGATCTGGCCATCGGCAGAACAGTCTTCTGAGCCTCTTTCTACCACCCGCTGTTGAGTTCTGTCTTCTTGCATGAGGTTCTGACACTTCTCGTGGATGGCCCTGTTTCTGTTCTCTCCTTAACAGGCACTGGCCCCAGGGCTTTGTCCAGGAGATGCGTGTATCTGTGTAGACACTCAGCATGTCACCTGAGATACATTTTCCTGACTTTGTTCTGCAGCAGCAATGCTACTCAGGCCAACACCCGCTTTCAATGAGAAGCATTAGCATCCCTTGCATAGAAATCCCCAAAACTACTCTGTGAACACGGGAGTAGCTTTGAATCAAATGGACTGATGGTTTTGAGTACACACACGGCTACCCTGAAAAGGCTCCTCTTTCATTCACTTCTTAAAGTCAGCATGATATTGAAAGATTTCTTCTATGGGAGTGAAATTACTCCTCTCCTATAGACTGAATTTTGTGGTAAATGTCATTGGTATGTATTTCAGTGTGTTTGACTCATTTATGGAGGTGTTGAAACCCTGCGTTTCATGAATCAGATGATACTGTGTTAATAAGATCTGTGGCAATAAAGTTCTAGGTCTGGAAATTTAAAAACACAAAACAAGATCTAAATCAGTTTTACTGAGTGACATCTTATAAGCAGTCCAAGTTCTGTTTAATAAACACCTGCATGTTTTTATGGGTAAAGTAATACTAAGTTCTATTCTTACACCTACAAGGTGATTCTGTAAATGAAACCAAGTTTGCAAAGTTCAGAGGTAACCAGGCAGAATTGAAACTTCCCTTCTCCCACCCAACTCATTACAATTTCTGTTCTAATTCCTTTATCAAATGCTTCCTTTCCCACGGTGTAGATATGATGCTAAAAGCTTTGAAGATAAACTTTGTTTTAGTCCATATTTCCTGCTACCCTTGAGGTTTGAGGGCTGTAGTAAGGTAAAGGGAAGAAAGAGAATCAGTTCACAATTATTCTAATGAACTTAAGGACGGGTTTAATCTGGGCTCCAATCAAGTGGAGTGAGTAGAATGATATTAAAATACTTTTTTTTCCATTTCTTTCTTAGGAAAAAAAGAAAGAAATAATGTCTCCTTGCACTGGAAAATATACAAGTCCTCTTGGGATAACAAACATAATTCATTCTCACTCAGGCAACCAGTGAGATCACTTCCCGGTTGCTGAGCTTATAGGTTATTGCAACCACTGGGGTTTTGTTAAAAATAGCCATCTAATAAATCTGCTCATTCTTTTAACTAGGATAATGGTGATAACTTTCTTATGGATTATTTCCTTCCTTTTAGGACACCTTTTAAAAAAAGCCAATAATGCACATGTCATGTAGAGTTGGGTGAAATTGAAAAACCCTGCTGTATCAATTTCTGTGGATTGTCAGATGAAGGTCCTAAATAATTTAAGTGTAATGATGGGGCTAAGTCAAGACGGTGCACTGTTTTCCTTGAGTAGGTTTAAACTTCCCTAAAATGCTGAAGAGTCCTGAGCTAAGCCTCCTTCTTAAAAACCTATCTGAAAGGGGAAAAGCCATTTTCCCATATATTTTCAGGCCAAATATAGGGGCTTCCCTCATTTTACACTTTAGGGATCTTCCAAAAATTGTGTTAAAACAAAAGTAAATTCAAATGTCCTGTAACAGCATCAGGGCACTTTTTTTTAAATTTATTTATTTTAAGTTTATTTATTTTGAGAGAGCATGAGCAGGAGAGGGGCAGAGAGAGAGAGGGAGAGAGAGAATAAAAAAAAAATCCCAAGCAGGCTCCATGTTGTCATTGCAGAGACCAATGTGGGGCTCCGTCTCATATAACCATGAGATCATGACCTAAGCTGAAATCAAGAGTAGGACCCTCCACTGACTGCGCCACCCAGGCATCCCAGGGAACTTTCTTATTTAAAGGAGACAGGCGGTAGAACTGGATTCCCTCTTTGTAGGTAAGTGTTGCGTCTAGAGTATAAGGCACCAGCCCTGAAGTCAGGGTTCCAGGATCCAGCTCCTGGAACTGCCTCTCCCACATTCGGGACGCGAGTAATGGCTAACCCTCCTGATCTTTCAACTTATTTACGTGTAAAAGGTGAGTAATAGTACCAACCTCAGTCTTTGTGGGCCAGACATCCATACATTCATTTAATATGAATTGAGCAACCAATAAGAGGGTAGTAGCGGAAACCAAGCTTCACTGAGTTCTTTCTGTGCACCAGGCATACACACTTGTGTCCTAGAAGGAGTAAGAACATGCCTAGAGAGTGATCTTCTCTAGCCCCAGGGGAACCTGAATGGCCAGACAATTTGCCTTTGGCCTCAAGCGGCAGCATCTTTTCAATCACATGTTTGATATAAATAGCCATTTATATACAATTTATGTACCAATATCATTTACCTACCAATCCCATTCTCCATGTTCCAAAGCACAGAAAAGGTTGAGAAGCAGAACTGTTACACCTAATATCAATTAAGTTGATTACAATGCGTTTTAGAACTAAGGAGGTGGAAACATCCTGAACTTAATGAAATTGGCCAAAGTCACACAGCAGGTAAGAGGCAAAATTGACATTTGACTCTAGGTTTATCTTATCGTGGTGGTTAATTTTTCGGTGTCAACTTGATTGGGCTCTGGGATGCCCAGGTAACTGGTAAACATTGTTTCTCAGTGTGTCCGTGAGAGTGTTTTTGGAAGAAATCAGAAATTGAATCAGTAGACTGGGTAAAGATCTGCCCTCCCCAGTGTGGATGGGCATCATGCAATTCACTGAAGGCCAGAAAAGTACAAAAAAGGCAAAGGAGGGGGCAAATTCTTATTTTCTCTTCTTGAGCTGGGATGGTCCTCTTCTCCTGCCATCCTACATTGGACCTTCTGATTCTCAGGCCTTTGGACTCCACAGCTTATATAAGCAGTTGTCCAGGTTGCAGACTAGGAGTCAAACCACTAGCTCCCTTGGCTCTTAGGCCCTCATACTAGGACTGAATTATACCTCTGGGTGTCCTGGTTTTCCAGCTTACAGATGGCAGCTGGTGGGACTTCTTGGTCTCATAACCATGTGAGCCAGTGCCTTAATGTGTGTGTGTGTGTGTGTGTGTGTGTGTGTGTGTGTGTATTTTATTGGGTCTATTTCTCTGAAGAACCCTAACACGCTGATTAAGGCGATGCTCTGATATATCAAACTCTACTGCAATTGTCATTAGCAATGTTTAGTAATAATTAGTAATGATTCCAGTTCAGACTTTTTTTACCAGTCTTACCTTGAGTGGCCACAAGATAAGCAGTCCTCTGCACCCACCCACCAAATCTTAAAAGCTTATATAGAAAGCTTAAAAGCTTAAAGCCATGTATGTATCCTGTCCAGATGGTTTCAACAACACTTTGTGCTCAGGACTAGATCTTGGAGCAGCTCCCACTGTGGAAATGGTAGGCGGAGCATAAATTCCAAGGTTGGGGGAGGGCATGAGGAGCTGCTGATTGCCCAGGTCCAGCTCGTAGGTCAATCAGCAGTCACATCTTCTCAATGACCTTCTCCAACATGCACCCCTTTCTAAGGGACATGCTAAGATTTCACTTTCTTGCCCTCTTGAGGTTAGGTGTGGCCAGTGATGTGCTTTGTCTAATTAAATAGGAGAAAATATGACATGATTCAATTCTTGGTAGAGCTTCAAGAACCTCCTTTCTCACTGTGCCAGTGATTATGGAAGCCCAGTCAAGATGATGCCTCTGTCAACCTAAGTGTCACTGGAACAGACCAAAGTGAGTAAAGCCCTCTTATGTAGTACATGCCATGTGAGCTAGAAATACACTTTGGTTTTGTTAATACACTAAGATTTGGAGGAGGTTTACAACCACCACATAATCCAGTCTCCATCGAGACAATTAGGCTGCTGCCGAATATGTACTAAACTGTTGGTAGTGTGCTGCGCAATCATCTGTTGGAGGGCGGAAGAGGCTCTCACGTGTAACGTTGGGTGAATTTTGTAGTGCAAACACTCCCACAATGACTGATTTTAAGCTACTTCCAAGAGAGCACTGAATGGAGACTTGATACCCCATGGACAAGATTAGCTCTGGTCAGCCAGTAGAGGCCAACTCCAGTATATCACCTTCTCAGGGTATATGGTAGTGGGTGAAATGGATGTGACTCTACATTTCATTGAGCTTGCAGCCCAGAGAAGCCACATTAAACGGGATAATGGGGAAAGATGTACATGTATTCTATTTTATCAAGAATACAGTGACCGAAATAAGGATCTTTTCTATCCTTAAGGACAAATCTTCCTTAATCAGAAATCTACCAAGAGGAAGTTGTTAAGGTGCTGCCACATGGATACCAGCAGGTACACATGGCTGTTAGGGTCTGTCGATTCCAAGCCGTAAGATTCACTTTTTGAAATAAGCATCAATTCTAAATTTAGATAGTTCCATCAGAAATCTACACTACAGTGATGTATACTGGCATGTTCACATATGTTTTCATGACACCACATTCTCTTTTGGATCAGCCCAACTTCCCTCCGACAGTCTTTTCCAAATGATAAGATTTTCAAATAATTTTAGCATATGTTGGGAATATTATAAATAAACACTCAAAGATATGTGATTACTGTATACATAGTCTCTGTGATGAAGACTGGTAGATGTTTATCAATTCTGTTCTATTTTTATGGAAACTCTAGAAGACTACATTTTCCAGCCTCTCTTGTGGTAACTTGGAGACGAGGGAAAAAGTGGCGTATACCATGTACAGATCTGGCCATATATGATTTTCCTTGCTCTATTTGCCGGGTGGCTGGTTGATTGCAGGGAGCCAGTAAAGGTCTCCAAGAAGACTCTGGAAGATAGTGGTACCATCAGAGGAGAAAAGCCAAAAATTCTTAGATCATTGGTGTAAGCTCAGCTAAATGCTAACTGGACTTTCCGTTGAATTACTCTGCATTGTAGTTATAGCAGCTAGTGTTAATTACTCTGATTGATATCTCTTCTTATCCAGCAATCTATTATATTTGTGTGGAACTAAAAGCATGTTATTTTGGATTTTTAGATGCATGAAGAAATTGGAGCACAGACTATTTCAGTGAAACAATCAGATAAGCCATAACACAATTTAGATTATCTAAGTAGAATCAGAGGTAACGCAGAAAGAATATGACCTGGCTTTAACCCGAGAATTACAGATTACCAAAGATAGAAATGAATAATAGTTTCATGCATCTTCCAAGTAAAGGACTTTAGGTATTTCCTCCCCCTTCATTCTTAACTTTTAAAAGATAATTGTGGAGCGTCCTAATAGGAAGTTATTTTTAGAAATACTCTTTTTAACAACCATTAGGGGAACACTAGGACCTATTGTTGAAACCAACAAATTCTGTTTACATCACAACGCTCTAGTTCTGGATATATTAACCCTTCACAGGCTCCTGTTTAATCCTTTGCATGCTTATGTGAAAAAGCAAATGTTTGCTAAAACTGTGATAAAAAGGACTTTTTGAATCAAGTAAGTAATTAACAGTCTGCGGCAGGCACAGGGTTGTGCCACCTGGATGGCTCTTGAAGGAAGGACCTGCTGAAAATAACATGATCAGCAAAGTCCCAATCGCTCTTCAGTGTCTGCCTCAGCTGCAGAGAGCTGTCCCCGCCCATGTTCAGGCAACTCCCCAATGTCACTTACCCAATGACCCTCAGCTGTTGGAGTGACTAGTGCTCCTCAGTACTGAGAACCTGGTGAGGCTTTATCTTGTTAACTAACATCCCAGCTGACTCCTCCCTCTCCCCAGTCTTGCCTCCTGCCTCTTCACTTCAAAGGGGTTGATCCCAAATAAACATCACTCACCTCCAATTCCATCTCAGCATCTTCCTCTGGAGAACCCAAAGTGTGGCACAGACCATTGAAGGACTAGCCAACTGGTAAGAATACATGTATTTAAAGCGCAAATTTAAATAGAATTTGCTCCATGAGAGGACACACAGACCAGTCTTATGCTAACATTTGCTCTGGAATGCAGGCTAGAGATTCTTAATGTTACTTCAGAACTTCTGACTGCCTTTTTTTTTCTACCTTTCACTTCACAAACTAAGGTATTGGAATACATTCTTTTAAAAAATGTCTAGCAAAGGACACTTCCTGTATTCCAATGGAGGAAATTAAGTAGTTGATTAAGTTCATGCAGCCCAGGGCTGTCAAATACCAGGGAATATGGAGATACATGGTATATCTGCATCTCATCATTAATTTTTTTTATATAAAAAACACTTGGGCTCATAGGTGTTGATAAGAATCATTTTTACTTAGAGCTCTCCTTTACTTTCATATTCTCTCTCCCTATAACGATGATTGTATGTAAAAATAAGTTCCATACCTCCTCTCCTCGTAATGATTGTATGTTAATTAAAAAAGGCAAAAGTAATACATCTTTCAGTCTTTACCTTTACCATGACCGTGAATATCCATCCATGTAATCTTATCTAATGGTTACTCTTGGAATTATAGCCACAGAAGCCTGGTTTGATTGCTTATTAAAATAATAAATCCAGTTTATCTCAGTTTCTATATTTCTGAAGATTACAGCTGGAGCCATTCTAATATAAAGCTGAGAATTATAACTATGTTATCAGATGGAAGGCACTATAAAATCTCTCCTTTGTGAATAGATCTCTGAATTGTCTGCCCTAGTGGCTGGCACATACCACTAATGACCTAGTTTCTCCAATTATAGTGTTCTGTTTATATAACATTTAGTTCCTATGTATATTGTTTAGTGTATAATATGGTCACTTGCAATTATAAATATCTTACATGAATTATTTCAATGTGTCCTCGAAACAAACTTATAATCAGCTTTTTCATAATCATCCCATGGAAACTGAGGCCCAGAGAGACCCCAATAATGTGTCCAAAAGCAAAGTTAGTACAGTTAAAACCAGGATTCATACGCAAGCAGCCTCTTATTCACTAGGCTGTACAGCTAATATTTAAAGTACTGATTTCCAGGCGTACTCTAGTAAAGAATGAATACCAATCAAAAAGACAACTCACTCAATTAGTAATTGTAGTTAAGTGCTTATTATGTATTTACATGCCCAAGAAATTGATACACCAGTTAGAATGCATTCTCTCAACTTTTCTAGCATTGCCTTGGGAGACTGGATCATAGCAAAATAGGATAAAATTGGGTGTAGTTAAGAGGAGAGAGGAATGGGTCTGGAAGAGGAATTGGTGTTTTGAAAGGGCAGTTTGGATGGGAAGCCACACTAGTGGGTTCCTTGGGGACAGGGGAGAGAATCATAAAGACAATGAGTGTCTTGTGATGTGGGGGTGGAATCTGGTGCATAGAAAGAGAAAGTAGCACCGTGCCAAGAAGTGATTTTTCCCTCTGGCCGGTCTTTTCCAACACTGTTTTAATTTCTCTCCATAGCACTGAAGCACAGTGACAGTGTGCTAATCCACTTTGAATTTTCAAATGGATTCAAATATGTTTGAAACTTTAAAACCACAGAGTTTCTCTACAAACGTAAAAAATAAAATTACTTTGCCTACAAGATGGTGGAACTTGGGCATGGAATGGTCAATGTTTAAATAACTAGAGGTTATCTATTTAAAGGGATTTTGTTTCTAATCAAAATTCAAAATGCAAGTTTTACAGATCTTTATGTGTGTTCTCTTATTCAATATATATATATATATATATATATATATATATATATATGCCATTTCTGTAATTCTTTGAGTTCCAGCACTAGATGAGTCACACATTTTACTAAGTGTTTTAATTTTTCAACATACTGAATCCTTGATAAAAATTGAAAGTATGGTTTTTCCCTTCTGTCATCAAAGAAAACCAAATTTACAGGCTCTTCTAAAGTGGGCTTTCGTATCTCAGATCATCACTTATCTACCCTACTCAGTTCCAGTTCTGTTTTCCTCAAAACATTATGATTGAGCAAGTCCTGTAATAACTAGCTTTGTGAAGGGCCGATTACAATGTTTATGTAAATTACTTCGAAGTTTGGCAGATAACTTTCTAGAGACAGGGACTCTTCCTGTTATTATTTCGCCAAAATCTGCTCGACTCTCTGATCTTTGTATTATGAAAACAAAATGCCTTTGCTGAATCCTGACTTGTCATGAGCTTGACAGTGCTAAATCGCTTCTCGAAAGCAGCAAATGTTTCAGCCTGTCTTTAAAAAAAAATCTGTTCTAATTTCTTAACCGCTGAAAAAGAGCAGAGCTCACATCAAGTGTGACTCATGATAACAAATCCGACGCTTTTCTCTCTCCTCCCCTTCCTTGTCCCTTTAAAAATTGATCATGTACTCAGTTGCCTTCTGACTCCTTCAAAGTATCACAAAATTCTTGAGCAAGAGAAAAAGGAGTGTTTGGCTCCATTCTTGATGATAATTCAGTCAGCCACTCCAAGAAAGGGGGAAAAGGGTCCATAATTGTAAATTATGATGATATTGTGGTGTATATACTGGTCATCACCCACCATTTATTTCTGTATTATCAACTAGCTCTAAAATTAGCATCTGTTGGGGGGGGGAAGCCCATCATTAGGTTTAGAGTACCAGTTACTGTTCTAAGCTCAGGCCTCTGGAAATGCAAATTTCTATGGCAAATGGATAAACCAACTTCTCTCCCTCCCTTTCTTCAGCTATTCTGTCTGGAAGTACTGACACCTGTTCAAATGGACAGCTGCTTTTGTACTCCCAATCATGGAGGTCGTATGATGGTTCCAGAATAAAATTATGTGTATGCCTCCCACAATTCTGGGATGGGTGGATGGTAATCCTGATAGGTAACCAAAGCTATTTAAAGGATCTGTCCTCTTTTACAAACAGGAATTCGTGTTTGATCTGACCTTTGATCAGAAAGCTGGGTATGGTGCATTAATATGTTCTTTCCATTTTAATATCAGATTGGGCACACTTTTATTGTGATGTCTGATTAATACAATCCCAATATTTAAAATTCAACAAATACTTATTGAGTTTTTACTGTGTGCTGGTTACTAGACTAGATGCTATCGGCAAACACATAGGTGAGTTAAACATATTCTCAACTTAAAAAGTCTCAATGGGTGACTCTTCCAATTCTACTGGATCCATCTAAGGGATTACAAGCAAGGAAGGGGCTTAGTCTTTGGTGCAGAGGGAGGCATTTATCATGTCTAAAGGCATTTTGGGCTGTCACGATTGTGGAGGGGACTGGTACTGCTGTTATCAAGGGGATAGAGGTCAGTGATGCTGACATCCTCTAATGTACAAGACAGCTTCCCATATCAAAGAATTATCTGACCCAACATATCTGTAGTGGTGAGGTTGAGAAAATCTGGCATAAAAGAACTCCATAAACAAGGCATGAGGGTTAGAAAAGAATATCTGGCATTTCTCCAAATTAGGTTGTTCTTCTAAAAGAATAAAACCTTCTCTTGATCTTAGAAGACAAAAGAGAGGACAAGTTGGCTGGGGTAACCCTGAGTAAAATTGAGAGGTCTTGTGCGTAGACCAAATATAAAGGGTCTTCCCCTCTTGCTTTTAGGGCCCACAGCAGTTGCAGATGAAACATACTCCTCTATTGGTCCCTAAGATAACAATAGCCACAACACGCACACCAACAACTAACCCATATGCAGCACTTAGGAGCTGACCACTGTTCTAAACACTTCTCATATTAAATTCGAAACTATACTATTGAAGTTGACACTGTTATTATGCATGTTTTAGACATGAGAAAACTGAGGACCAGAGTGGTCAATTGGTGGCCCTGTGGTCACTCAGCTGTATGTGATAGAGTCTTAATTAGAACCTAAGTGGTGTGGGTTCAGAGTCTTTGTTCTTGACTACGAACAAACAAACTGCCTCTTCCTATGTGAGCTGCCTACATTTTATTCCATCTCAGCCACACTTTGGGTACGTGGTCTTAGACAAGTTATTTTCTCTGTGCTTCGCTTTTATCACCTGGAAGGTGGATCTACTTTTGATTTGGGATGTGGTAGGTTTAAGTGAATTAGTGTGCAGAAGCCATTTAGAACTAAAAGTGTTGTCACTAAATTTTACCCATAACAAAGACAACGATTGTTCCCGGGGGCATCTGCATTTTAGGGTAGGCTTGTGTCCAGCAAAGGCAGTCTGCATCTTTTCACTGCCTGCAATTAGCTATGCGACTTGGACCAAGTAAAGAATCTCTTTGGGCATTTGTCTCTTTCTTTCTTTTTCTTTCTTTCTTTCTTTCTTTCTTCCTTCCTTCCTTCCTTCCTTCCTTCCTTCCTTCCTTCCTTCCTTCCTTCCTTCCTTCCTTCCTTTTATAATGTTGCTAAATGGAAACAATCCTTTGGGGAAAAATGTGAAATTTTCTATGGAAATGCGTATTTCAGTATCTAAAATAGAGAGAAATAAATCAACAGAAAGGAAATTTTAAACAGTGTGAGCCTTCGGGGAATCATAATTTCATGTCAGCTTTCCTACTGTCATCTGATCCATGCTGTTCAAGGGTATGTCACCCTTTTGCAAAATTATCTCTGTTATGAGAAGATCGCCTTCTGCGATGAAGTAGCCCTCATAGGTCACTGGGAAGTTTTTCATGCTCATAATAAATCCAGTGTGTGTGTATGTGTGTGCGCGTACACATGCACACACATACATATGAACAGGCATATGTACATAGAAAACCTCAGAAGAAGACAAAAACTTGTACCTTGTCTACTTGAGCCTTATGGGGACAAACTCTTCTTACAGGTGGTCTAGAAGAAGGCATGACATAAGAAGTTGTGGGCTGTGCAAAGCTGGTCTGAGGGATTATTTGAGGTCACGTTAGCTACCAGAGGATGCAGTTGGTATGGTTGGAAACCAGGAGTATATAAACATTGTCCTCAGCTTTTATCGATAAAATGTGGTCCATAACCTGGCATTTGTTCTATCTTAGATACCTGATATTTGTCTATAGTTTGTTCCTCTTACACACTACACGCATTTGCACTCTAAAGACTTTTGAATAAAACTGTCTCTCTCTGACTATGGCTTGAAGGTCCATTTTAGGAAAACAAACTGTCATTGATTAGGGTGGAAACATATCATTTGGAATCCACATGGTACACAAATGCAAGATACCTGGGAGGTCCATGACTAATAATATCAGCTCCTTTATGAATCAGTATTTTGGTGGTAAAGAGGGAAGGATATGATACAGGGTCATAGCCTTCTTGGGTCATTAAGTACTTTGTTGATGCATTGACTGTTTCTAAAGAAAGGACATTTTTACTCAGATACTGGAGACCTGTTACTAAGAAAGTTGGGGTACAGGATCAGTTGTATAGCCTATATTTATTACTATTGATATATTCTGTTTTTGATTAAAGGCTGGAATTTCTAAGGTTGATTTTTTTAATCCTTTCTTCTGCTTTTATAGAAAAAGAAACCTGATTGGCTCTATTCCAGCGCCCAAGGTTTAGGATAAATCCTTGAATCAGCTTTATATTTATATTTTGTGAATGTTAGGGCAACGTAGCCATATTTTTCTGCAGCTTCTAACTAAAGGGTTATGTAAATGGGTGGATAAGTTACAATACAAAAGAGGCCATTGAAAATAGAAGGTGCTGGTTTTCTTTGCTTTGCTATGCAATCCTCTGCTTCTACTTCTGAACCTGGCTGAGAGTCCTAAATGACATCAGATCCTTACACGACACCTTCTTATGTCACATCATCCTTATGAGATAGGTTCTTGTTTCTCCTAAAACTCTAATTATGATTGATTTCCTGTCTTCCTCTAAGAGTCCATCAGGATGAATGGCATCTATCCCAATCACCATCAGATATACAGGTCCCTCAGATATCCATCACGAACTGGATATGTATATGCCTCAGTCTTCCTTGGTTCCATTACCCTTCATTCTGACCTCCAGAAACTTCTGCTGCCTTCAGTGAAACTCCTCTACTGAATGTTTCTCTTATGTTTCTGTATTTAACACAAGCTTTAACCTAAGTTTTCCCAGAATTGCCTGGAATGTTTGTTAAAGCACAGGTGGATGGGCCCAACCCCCCCCCCCCCCAGTCTCTCATCCATTAGGTCTATGCTAGAGACCCACCATTTTCATTCCCATCAAGTTCCCAGTGGGTTGTTGATGTTGCTGTTTTGGAGATCACACTTGGAGAACCAGTCCCCAAATGAAAACTTGGTGGCCGGTGAGGACATAGTCTCCCCTCCCTTCCTTTCAAGTGGTGGCTGTTGTTCCATTCACTCTTCACATGCAATTATAATTTAAGATGGTTTTGGTGTTTGCTTTGCTGCTGACAACTGTTTCCCTGCTCTTCCTCCTCACCCCTTCCCGAAATACCCAACAAAGCCATCAGACACCCTCAGTCCTTTTTCTGGCAGTTCCTACCGACCTTCCAGTCACTCCGCCTTCCTTACTGAAAAATTTCAGCATCAGGCCAACCATTGTTCTTGTTTTTATTATTCTTGCCAACATACTTGGTGTCTTCGCCATTTACATACATGATTCATGAGCTTATCTCTATTTCTGTGTTGCCCCACCACTTTACTTTCTTCATTTAACTTAGTTTCCAGGCCCCGAAACTCCAACTTTCTCTCCGAGCTAAACCTTCCTATGTTTTCCCGGCAAACTCTAACCCTGAAAATTAACAAAAAAAAAAAAACTTTTCATGTTTATTTATTTTTGAGAGCTGCCAGTTCCCACTTTAAATGTGTGATAAGGGGCTCCTGGGTGGCTCAGTGGGTTAAGCATCTGTCTCTTGATTTCAGCTCAGGTCATGATCTCACTTTTCATGAGACAGAGCTCTGCATTGGTCTCTGCCCTGAAAGTGTGGGGTCTGCTTGGGATTCTTTCTCTCTCTCTCTCTCTCTCTCTCTCTCTCTCTCTCTCTCTTTCTGTCCCTCTCCTGCTCTCTCTCACTCTCTCTCTCTCTCACACACACACACACACACACACTCTCTCTCTTTCTTTTTGTCTCTCTCAAAAATAAATAAACATTTAAAAATGTATGATAAAAAAATCCAAATGGGCTTTCCACATGATTATAGTGCAGTTCTGTGTTTTGATGATCAGTAACAGGGTTGGAGTTGAGAAGGCTGTTCAGAGTCTCCAGCAAGAGGAAGAAGAAAGTCTTGGTTGCAAGTTTGGATATGGGAGTCAAACCTTTCTGAGTCTGGACCTGTCTCTGATTTTTACCAGTTGAGTGTCCTGGAGAAAGCTATTTACTCTTTTCACAGCTTTGTTGCCTCATCTAGAAAATGGGGGGAAAGACAGCATAAACCATAAACTTAAGTTTTTTCGTGAAGAGTAACAGTATAAAGCATATCAAGTATTTAGCACAGTGCTTGGTGACCAGAAAACACTTGTAAATGTCAGTTATTGTCAATAAGGTTATTGAATTTATAACCCATCACTTAATTTTGACCAAGGAAGACACATCTTTAGAACATAAAGTGTTCATGAGCTAAGATCCTTCTATGTTTCTAGTTTTTCCGACACTGGTTCCCTAAATGGTATCTGAGCGAACTAATCTGAAGGATTCAGTTACTTGGATGTTCGGTACACCCAAAGTAAACTTTGTCCTGAACTATCAAGTTATAATCTATCAGCACATATATGAATGTTTTTCCTGGAATAATTAAATGTTTTCCAAGCCCAGCCATGCCCTGTCTTCCATCTTCCATCAAACAGAGTGAAATGAGAACAATTTAGAGGAAGCAGTAATGTACTAGTAAGTAAGTCTTTCGTTATGAGCTAGTGATTCTGGTTTCCTTAACAACCATTAAGTGATCCATTCATGAAGTGTAGTCAGTCATTATGACAACTGGCACAGGGCTTTGTTCCCAGAATTCAGTTCATCATGACAAAATCAGATTATTTTTAGGCCAATTAATAATTTTAAGAAAATGGGAAAAAGGAAGGATTTAGGGACAGTTGAGTGGACAGAGGTCTGGTAAGATTTTTTTTTAATTATTTAAATGGGAAGGGAAAAGCAAATCCAAAAAATACTAAAGGACACACCACAGGCAAATTACAAAGGGTCACCATTGGGAAATTCCCATTAGTGATGGCAAGAGAAAGATGAGGAAGGTAATGATTAGTAAGTTCATAGCCATTATCACTAATGGCCGTTCTCCCATCTGTCCTCCATGCCACGAAACCATAAATATCTAATTATACTAAGTTTAATGTCTTGATAAAAAGCCCCTGTTTATTTCTGAGTACTTTCAGAAAGCCAATATTTTATTTGAGCAAAGGTTATTATGAAATCGAGATCAGTATGGATAGTTTTGTTAGGCCACAGATTTTCTCCTCAGCAACAGATCCTTTAAAAAAATCACTAGCTGACAGTTTTAATGTGGTTTAGAACATCACCATATTATAATTTATAGATACAATGTGAAATTCCTACAATGTACAAATGCCTCATCTGATCTCAAAACAAATGGAAAAATAGCACACCCAGGAAGAAATACATGGGCCAATAAGAGAAAAGCCAGTGAATAAACTCCTGTTTTCAGAATAAACCATTTTTAAAGCTACTGTGGAATAAGACGAATAGTTACTAAGAAATAAAAAGGAGTTTGTGAAAGTAATTTTCATAATAGTAAAATCATTGTCGTACATATAAACACATTTCTTATTTTGTCATAAATGTTTTTATATATTTTTCAAGTGTCCTAAATACATTAAATCAATATAAAACCAGCAAATGCAGGCCCACTGGTATCTTTTGAAACATATTCATATATCCTGGGATTGCTGCAAGGCTAAGGGTAATGAACATGATTACAACAATGCCTAGAATAAATGAAATGCTCAGTAAATGTCATTAATAAAAAAATAACTATCACCATCATCTTCATGATCCTCATCATCCTTATATACTGTGGGAAAAAAAAATATATATATATAGCCTATCAAACAAACCAGTTACCAGCTTTTAAAATATATGTAAATATGTTTTCCCTTAGCTATGATACTTTTCAAAATTAAAAAGCTTTAAGGTAAGACTGGTCTAATAGATAATAAACCATTTCATAGACTTGTTATAGGTGAAAGGATAAATAAGCAAGAAATCAAAATGGATATTGCTGCTAAGAGATACTATTTACAACATGGATTCTTAGTATTTTGAGCAATACTCCAAGAATTTGAAATACTTAGAGATTCACCACCAATCACTTTTTAAGTGAGGCTTTTTTTCTAATTATAGTATTGAAGAGTTTTAGAAAATCATACAAATCACAAGTATGCAGTTTAATGAATTTTATAAGGTGAGGCCGGATCAAAATGTTGAACATAATGGTGCCCCAGAAATTCTCTGACGGCATTTCTAGAGTTTCTTCCACACAAAGATAGCCATCATTTTAATTTGTAGCTCATAGATTAATTTTGCTTGTTTTTTAAAAAATCCTGCGCAGATGAAATCTTTTGGGTCAGGCATCTTTCTTCAACATTATGTTTATATAATTTTCTCTTTATCATAGGTTTTTCATTTCCATTGTTATAGGATATTGTTTTTAATATATTTCTAGTTGGAGTATTCTATATGTTTATTATTGCTTATATTTATATATTATTATTATTATTATTATTATTATTAATTTATATATTTCCCATATTTTCCCTTATTCTTTGGAAGGGTCCAATAGTTTCTTTTCCTTGCCTATTAGCTTGTTAATTGTACAATATGTTACCAGTCTGTTAATGTTCAGAGTACAACATCCCATAATAACTGAGGGAGTGCTATTATCACTACCTGGACAATGCAAGGACTTCAGAATACTGACTTCATTTGCTCCCCACATCCATCTTTTCTTCTACTTTTCAGATATTTTTTTTAATGTTTATTTATTTTTGAGAGAGAGAGAGAGAGAGAGAGAGAGAGAGAGAGAGAGAATCCCAAGCAGGCTCTGCACCGTCAGCACAGAGCCTGACATGGGGTTTCATCTTGCAAACTGTGAGATCATGATCCGAGCCGAAATCACGAGCCAGACACTTAACCAACTGAGCCACCCAGGCGCCCCTTCCTTGGATATTTTTATTTTATATACATTTTAACTCCTACATGGCATTATTGTTAAAGTCAATATTCAGACTTATTCATGTAATAACTCTTTTGTTCTTTATTCAGTGTTTCCAGCTGATGTTCCTTCAAAGAACACCCCTAATATTCACTTTAATGTTGGTGGTAAATTACCTTCGTATTTTTTTCCCCTGAAAATACCTTTATTTCACCTTCTTTTGAAAAAGTTTGCTCAATTTAGAATTATAGGTTAATTTGGGGGGAAAGGGTCTTCCAGAAGCTGTCTTTTTGGTTGAAAAATAAAACCACAGACTTACTGTATCTCCTTCTTTCATTTGATGTGCCTGTGTGTAATTTTTGTTCTTATCTAGCTTGTTTGAGTTTGTCAAATGTTTGAATCTATGGGTTAATGTATTAATCATTTTTGGAAAATTGTTGGTCAGTATTCCTTCAAATATTGCTTCTGACCCATCCTCCTTCACCTGTTGTCCTAGGAATCAAATTATGTGTATTTTAGACTTTCCACCATGTTCCATGTATTTTCTATATCCTTTTCTATGTTTCATTTCTGGGTTTTAGTCTGATATTTTACCTACCTTATAATCGAATCATTCTCTTTCTGTTCTATTTCATTAGCAATCCATTGAGTTCTTAATTTAACTTATGCTTTTTTTTTCTTTATGGCAGGATCTTCCATTTAATTTTTATTTTTATTTTATTTCATTTGAGAAGGAGAGATGGTGAGAGAGAGGCAGACGGGCAGAGAGAGGGACAGAGAGAATCCCAAGCATGGAGCCCAACACAGCACTCAGTCTCATGACCATGGGATCACGACCAGAGTCAAAATCAAGAGTTGGATGCTTAATCAACTGAACCACCCAGATGCCCCACCATTTAACTTTTGAAATAAGTTTCATCTGCTTTTTAAAATTGCCTAGTCTGCCCTCATGCTTTCTGAATATATTATCATCATAAATCTTCCATCTGAAAACCTCAATGACTGGATCACCTCCAAATCTCTATCTATTTTCTCTGTCTCCTTTTTTTTTAATGGTCCTGTTTTATGACATGTCTCTTGATTTTTTTATTGAATATCAGCTATTGTATATGAATAATTATTGAGGCTTTGGAAGATAATATCTTTCCATAGAAAATATTAATTTTCTCATGGCAGCCTATGACATAGCATTTATGAGAGGTGAGTTGGTCTGTTTCCAGAGCACTCATTCTCCTGATATGTAAACCTTGAGGGATCTCCTCTGAAATTATTATTTCTATATACCATGATACTACCAATAGTTTGTTGCCAGTTACCTGCTGCCACGTTATGCTTGATTTCTCAAGGTCTCCCCCACCCGCTGCACACCTTTAGTATTAACAAAGGTCTATGGGGAATATCAACGCATAATGTTGGACTTTGATCTCTGTGTGCCCTTTCTCTGGCCCCTCAAGGCCTTTGCTGCCTTGGGTATCCCGAGTTCTGCTATTTGGCTCTTACTGCAATACTGTTGAAAGTTTTAAGCCACTCCTGTTTTTTGTCCTAGCCCCTCAGCTCTTTAGGGATGAGCCTCAGATAGAAAAGTAGCCAGGAATGTCTGACTCACTTCAATGCATATTCTCTCCCAGCATCTTGAATGTTCAGGTCCTTTCTGCATTTTTTTTTCCTTTTTGCTTCCTGAAGTGGGAAAGAGGTTTTCTGTTGTTGTTGTGAAATGTTACATAGTTTTTGTAGGTGTCATCCGTGGAAGGACCTGATTGATACCAATAATCCCATTCTACCTAATCTAGATCTATGAATAATTTTGCTGCATCTGAACACACATGCTGCAAGGGCAATGTCTATTACATTGAGAGCTAAGTTGAGTGGGTGAGTGTAAGTGAGAAGCATAACATTGAGTCAGGCCAAAGGAAAAGCACATATGTATCGAAACATAGAAGAGTTTTGAATCCTGAGTATTTAAAAGAGAGGTATTAGTGTGAAGACCAGTTTTACTCAGAGAAAATGTCGTGCCCAAGGAAAACTAGGTAAAACAAGCTAACTTTGTGAAGTGTTAAAGACCCTGAGAAATTTCAGTGTTGTAGTAGCAACTGCTATAAATATGGCTAAGAATTGGTCTCAGTCTTTAATGCCTTTAATTGTGCCAACAAAAATTCAGCTGTTCAAGAGAGTATCATGAAAACTTAGTATGCGTGAATGAGTATCTGTTTTCTTTCTTTCTTTCCTTTTCTTTCTTTCTTTTTTTTTTTTTTTTTTTTTTTTTTTTTTTTGAGAGAGAGAGAGAGCAAGACCAGGGGAGGAGCAGAGGGAAAGAGAGACAGAATTTGAAGTAGGCTCCAGGCTCCACACTGTCAGCACAGAGCCCGACATGAGGCTCGAACTCACGAACTGTGAGATCGTGACCTGAGCCAAAGTCAGACACTTAACCTACTGGGCCACCCAGGCACCCCTGAATATCGGTTTTAAATCAATTTCACAATGTGGAAAAATATATATGATAAAGGAAATGTCAGATATCTGAAAAGACAAAGACTATTTTACACAACTTTCTAGGAAAATTAATGTGGGGGGACAAAAATAAGTGGAGATATTATACTGTATACCCAGACAAGGTTAAAATGATAAGACATGAAAACTTAAATAACTAAATATTTCTTAAAATAAATAAAATGTCTATCAAAGTATTGAAACAGAGATGACTTTCTACACTAAAAGGAAAGGATGGATCCCCTGAAATGGCCAATAAGTGAGATTTTTTTTTCTACATATAGGGAAATGAGAAATATTCACAATAAATATAGAGTCCATACAACTTAATAACAGAAACATTCAGTGGATAGTAAGAGGAAGGATGTGAGAGATTCATTCTCTGTAGAGAGATTTTTTTTCTCTGTAAAAAATGAATTTTAGAAATGTTAAGCCCTCACGTAAATGGTATTTCACAACACATCACAATTCTTCTCTCAAATTAGTAAAACTTTAAAAAGATAAATAATGATTAACAATTGTGGTTGAGGGTCTGATGAGATACAAAAATAGGTACTCTTACAGAAGAAAAGTGTATAAATATGTCCAACGGCATGATAAAAGAAATGTTCAATGTAGATGAATGAGGAAAGAAACTACAGTGATTAAATAAATCATGTAGCCTAGGTAATGGAATATTGTTATTATTAAAATTATAATAACAATTATAATATTGTTATTAATAACATAGGTTGTTAAGACTATGTTACATAATAAAATGCATGCTATTATATTAAAAGTGGAGTGTAAATCTGTAATTACAGTATCCAATTGTATAAAATTTGCGGATGCAAAAATCAACTGAGGCAAACTGAAATAATACAGTGTTTCCCTTCCATCACAAATATTATTTTAAACCTCTTATGTTTTTGGCTCTTTATATAGCTTCCATATTAACTATATAAAAATCTGCAATGTTTTGGAAGCATTTTTCCCCAACATCAGCATGCCCGTTATCCAGAATAATAATACATCTTAATGCTCATACCCAGACATATGTAAGGACTGTTCCCTGAGTTCCTGAGGAACATGGTTAGGATTCTGTGTCTCATGTAGTAGATCTAAGTTGGTATGCCCATTTTCCTGAGTCCTTTGTTCCCTCCGACGCATTGCTAAGAGTTTCTGGACTCTACCATTTAGTATCAGTCACTTATTTTTCTCCTAAGCTTCCAGGGGCTTTCTCAGCTGTATATTAAAACTAGCAATGGGGCGCCTGGGTGGCTCAGTCGGTTGGGAGTCCGACTTCGGCTCAGGTCATAATCTCACAGTTCGTTGGTTCGAGCCTTGCATCAGGCTCTGTGCTGACAGCTCAGGGCCTGGAGGCTGCTTTGGATTCTGTGTCTCCCTCTCTCTCTGCCCCTCCCCTGTTCACACTCTGTCTCTTTCTCTCTCTCTAAAAAACAAAATAAACATTAAACAAACAAACAAACAAACAAACAAAAAACTAGCGACACTGGCTTCAGCGGCCCTTGCCAAGGCATTAGATCCTGGATTATGGGAGTACATCCTGTCCACACACTCTTTCCTAATCAGTTTAATATTCTGTCTTTCTTCTTCTTTCTTGAGCTAACACTTAAGTGAGCCTCCAGACCTGTTCTCCCATTTCTAACAGTATGCATTAATAGACTCTGCAGCTCAGTCTGTGTAACCCCTCCTTTGTTACCAGGACCCACACTTTTTAGTTGAGCCATGCCTGTGTTTGGCCCTAGGTCACACTGCCAGGGAAGGGAGGGTGGGTGAATCTTGAGGTGAGCAAGTTTCAGCTTCAGGTAAGCCGATGGTGGCCGTTCCCTAGTAAGAGGCAGGGAGCCACCGGTCCAAGCAGGCTATGGGATTCAGCCTCTGGGGATACAATGTAATTGAATGCATCTATCTAGGTAGCCCTTCCCAAATTTCAAGGTTCTGGTGTTTTCCCTTCAGGGTGCTGGCTTTGCTGCAGGAGACTTGATTAGACTGGCTAGGATCTCTTCCAAGTTTTCCTTCTCTTAAATAAAATCCTCGACCCCATCTTCAATTTCATTTTCTCCTCAGCTGCAGAAAGGAGGGTTTCTTTAAACATCAACATAGAGGTTTTTCAACTTTCACATGAGGCTGTAAGTTGGTAACTAGCTAATCTGAGCTTGACATTTTTCTCCTCAATGCCTTAATAGGCCTTAGCAATATTGACCTATTCCCCATACCTTCTAAATGATCAAAATATTGTAAAAAAAAAAAAAACAGTGTAATGAAAACTCATTTTATGTGAATATATTTATGAAAATCTATATTTTCCAAACAGTGAGAAGAGGAGCATTGTTTTATCTTTTTTGGGGGGTTATTTATTTATTCTGAGAGAGCTCACAAGTGGAGGAGGAACAGACAGAGAGGGAGAGAGAGAATCCCAAGCAGGCTCCTCACTATGAGTGCAGAGCCTGAAGCAGGGCTTGAACTCACGAACCATGAGATCATGACCTGAGCTGAAATCCAGAGTTGGACGCTTAACCGACTGAGCCACCCAGGCTCCCCTTACCATTTTTTTTTTTAAATCTCTGTACTGAGTTAATTGAAAATATCTGTATTCTTATACCTCCTTCTGTGGTCAATCTGTTGTGATATGTTTTGGTAGAAGTATATGAAGAAAACCACTGTGTGATCATAAAGGGAAGAATAATTTTAATAGCCCTTTGAGATAATTGGGAATATTCTTTGATAGTCTACCAGTATGGAGCAAGTGGCAATTTCTTAATTATGTACAACATAAAATCTGAAACCCTATCAATGAACATTTGTCTTCTGTTACGTTAAGATCCATTGGTCTATCCTGCCCTTTAAATGTGTCTTTTATTTTTTGCATAGTTTTGTATCATCCTGCATTGATCATTTGGAAAATATTAGTTCATAGAGTTACACCTTCTAAATATTGATACATTTTATTCCATAATATAAAAACATTGCTAATGTTGCCATCAAAATCCACAAATGTCTTAAATATTGTTAGGCAGCAAAACTCACAGCGGCCAATATAAATAAGGTTTCCGCAATTCCAGTTTTCTCATGAAAGTTCAAATTTTAGAGGTGACTGGATGGCTCAGTTGGTTAAGTGTCTGCCTTCAGCTCAGGGCATGATTTCATGATTCGTGGGTTTGAGCCCCAGGCCGGGCTCTGTGCTGACAGCTCAGAGCCTGGAACCTGCTTCAGATTCTGTGTCTCCCTCTCTCTCTGCCCCCACTCGTGCTCTGTCTCTCTCTCTCTCTCAAAAATAAATAAACATTAAAAAAAACCTTTTTTTAAAAAGAAAGTTCAGGGGCGCCTGGGTGGCGCAGTCGGTTAAGCGTCCGACTTCGGCCAGGTCACGATCTCGCGGTCCGTGAGTTCGAGCCCCGCGTCGGGCTCTGGGCTGATGGCTCAGAGCCTGGAGCCTGTTTCCGATTCTGTGTCTCCCTCTCTCTCTGCCCCTCCCCCGTTCATGCTCTGTCTCTCTCTGTCCCAAAAATAAATAAATGTTGAAAAAAAATTTTTTTTTAAAAAGAAAGTTCAGATTTTATCACTGGCAGCAACTACTGCCAATTTAATTCCTTGAACTGACAGGCTTACTTTGTTCATTTTCAAAAAAAAAAAAAAAATCCAAATACCAAAGTCTGAATAACCATAGTTGTCTGTCAATTGTTCTTTCAAGTAAAAATAGTGTTCCCTGAAAAAAAGAAGCAAGTTCAACTCATCACTCAATTGCATAAGCATAAGACAGCCACTGTACATCAGTAGGCAGCTGAAGTGTTTTAGGATGGTTTCCTGTTCCATCACACAAAATAATTAAAATATGTACACGGCTGGGGTGCCTGGGTGGCTCAGTTGGTTAAGCATCCAATTCTTGATTTCAGCTCAGGTCTTGATCTCATGGTTCATGAGATCGAGCCTCACATTGGGCTCTGTGCTGACCGTGCAGAGCCTGCTTAGGATTCCCTCTCTCTCTCTCTCTGCCCCTTCCCAACTTGTGTTCTCTCTCTGTCTCTCAAAACAAATTTTAAGAAATCCAAAAAATAGGTATACTCCTGATAATTTAATAAAATTGACAAATTTTACTGCTTTCTAAAGAATGTTCCTAAGTGAAACTGTCATTTTTTTTTTAACGCAGTGCATGTGTGGTTGTGAAAATAACAACGACTCCAAGTACCATTTAGTGCCTCTGACTAATTTGTGTTGAAGCATCAACAGCTTTACCTGCCATGACTTCTTCACCATTAGTGAAAAACAAGTAACCTCTTAGTATTAGCATGAAAATGTTGGGGTCTCTTGGACCTCATGAAGGAGTCTTGGGAATGCCCAGGAGTCTGCAAACCAAACTTTGAAAACTGCTGTAATAACTGATTCAGTTCTGTAATATCATCTACAGATGTAGATCTCCTATTAAGTGTTCAATGCACGCACACGCACACACACAAATGCACACGTGCACAGATACCAGGAAACTCTGGGAGGTGTTGGATATATGTCTATTACCTTGAGTTTAGTGATGGTGTCACAGGTCTTTGCAAATGTCCAAACTCACTAAACTACACACATTTAAAAGTATGGTTCATTTTATACCAATGATATCTTAATAAGTGATTAAAAAAAGACCACCAAGATTCTAAAGCAGGAAGTCTGGTGTTATTGTCTATAGCATTAACTATCATACTATGTTACTGCTTAAAGTACAACTAAAAGGTTCCAAAGCTGAGTTATGGAGCTATGTGTTTCAGGTACCACACATGGCCATGACCCTCAAAGTTTATCTACAGATAATCTTGAGGGACTTGGCACCAAAGAAAAAGATGAGCTAATTGCTGAAACGATGAAGGAAGGTGAAAATGGGTCTTGGAACCTGGTGCTTCATAATAATCAAATGGTTAAAGGATATTTTAACAGCTGCTGTAGACTTCACAAGAGGAAAGATGGTTGGGTTGGAACCCACCTGGGCATACCTTTTCTCTCCCAAATAGATGGTGGGGGAAATAATGACTTCATTGGAGAGGATAATACAGGAGAATTTTCTTTGGGGAGGGACATTCCAGGTATCATCTAAAGTGGAAAGAGTTGTTTCTGTGAAAAAGATCCTGGACATAGGATTTGTGTAAATTAGAACAGGGTGTATATTATGGTAACACAGTATATTGCATTCAGTGGCCTGTCTATCTCTATTTCAGAGAGTTTGGAGTTAATTCTCCAGACATGTTTCTTCTTGGAGTGTAGACCAGTGTTCCACAGCCTCTACCTTCCAAATCGTTGCTGGGAGATTTTGGTTTAAGAGCAAATAAGCAGAAAAAAAATTAACCTCAAGGAAAAGAACCTAAGAATTTCAGTATCTTAAAATGTGTGTTTCTTAGACTAAACAGCTGATAAACCAATTCTCTTAATTATATACAAACTAGCTCATAATTATACACCAACCTAATCTCAGGTAAACTTGATAGACGTTTTGGCTTACGGAAGATACATTATGCAGAAGTTCTGCCTTTAAAAACAAAACAAAAAACCCATGACTTGAAAAATTTTTTTTGAAAATTCCAGTGATCTCCTTGTTCCCTCATTTATTTTTCCACAATCTGTGTCTAAACTCAGTTATCAATTTACCATTTAATGATATGGTCACTTAAATGGATCATAACTCTAACAAATAGTGCTTCGTTTCAAGCTTGGGTTACACATAGTTTCCGATGACTTTTTTTTTTTCCTTGCCCTGATGTTTCCAACATTGAAATTTTGCACCCTGTGGACTCCAGTGCTATGAGAGTACCTCCACTATCGGGTCACTTTTCCCAGATTAATCTTTTTTTTTAAATTTTTTTAATTTTATTTGCATGCACTGTATAATTCCAGTTGAAAATTTACATCTCCATTTCTTTTTTTTTTTTTTTATAATTTTTTTTTCAACGTTTTTTATTTATTTTTGGGACAGAGAGAGACAGAGCATGAACGGGTGAGGGGCAGAGAGAGATGGAGACACAGAATCGGAAACAGGCTCCAGGCTCTGAGCCATCAGCCCAGAGCCTGACGCGGGGCTCGAACTCCCGGACCGCGAGATCGTGACCTGGCTGAAGTCGGACGCTTAACCGACTGCGCCACCCAGGCGCCCCTACATCTCCATTTCTTTTTCTTCTTTTTAAGTATGAAATTTATTGTCAAATTGGTTTCCAACAATTTCCATTTCTTAACTGTAAGACTTGAAGTTTTCCCTAGGGCCTTTAATATCTGCCATAATTTTACCTTGAAAACATATCTGACATTATTTCTATAATGAACCCCCCCTTTTTTCCTTAATCCTTACTGATGTCCTCACTTCAGTTTCCTCCCTGCATCATGACACACATTGCACCTTGTTATACATGTCCTTCTTCATCAGAAACCTTGATCACAACATCTCGACTTCCTTTTTGAGTCAAATTTTCACTTTCATTCTATTTGACCTATTTCACCCAGGAATGCCTGTCTCCATCTTAATTGAGAACACAGTTTAATGACATGCTGCTCTCTTGTTTCATTTTTATTTCATACATTTTAAAACTTTCAAGCTAGGCAACACGTGGCCACTTATTGGAGTCTCTGTCCATCTCTTACCCCCTCTGCCCTTTATTTTCTTCTCTGATTCTTGCCCCTATAGAAGTTGGGTCCTGTTAGTCACGGCCTCTTATGTTTTCCCCTCCCCAGCTGCAGCTGCCTGGATTGAAGTGGACACTTGGCCAAGACCAGGCTAATCAGGTTGTCTCCCATGTAATTTTGAAAGTTTGATGAGCGACGCTAATTGGTCTATGATGGTTACTAGAAAACAGAATTTGCAAATTCAGAAGTAGTGGGGTGGCCATGTTTAATCACGGGAGTACTAAAGAAAAAGCTTGTTTTCCAAAGAAAAGAAAATAACACACAGGTGAACAGAAATGATAAATGGACGACATTGCCAGGACATTGGGTGGTTTTCTCATTTTTATTTAAGGTCTTCCTGAGTCAAACTATTCTTCCTTCTCTTGTGTTCCTTGAAGCACTGTGGGAGCAGAAGGATTTTTGAAACAAGCTTCTGTCACTTGTCTGCATGTTATTTTTAGGATAAAAGAGACTGTGCCCTTTAGGGTGTACATCCTATGTGTCCTATTAGGTTGTTTCTTGTTTGTTTGGTTTAAAATCAGAGTAGAGGTTCCTCACAGATATTTAAAATCTGGAAAGAAAAGGATGGTTCTTTTCGTTACAAAGGTATCAGGCTAAATATGGAACATCCATGAGCTTTAGAGTCAAAGCACTTAGATTTGAACTTCTGGTCTGCTTCTTCCCAACTGTGAGTCCCTAGGGATGTGCCTTTATTTCTCTAAGCCACCCAATTCCTTTTCCTCAGTTATGCTGTACCCTCAGTCTTTAGCACATCGCCCATCATATAGTAGGCACTCAAACACAAGGACATGTGTTTTGCCAACTCTATTTTGGGCAGAAGTGAGCACATTTTAACTTCCTTGAATATTTTGCCTACTGGGGAAAAAGATAACAGAAATCTGAGGGATTCTCACAGGTTTCCACCAGTAGAAAGCTTATCAAATGGTGATGAAAATGGGCACAGTGGTATGGAAACCCACAAATAGAATAGATGTTAATGTAGAGTTAGCTCTTATCACAGTATTTTCTTGTGGGAAGAAAACTACCAATACAAGCAAGTGGTGTCTCTTACTTGGGAAATGATTGATATCACAACTATTGGACTTCCAAGGATACCTTCAATGGTCCCCCATGTTTAGCCTCTTAAATATTTGTAAATCAACCTCCACAACAGAGTTCCATTTGATAAGAATAGACACAATATTTGCTTTCTTTTTATCTATGAAGCTCGTTGTTATAGAATGGTGATTTGTTCTTTTCATCTGAAAACATTTTCCTCCCCTTGTCATGGCCTGTTCATTAATGTGATTTTGTTAATGTCCACCCAGGCACCTCCATTAGACTATAAGCTCCATGAAAGCAGAAATTAGTTCAGTGCTTGTTCAACATTTTATTGTTAGTGCTGCCAGAGTACCTGAAACATAGTAAGTGTTCAACAAATATTAGGTGTTGAATGAATGAATGAATGAGTGAATGAGCTTGAATTCAGGACGTAGAATTACATCTTTTTGGCCCTCTGGAAAATGCATTAAATTCAAAGATGTGGATATAATTTATTCAGATTTATTAAGCTGCTAATACCTGCCCAGGACAAAGTCCTTGCCTTTTAAAGTTGGCCACAAATAACTTTTCCCAGAAAGGAAATTTTAATAATTAGTTTTGTTTCATACATCTGTTAAACATATTTGTATAAAGTGGTACATGCATTTCAATTTCTAAAAATCTTCCTTAAAGTCACATTTTAACATGTGTTAGCTGGCATTAACTGCTTACTAGTTTCACCTTATCTATGCCTTAAGTTAGGGCTATAATTAGTTTAGAGACTGCATCTGTCCAATATATTTTTACCACTTTAAAGTGAAGATACTTGAGTGCTGAATGAATGAAAATAGTTGAAACTCATGGTTGAGAAAAGAATGATTAAAAAGCAAATTGTGTATAGGAAGGGATGGAAACAGATACAGAAATATGTAATTGATGCCAAAAATATGGATGGGAGTTAAACCATTATTTTCAATGGTCCAGAGCCAAAATACCATATAAAACAGACTCCCAGATTGGCAGATTTATGAGGGAGTCATAAAAGCTAGTGATCATAAAGTTGTTAGAGGGGAGAAAAAAATCTAAACACCATTTACTTTGATTAGATTCAGAATTGAACTGAACTAAATCTCAGAGGGGAAGAGGAATTTTGCGGTTCAGTAAATAAATGTCTCCACGTTATTCACAAACTGTACTGGCCTTTCTGGGAAAGACAATAGTGGGAGATGTCATCGTATCAGCCGTTTCCTTCAAATGATAGTAAGAGCTGATACTGAATTTCAAGCCAGGCTCTTCATTTTCAGTTCTGTCTGTATATCACCACCTTAGACGGGACCCCATCATCCCTTGCTTGAGTTACTACACTAGTTTTCCACATGTCCCCTGCTTCTGCCCAGCCTGTCCTGTCTTTTCTCAACACAATAATCAGAAGGATCACTTTTAAATACTAACTCAGATCATGCCTTCGCTCTGCTAAAACCTTCTGATTGTTTCCTATTTCACTGGGAGTAAAATCAAAGGCCTTTCAATGGCCTTTGGAGTCTGTAGGATCTCACTCCCTGTTCATTCTTTGAATCTGTCTCCTCCTGCTTCTGTCTTTCTCCCTTGTTTCCAAATACCTTGGCCTCCATGCTGTTTCTGAAACAACCAGAGCATGTTTGGAACTTAGACTCTAAGTGCTCTTCCCCCAGATATCTTCATTGCTGACTCTCTGACCTTATTAAATCTGCTTGGCTCAAATGTCACATTTTCAAAGGGGTCTGTGACTATTAAAAACTGAACTCCCCTCTTCAACCTACCTCAGACATTCCCCATTACCTCTTATCCTGCTCAATGTTTATTTACCAACCTCTACCATGTTAAATAATTTACTTACCTATATTTACATTTTGTAATTGCCTTCCAGCCCCCACCAGAAATGTAAGTTTATCAAGAACGGGGAATACATTTGTTCACAGATCTTTCCCAAGGGCTTAAAATGGTGGCTGACAGAGTGAGCTCAATAATTATTTGGTAAATGTTTGCATTATCTCACTGAATCCTGACAACAGTTGCGAGGGAGGTTTTAGTATTCTATCACATACGGTTAAGCACCTGTAGTTAGGTTTCTTGACTTCTCATTGATTTTAAAATTAATGTATAAAATTCACATACATTACAGATTATTTCTACGATGTAGTATGAAGAGAAGAATTGGATAATAGTTTAAGGAAACTTCCGAAACTTGAGATGCTTGATGTTTTAACCAATTATTTTTGCCATAAATAGATTTAATAGGGCACCTGGGTGGCTCAGTCGGCTAAGCATCCGACTTCGGCTCGGGTCATGATCTTGCAGTTCATGGGTTCTGGCCCCACATCTAGCTCTGTGCTGACAGCTCAGAGCGTGGAGCCTGCTTCAGATTCTGTGTCTCCCTCTCTCTCTGCCTCTACCCTGCTCGTGCTAGGTCTCTTTCTCTCTCTCAAAAATGAATAAATGTTAAATTTTTTTAACAAATTCCTGAGCTAATGTACGGCATTTTTATTGACATTTTTGCTTTGAAAACTGTAATACTGTGATAAAAATTCCTCTCAAAACATTAGAATCAATCTTGTATTTCTGTTTACATCTTGGAATTCCCGTTCATCACTAAAGACTACAGTCATTTGCTTCTAATTGGGCTGTGTGTGCGCTTCATCTCAATTGCAGGGCAAAGCTGCCTGAAGCATCTTATTAGAGTCAGAGGCTGGCAATAAACATCTTCTGCAGTCTACATTTCTGCCAGGAAAGGGCTTTGCTCCTCTGTCTAGCTAATGGTGTTCTAGGCTCCTAATTGTCTCACATAAAAAATCCCCCAATACTTAAGTGTCCTCGTCAGAAAAACAAAGGCAACCACGGTGTCAAGCCTAAATCTCCATCAGATATTCTAGAATGAGGGAACCCAGCTGGCTCGGCAGTCAGCCCCAGAGAGATGAAAAAGTAGCATCTTACCAGTTGGCAAGACTCTCTGGGGAGACACTACTGAGGCAGGAAACCTGATTCCCGCCACCCCCACCCCTCCGTTTCTTTCCCTTTCCCTTTGTTCAGTTGTACTTGAAGATTTTGTGGTTGGCTTGAAGGCCAGAGGTAGGTCAAGGAATTTTCTGTCATTTGCTGCCACAAATGACAATCTATTAAGTGTATTTTCCAAATCAAGGGAATTTTCAGGAAAAGTCCAGGAACCACTCACTTCCCCATACCCCAGCTAGGGAGATGTGATGTTATGAGATGTGAGTGTTACCTAGACTGGTTTAGAGGAAGGAGTTCTAGTCCAGACAACCATTTTTGTTTAATGAGTACAGTGGTAAGGAGTCTAAGTTTTTAACCTGGGGCCACATACTGTCTGTTAAGTTTAAAGTAAATATTTTTGTTAAGTTTATTTATTTATTTATTTATTTATTTATTTATTTAGAGAGCATGTGCACAAGCGGAGGAGGGGCAGAGAGAGAGACAGAGAGAGAGAGAATCCTAAGCAGGTTCCGCATCATCAGCACAGAGCCTAAAGCAGGGCTTGAACTCACAAACCATGAGATCATGACCTGAGCGGAAACCAAGAGTCAGACACTTAACCGACTGAGCCTCCCAGGCTCCCTTGCCTGTTCAGTTTAAATTGATGTATGTAAAATAACAAAACAGCAACTGAAACATAACAAATACCCAATTAATATTAGCTATGATCCATAATAGTGGTTTTCGTGTTCTTACCATTATTGAACACTAATTGCCAGGAGTTAGATCTTATTTAACCCTGTCAACGACTCTATAATGTAGGCACTATATCTTCTCAATTTACGGTTGAGGGAATTGAGGTTTGAATTATCATGTAGTTTTCCCAATGATCGCTCCACATGAGGGGTATTGGTCCCACTGCTACAGTCACATTTCTATAAACAACAGATTTGGTGCACGGATGCATTTTGTTTGGTCCAGAAATAAAAATATTTGTGCTTCAACGCTTGGAGTCAGAAATCTGGGTGCTGTAATGGTCACTTCCTATTATGTACCTTTGCTTTCTTTCATCATTTTTGTTCACTTATCCTGTATCTATTGTCAACAAATATTTCCTGAGAGGCCTGTAGTGTGTCAGAGACTGTGAAGGATGGAAGTTATAGTTTTCAGCACGATAGAAAAAAAGGTATACTTTTAAGGAGTTTTCTACCTCTGTCACAGAGCGTTCATTAGGGGGTTTGTGATGGTGAATTATTTACAAAGACAACACCAAGTATGTTACCTTTCCAATATAAAATTAAAACCTGGTATCTCTTTGAGTGTTTCTCAATAGCTCTTCTTAAACAGAAAGCACAGTTGGCTTCCTAAGGTCTAATTTGGGAAGCATCAGAAACAATTTTTGTCCTCAAATAACTTCTGGACTTGTACAGCACTAAAAATCACCACCTCAAAAACTCAGTTCTTTTCATTAATGCAGAATCTCTTAATGTAGTAGACATCTTATTTATGCACCATTAATATATAAGGATAGACTTGTGAGTCTAAGGATCTAACCTTTGTATAATTATAAAACCATATCATAAATTGATCATATGGTACATGACAAATACTTGCACAAAAAAGATTCACTTTACTCTTTTTATTCAAGTTATTTTTTTTCTGTAAGTGAGCTCTATGCCCAACATGGGGCTTGAACTCATGACTCTGAGATGAAGAGTCAGTTGAGTGCTCTACTGACTGAGCCAGCCCAGTACCCAGACAAATACTTTTGATGGCAGAATGAAATGGGAAAATCACAGACTGAACCTGGGGAAGTTGAGCTACTGGGAACACTTGATGGAACTGTCCATGTAAACACCACAACCTGCAGTAAAACATTTAGCAATGTTCTGTATTTGTTCTTTCCTCTTTAATCCCGGGTATTTTGTGAATAAAACTGGAGGTGACTATAGTTTGAGAGGCTTTTGTTTTGTTTTGTTTTTTTCTTTTTAAAGTTTCTTTATTTGAGAGAGACAGAGATGGCATAAGCGGGGGAGGTGCATGGAGAGAGGGAGACAGAGAGAATCCCAAGCATGCTCTGTGCTGCCAGCTGTGGAGCCCAACGTGGGGCTCCAACTCACAAACCGTGAGATTGTGACCTGAGCCAAAACCAAGAGCTGGTGCTTAACTGATAGAGCCACCTGGGTGCCCCAAAGTTTGAGGTTTTAAGGGGGACTTTGTCCAAATGAACATTGCTCATGACGATTGCTGTAGAGAACTTGTAGGTTCCCTCTGTTGGGGGCATATGTTTTTCTTTGGGAAGATCATGAGGGGTGGATGTTGGAAGACCAAATCAAGGAGAGAGCAGATAGCTTCCTTTATCACCTCAAGATCATGCCTTCCCACTGCACACCTGCTGGGTGCCTTGGGAGGCTGACTTTTGTAGCCTTCATCAACTTGTCTCCTTAGTAGTCTGACTTCCAGTTGGGTTCAGCCTGTGAGAGAACCAATCTGCGGTCATCGTGGAAGAGTGAGGTCAGCTATGATTTCACGGGTCCTCTTTCTGCTAAGCTGTGGTTAGATCCCTGCTGTTTTTTTTTCTTCCAAAGGCCATACCTCTTGTCAGTCCTGTTTATGCTGTGGGTGGCCCAGTGTACTTCAGTATCCCTGTGAGTTTCCTTTAAGCTCTTTTATCTATCTAAATACTCTCCCTTTAAACTTTCCTCAATTTCCCCATATTTTCAGCCTTGTCCCCAGTCGATTCATAACACCTTAATAATAGATATAACATTAGCTATTCCTGATAATAGCATATTCCTGACTATACCTAACACTCATTGAGCAAATGCAGTTTGATATTCATGTAACTTTCCCCTGAACATTGTTGTATATTGTATTGTCTCATTGCACTCTCCTAACAGCTCATGAAAAAGTTTGATTAGTCTCCCCATTCTATACTTGAATAAACAGAAGCAAGTTAAATAATCTGCCCAAAACTAACCATATTGTTAGGAGCCTTTGGGTGAATCCAAGAAGTTATATACCAAACACATGGATCTGTAAAAGACTTTATACTGGGGGAGGGAAGAACTCTAAATATTTTTTTAATGTTTGTTTATTTATTTTGAGAAAGAAAGAGAGGGAGGACAGAGAGAGAGGGAGAGAGAATCCCAAGTGGGATCCACACTGCCAGCACAGAGCCTGATGCGGGGGTTGATCCCATGAACTGTGAGATCATGACCTGAGCTGAAATCAAGAGTCGATGCCTACACATTGAGTCACCCAGGCACCCTGGGAATAACTCTAAAAGCAAAATAGAAAATTAAAGGACCAGGGCCAGCAAATGGTGACCTGAAAGAACTATGAAGGAACAAGAGGCTAAGTTCACAGACAAATGAAAAGCGTTTGCAACGTGCTGTGTAAATCGGAAAATATATTAATGCATTAGAACAAATAAGCTAAAAGGTACTCAGGTGCCAACGACTTCTGAAGCAAGTACTCGGAGTTGAAACATGACTTGTTACAAAGCGTGCAATTTCCAAAAAGAAGTATTTGAATTATTCCAGGATTAAAATCATACTTGAGGGTCATTTTCACATTTTTGTTCTCGCTAAAAATGTCCTCTTATAAATTCTCTACTTCTCCTGAAACTCTTCTTTTCTCTGCCTAATGGGACCAAAGGAAAATTGGTCCAACAGGAATGTTAGCCAGATTTAATTCAAATTTAAGTACAGTGGGCCCTTTGTTGAACAGTGTGGTCCACTTATATGCTGATATTTTTTTCTGATACAGTATTGTGAATATATTTTCTTGTGATTTTTTTACCATTTTCTTTCCTCTAGCTAGCTTTACTGTAAGAATACAGTATATAATACATATAACACACAAAATATGTGTCAATTAAAATGAACAAACAATCAAAAAACCCAGACCAAATAGAACAAACTGGTGGTTGCCAGAGGGGTGGTGGGTGGAGGGGGCTGGTGAAACAGATAAAGGAGGTTAAGAGGTACCAACTTCCAGTTGTAAAATAACTGAAAGGAAATGGAACTTTCTATTTAATAAGAATTAATAACAATTCTGCTTCTTTCCTGTCAGATACTTTAAATTGTATACAGATGATCTTACTTCAATAAGTTCAGTATAATAAGCATAATTAAATCTCGTTTTCCTTTTTAAAAATATTTAGTGCTTTAGGAAAATTACAGATTGGATGCTCACTGTTATGAGCAAAGCAATAGATATAAATGCTGTAAGAGACAGAAACAAGCTCTAAAAATACCCACTGAATATCAATGAAAGCTTTTTTATTTGTTTACATATTTAAGTGATTGCTTACACCCAGTATTTTATTAATGAACAATTACATTGCCAATTTCTTTTATTATTTAATAAACACTATGATAACAAACCATAAATTTATTCTATGGTGTAACATTTATTTATCTTATTTACTTTTGGTTTCTCTCAATATTGATTAAATTTAATTTGCCTGTTACCTTGTATGAGGTGAGAAGTACTATTGGGTCTATTATTTTTCTTTTGTGTAAAGGCTACCACTTAAGTAAGTATCAAATTAGAATTATTTCTCTCTATAGTTGATCACTGAGCAATACAGGGCTTAGGGATGCTGACCCCCTGTGCAGTGAAGAAATCTGCAAATGAGTTTTGACTTCCTCAAAACTTAACTACTGATAGCCTCCTATTGGCTGGAAACATTACTGGTAACATAAGCAATTGATTAACCCTAACCTGAACCCTAACCCTACACATATTTTGTGTGTTCTGTGTATTATATATTCTTACAATAAGGTAAGCTAGAGAAAAGCAAATGTTATTAAGAAAATCACAAGGAAGGGGCACCCGAGTGACTCAGTCAGTTTATCGTCCGGCTCTTGATTTTGGCTCAGGTCATGGTCTCACGATTCATGAGATCAAGCTTCACGTCATGCTCTAGACAGCATGGAGCCTGCTTGGGTTTCTCTCTCTCCCTCTCTCTCTGTCCCTTCCTCACTCTCTTTCTCTCTCTCTGTCTCAAAATAAATCAATAAACTTCTTTAAAAAAAAATCACAGCAAGAGAAAATACATCTATAGCACTGTGCTGTATTTATCAAAAAAAAATTCCACATATGGGTGGACCTGTTGAGTTTAAAGCTGTGTTGTTCAAGGGTCAATGCTAGGTTCATATAGAATTCTCTCTGTCTCTGCATGATTAGGAAACTTTGGCAGCAGTTAACCTGAAACAACTTGAGTCTGCTTGAACAATAATACATAAAAGGGTTAATCAGATATCTCAGAATTGGTGATATTATTGCATATCAGCAGAATACTATAAATACTCTTTGTGTAATCTGCTACTTCTCCTGAGTCAGCTTCTTTCTCTCTCCACCCCCTTCTCTCCTCACTCCTGTTGGCTTTTCTCTTCTCTCTACTTGGGATAATTCTAGATAGTGGACATCTTCTCAGGTCCCAATTTCCAAATTCTATGCAGAGATAGGTGGGCTGACCCAGTTTAGATCAAGGTCGCCCGCGGTCCACTCAATTATGGTTGGGTCACGAAAGAAAGCACCGTCCATGAGGGGTCACCTCTCATGAAAAAAGGAAATTGACAGAGAAAAGGGAGTTTCTGGGTGACCTGGGAAGACACACAAATCTTCATACTTATCCATTTGCCAGTGTTTTCTGAGCTCAACCAAAGACTATTTATTTTAAGTGCCCTACTTTAAATACGTTTTACTGCCCATCATTTAAAATTTTTTTGATTGCTTTTGAAAATAAGAGGACTATAAACCTTTTCAAGGCAAAGGTTGAATAGGATTATCTTAGATTTGAAGCTGGAATATTCGAGGAACACATTCTTAAATGGGGGACAGTGGGGAAGGTGAACATATTTTTATTATTATGGATTCAGTGTTCTCTCCTGAAATTCATTGTTTTCTTTATTCTTCCTATCCCCGTTCTCCCATTCCTGAATATTGAAATTACAGTCCATTATAAAATGCTGTCTTTTATACTAGGGAATACTCCAAAAATATCAAAAAGTAGTTCCCAAGTAAAATGAACCCATAGCCCTCCACCAAAACAAGCAATATAGCCCTCATATCTTCCATCCAGTATAGCACCTGCTGGCATTTGAAAGGTCAATCCAGAAAGTCCTTGCTTGAGTCTGAGCTGCCCTACCTGAGCAGGCCGGATTCCAGGCCAGTTTCTAACCCACTCAGAGTGATTCCAATTGGTCTTTGGATTTGGCTATAGAATAGGACTTTTTGATTCTCAACTCTTAGCTTTCTTTGCAGATTTTTGTTTGTCTTCTTTCCAGATCATCTGGGTTACCGTTTCTTTTGGTAGGATTACATACCATGGCTGTGTCCCAGCCCCACATATGGTGTCCCTACTGAAACGATTCAGTCCTCCAAGAGGTGATCGGGACATATTTGCATTTGGGTGGTAAATTTCATTCCAGTCTTTAGTCTCCAAACAGTTTCAGTTTTTCTTTATTGTGTGATTTGGTTTTATGTAGTTTATGCTGACTTGTTTCAATGTTATATTCTATTACACTCATCAGATTCTGTGCATGCTGTCTTCACATCTCTACCACCTAAATCTAAACCTCAGCATCTCTCTCCCAAAGCTACCTGCACCCCCTCCCTCAAATCCACTTATACAAAAGCAAGCAAGGTGGAATTTAGTGTTTTACTTTGCAGGTAAAGGCAAGGATTTCCACTGCACTATTCATTTCAGATGCTTCAATTTCCCTCCACATTGCTTTCCTCAGTCTTGTCTTTGCCATTCAGAATCTCTTCTCTCCCTTTACCCCTTCCCAAACAGGGCAATGCCCATGTTATCACCAGCCTCTTCCTAGTGACCATTCCTACCTCTCTTTCCTCTTTCCTGTTCAGAGTGATCTGATTAGTCTTAATGTAAGTAGACTTATCCAGAACATAACCTTTCAGTTATTGTTACTTAGAAAGAAATGAGGAATTATAAGTTAAAATTAATTTTTTTTTACATTCTAGGACTTTCACAAACCCCATTTAAATGGCTGATTAAGATGAATCATAATTGACTTACTATGGTTTTTTTAAACCCTTCATTACCTGACATTTAAGATGGTTTCCTTTTTTGACTGCAATGTGAAATATAATCCGTACCAAATTTTCTCTCTACCTCTTGATTTTATTGTCTTGATTACCAAATGTTTACATACTGGATCAAAACTATGAATGCTTTTAATAAAAAAAAATCCAAAAATATTTCATTTATATTTTTGGTGGCAACCCATGAGTGTCTATTTTACTATGCCTAGCTAGATATGGGTATTATAGGGTTTTTCACCCCAAAAGGTGTTAAATAATTAAAATGGATTATTTTAATTTGCACATTTATTTTTAACAGGTCATATTGGATAGCTGTTTACTAATTATATTCCTGAATTTAATTATAATTTTATATTTGTGTTTTGAATAAGTCAGGAGGGATTGGGTCATGCTGTGATAATAATGTACTAACCCCAAAATATCAGTGGAAAGCCATTTTGGATCCAGCAGCTCTCTTGGGCACTTCCTTCTAAGAGGGTCACAGAACAGACTGTTCCCAGCTTGCGGGTCTAATATCTGGAAACCATGACTTGTAGTGCGGGCATGCCAACAGAGTAGGCTTATGTGGATTTTCACTGCCTCAGCCTGCAAGGAACATGCTTCTCCTCCTTTCACAATTCACTGGTTGGAACTGGCCGAATGGCTCTACCCAGATGCAAGAGCAAAGAGAGAGGGAAACCGGATATTTCTTAGCACCGGTCATCTCCAACACATGCATAGTCTGTCCTTTTACTGGTAGGCAACTTAAGATACACAACCTATTTGTATAAAAATATCAGCATCTGAGGGGCACCTGGGGGGGCTCAGTCGGTTAAGCGTCCGACTTCAGCTCAGGTCATGATCTCACAGTTGGTGAGTTCGAGCCCCGCATCGAGCTCTCTGCTGACAGTTCAGAGCCTGAGGCTTGCTTCAGATTCTGTGTCTCCCTCTCTCTCTGCTCCTCCCCTGCTCACGCTCTGTCTTTCTCTCTCTGAAAAATAAATAAACATTCAAAAAATAAAAAAATTAAAAAAAACATCAGCATCCGACTCTTCTTTACCTCAGGCTTTGTTTTGTTGTTGTTGTTGTTGTTGTTGTTGTATGCTATTTGCCTTTAAATTGTAGTCTCTTTTGAATTTGCCAAGAGCTTTCTGTCCCAAGTACTGAAATTGCTTAGGAAGAATCAAGAAGTGTCATGATATTATTTGTAAAGAAAATGTCAGAAGTGTGTCCAACTTGGAGTCAGTGTCTCTTTAAAGAACTCATTCTCAGTCAAGTCCTGAAGGAAGTGGAGGGTCTAATGAAAAACAACTGACTTAGGGATTGTGCTGGAAAAGAGAAAAGTGCATAAAAAGAAAACTATTAGATCAACCTTTTTCCATTAAGGTATTTGAATGGAAAATGAGCAGTTGAGGTACTTAATTGTTCTGGTGGTTCCAGAACTTGCTTGCTTTCATTATGGCTCAAATTTTCCCAGGAGGTATTTGGATTCTGTCTTCTCGGAAGAAGAGCACCCACACATGTGAATTAAAATATAAGCTAAATTCAGCTTTGTTCAAGTATGCCTCCACCTAGTATCTCTCCTCTGCTCCCCATCTTCTGTCCCACCCACACCCCCAGGAAGAAAAAAGACAATATGAATTTATTCAGGCTTAAAGGTGAAATGAGCTATAAGATTTTTGTTTACTTCCTTGATATCTCTACTGACTAATAACATGACGGTTGCATTTAACTATGAACACTTATTAATTGCCACGGCTCTGTGATCTGTCTGGAATCAGGCAGGAAATTTGATATAAACATTATTTCTGAATTCTATAGATAAGCTTTGCTAAAGTACTTCTCCACGCTTTTCTTCCATTTCTTTTTTAGTTCCCTGCAACAAACATTTTATTAATGTTAACATCTGTCATCTTCCTGCGAGATTTATTGCTCAGGTCAAAATCATATGCCATTTTTTTTTTTAATGAAAAGAGCAATTTCAGCTGACATAATCCAATGCCTCTATTCTGAGTTATTTTGTTGCAGAATTTTGATCTGGGAAATTTTTAATGTGAATTCAGATTGAACTCTTTGTTTCTGAAATTGCTTCCCTGTGCTTCTTTATGTAATCTTTCCTGTGATTTCCATTCCTTGTGCAGTTTCATTTGCTACTGATTTTATAGAGTTAGAGAAACCAGGGATTAAGCATCTCTATCCTGCTTCCAAATGCAGCTCATAACTGACTCAGTTTTGCTAAAGGGATGATTGTTGAGCAGGAAAAAAGGAATAAAATCTTCGAACAAAGTAATGATTCACACCAGTTGGTACAAACTTACCCAGCAGAAGCGACCTGATTAAAATCAGAGTTGTTATCTGCTAGTAGGAGGTGTGGGTAGGAAAATGGCAGTTTCCCTAATACAATGGAATTTATTAAGTAGCTAAGTCTTGTAAAATCTGTTCTCCTGAAATATACTCTATGTATTGACAACATTAAAGGGAAAGTGACCTATAATAGTCTAACTGAAGAGGATCCAAACTAAAATTTAAAAGCCTAGTAAGACAAACAAGAATGGAAGGGAGGGATTGAAGTATATCCATTTGGTGTTCAGGCAGGAGACCCCTTTCCCTGTGAAGTGAGTCACGGGGTGAGACTGTGGGTGATCTGGTTATAAATTACTATCAGGCCAGCCTCACTGTCATAAATACAGTAGTATTAGGTAGGGTGTTTAATGTGGAGGAAACTACCAGGCATACAGTGTTTATGTAGTTGGGTAACACAGTTCTGGAAAGACAGTTCCTAGACTTAACATTTCACATAGATTAGGTTGAGGAAACTCATTAAGATCTAGGATCCTAGTAGAAAGAGTAAGAATACGGAAGTTTGTAAACTTGCCAAATTCCTAAGTGTTTTTAGCTCTTTGGTGACAGAGGGGAAGAGAGTTTTGTTCACAAACATATGGCCAAAGTTGATAAGATCTAATTATATGTTTGCAGCTGTTTCGAATCTGTAAATATCTGAAGTTGGTCAACATTATCGACGCATGACAAAAGCAGTATAAATAAAGGAAATTAGCTAAAAATTGAAACAACAACAACAATCTCTTTTGAAGGGAGGAAATTAGGGCTGAGTTTTCTAAGTGTGACTTAAACAGGATAAAGATCGGAAGAACAATGCTCTACATACATAAAAAGTTTGCACCTCATTAACAGGAGTTCTGGAACCAATTTCTCTACACTGGAAAACGTTTGACAAAATCCTCACCAGTTTGGGTATAGTTTGAGCAAATATAATTAATTCATCAGTGTTATTAAAGGACTACTTTGGTCGTTGAAATAATTTAGATACCTTTAAGAAACACAAGTCAAGATTTAGAACACTTTTGTTGAATGGTTTTTAGTAGAATGTAAAATAAAAACTTAAGGCAGAATACAGTCTTTCACTGGATAGACTAAATGAATGCGTCTAGATTTGCAAGAGTGGTCGTTCCATGCATAAGATGATCCCTTGTCCAAAGAACTTCATCATCATAAGAACAAAGAAAATTACAAATGAGGAGCCATTTGTGTGTTTGAAGGCAGGAGTATGGGTGAGAAAAGTTAAGGGAGTTGTTGGGTGCTGATCATTCAAATTTTACCATGACTTTTAAACAATAAAATGAGATAATTTTGTATTTAATTCTAAAAGAAATGTTTGAGGGAATAGAATAACTTAGAGGTTTTTTTTTCACCCTTTTTTAATGTCTACTACAAAAACTGTTTCTATACCTAAAACAGAATAATCGATATAGTTGCCAAATGAAGGTAATGCTCCCATTGGACCAAAATAACCACTGTTACAAGTTTAATGTCTGTTCAAATACTGCTTATACTATATTTTCATATGCACAAGAATACATCATCATGTATTGTTGATATATTGCATATTTAGGTATATATGTACCTCTTTTTAGTGGCAAGGCTACGAGGTACAACTTGTTATTTACATAAAAGGGAAAGAAGGAACATCCGACATGATTCAGACAATTGGCCTGATGAGGTGTTTCCCTAAGTATTTGTGCATCTACCTCCTGTCTCTTGGGGCATGTGTTTTACCAGGGCCACTCAACCATGTTAACCAGGTTCAACTGGTATGCCATTATCAATACAATTGGTTAGCGTGATGTTCTGCAGAAAGTCAAGATGACCAAGATCACTGATCACAGAGCAGAATCAATAAGGCTTTTTTAAAGAATTCACATTTACTTTCCCAGTAGCTGGATACCAAGTGTTCATCTGTTCCAGTGAAGATAACTCACCCCACCCTGTAACTATGAGTCTTTCTTTTGGTTAAATTCATGTTGATCTATTATAATCCTATCTATTTGATTTCAACAGGTGTTATACTATTGAACTGAACTGGGATCTAATAGGGATCACCAATCTTATTTAAGTCCTTGAGAAGTTATTGTTCAGACTGCAACCAACTTAATATTTTAGCTCGGGGAGAAAAAGTTGTTTCAGGGACTTCACTTGATGCTTCCTACCATAGGGGCTCTGAATCTACAAGTTGGGGGTCTATCAGCACCTAAGTAGATCCATCCTAAATATGCACTTGAGGACAGGGAAAGTAATCACAGAATGAATCTTTGGATCCGTTTGATTCACTGTCAGATGAACCAAGTACAGATTTTTTTTTTCTTGGCATTCATTAGCCTTCACTCTGACAAAAGACTATAATGGGGTTTTGAGTCTCCCACCACCAAGGTCAATTCAAACCTTGCTTCTAACATGCTTTAAGAAATCTAAAATTTTCTTTCAAGGAGACTGATCAATGAATTCAATGCCTATGCACTGACTTAGATCTAGAAAGGTTAGAGTGACCTTTCCTTTATTAGTTCTTGATTTTTTTCTGGTTATATAAGACAATTTATATAGTCGGATGTCCATCTATCTTACTCTGGAACACTATGCTCTACTGTAGATGCCTGTGAGTCAAATAACCTGATGGCCTTACTGCCCATTGCATGGACCATCTACTTTGCCTCTGTGAGTGTCTCCCCTTTGATAGTGAAGAGGCCAGATACCTAGCATCTCTTACTTCCAACTCTGGAAAGAAGCCATCACGTCAAGCTGCTTAAAGATACAGGGGTCCCTTACAAGTACATTCTCCTGCCTCAGGAAGAGGGAATCTCCTTTTGTTCTCCAGAGAATCTAGTCAGGTAGTGGTTCTCTCACTTCACCTTGTAAATGCATTTTAACAGATCTACCTCCCTGAGCTTTCTGAACCCTCTTTAATCACAGCCATACTGGTATCTCCATCCCCTTTATCTTCGACCCTTCTAATGTCCAGCTTCAAGGAGATGTTCTAGCAGGTAATTAGTACTGCCTCCAAATATATTCCCAGAATGTGAACTAGAAGTCTCAGGAAAATACTTCTATGTTAATAAGCTCTGAACCTACCGTGTATTTTGCCTGGGTCTCAATCCAGCATCCTCAAGATATATTGCCACTTAATTACTCCTATATCATGTGAACACGTTTGCCAGTCCTGTGTCATACTTTTGTTGTATAATGCATTTCCTCCTAGAGCAAGGATTGCATTTCCCTCCTTGGGCTATGCTCAGACCAAATGCTAATTATTGGAGGCAATGAATGAAAGTGGGAAAGTACTTGATGGAATGCAAGCATACCCTTACAAAGCACCTACTGTAGGTGAGATCTCTGCATTGCTTTTGGCAAGGGGAGGCTGCTTTCTTCTATGAAGGGAGAGGGGCTGCTTTTTCTATCTAGGAGAGTTCAGAGGAAACGCGTTTGTGATTCTCCAATTCTTATATTCTTCATCCCAGCTTTCAGAATCCCACTCTTTTCCTTACAAGGATCTGATCTTGGCATACAGGTCTTGTGGGGTTTGTGATTTCAGTATCCTTGCAGTTCTGTTACCCTCACAATTAAGTTCTGCATTAAAAAAAATCATAGTCCTGAAACACATTTTCATAATATTAAAGTCCATTAGTTACTGTAGCCCAATGCTTTACTCTTCACACCAATCCACTTGTGGTACACAGAGTAATGGCTCCCCACAGATGTCTGCACTTTAAGAAGACTTTGCAGATGTGATTAAAGTTATGAACCTTCAGATGAAGAGATTTTGCTGGATTATCCAAGTGGGCCCCATTTATCACAACAGTCTTCAAAGGGCATCCCATTAGTGGTCAGAAAAAAGATGTGGCATGGGAAGGACTTGACCTGGTTTGACTTGACCCATCAAACCATGCTGATGGTTTTGACAATGGAGGAAAGGAGCCATAAATAAAGAATGCAGTCATTTCTCAAAGCTTGGAATGGCCCTCAGTTTATAGCCATCGGGAAAACAGAACCTTGATCCCATAACCACAAGGAACAGATGAAGTATATAAAATATATAGACATGACGCACACATGTACAGATATATGTATGAGTGTGTATATGTATCTATATCTGAGTAATCTTAAAAGCCCAATTTTACATATATTAGTTTGATCATGTCCATAGGATTTTATCAAGTGAACACATTAAAGGTCCAAAAAAATGTCAATACATTCTATAAAACAAACATGTAACCAGTGTTCTCAAATTAAATGTAATATACTTAGACATTTATAATAAATAGGTTACAACTTCTCTCCAAGCGTTTAGAAATAAGAAAATACTTGTAAATAACACAGATGACTGAGAAAGTTAAAGTGGCAATTACGGTCTATTTAGTGATTAGCAGCAGTTAGAACACCATGGACTGCAGCCAAGGTTAAAATTCATAGCATTAAGTCATTTCCACGATTAATCACAAAATAAAAAGCATTTATCTGAGGACACTAGGAAGAAAATAAGAATTAAAAGGTAAGGAGTATAAGAGGAAGAAACTCATAAGAAACTAATGGTTTAGGTAATACAAAAAGTGGGCTTGCTGTCTTTTTTCACTTTTAGTACACGAAAGAATATAAAATTTTAGGAACAAGAATGGTGGCAAACCTACTGGCAAATATTTTTAAGAAGTATAAGGGACAATGTGTAACTTCATGGGAAAATGTGGTTGCAAGGGACTATCACCCAGGAAACTATAAATTATGTAATATGAATTATATAAGTGTCTCATTAAAATATGAAACGATATCAAACAATAAAAATGAAAAGGCAATGGGAAAAAATCAACAGAAGAAAGAGCAGCAGACACCAGATCAATTTTCCTCTAAAGGAACTAGCCTCATTTAATTTATAATGAAATGATACTAAGACTGGGGAATGTAAGACTTGCACACTATTTAAAAACCTCCATGGTGTGGAAGTCCGGAGACAGTCAAGGCCTAGCCTCTCAAAGGCAGAGGACTTCGCAAATATTTTGATGTTATATTATTTGAAAAACTTGTAAACTTCCTTTCTACTAACTGTGTCCTCATTCTACCGGTTTTCCATTCACCACCCATGTTCATGTAAGTATAGAAGGCGACAAAGAGACACTCAGATGTGGGAAGGAAACGAGTTCAGGGAAGGAAGCAACTTTTACCATCGGCTCTGAGAGGTCATATCCTGTCCCTTAGTATTGATTGGATATTCATTCAATAATTATTGAAGTGCCTATAATGAACAGACACTGTTTTCAGGGCTAGAGGTCGTCTCCAAAGAGAACTAACTGGGACAGTGTTTAAGTTGCACGTACTATTGAGACTATTAGCGTTTTGGTTCTTAAACTAAGTTTCTGTCGAACATTGATGATCTATTGCTTGGAACAGGGACTATGGCTCAAAAATTAAAGGATAATGATCAAAGTCACACAAATGCTAGTAGAAAATACAGCTGACCCTGAATAACCTGGGGATTAGGGGCACCAAACCCTGGCACAGTGAAACTTCCAAGCATAACTCTTGCCCCCACAACCAAACTTTAAGTACTAATATCCTAATATTAACCAGAAGCCTTACTTGTAAACAGTCGACTAAGACATACTTTGTATTCGCATTATATATTGTATATTTATGATAAAATAAGCTGGAGAAAAAAATGTTAAAAATCATAAGGAAGAGAAAATACATTTACAGTATTGTATTTATCAAAAATCACATGTAAGTGGAACTGCACAGCTCAACCCACGTTGATCAACTGAATAGTAATCATGGTGCTGATGGGAGAGTTGGCACATGCAGACTGGGCAATTAGAAGACTTTAAAAATGGAGGACGGCAGGGGTGCTTGGTGGTTCAGTCGGTTAAGCCTCTGACTCTTGACTGTGGCTTGGGTCAGGATCTCACAGTTCATGAGTTTGAGCCCCATGTCGGGCTCTGTGCTCTCAGCACAGAGCCTGCTTGGGATTCTCTCACTCCCTACTTCTCTCTCTGCCCTTTTCCTGCTTCTTCTCAAAAATAAATACAAATAAAAACTTTAAAAGAAATGTAGGAGGGAACTGTCTGCAGATGTGTGAATCAGGTTTAGAAAAAGTAACAAGGGGTACCGCAGTGGCCAGGGACTGCTAGGGACCCATGAGCATAATACCTAAACATTAAAAGAGCGAGGGGTAGAGCCATGACCAGATCCTGTGTCAAGAGGAATAAAGTGGGGCTCCTTAAAGAAGCTGTGGGTTTCAGTAGATAGATGTTGCCGGCCTATAGGAACATGCCAAACAGAGAGCAGTGGACCTCACGTCCCCTTCACTGTCATGTCCAATAACCTCCAACCCAATCAGAAACCAGATATCAACACAATCCATCAATAGTCTACGTGGATCTGCTTCGCAGTGCATATAGCAAGTTGGACAAATGATAAACAGTAACTCTGGAGGAGCAAACGGTATATCCAAAACAGAACGTTGGGATTTTGTTTTTCCTAGAATATGGAACTGCCCACTACTTGTGTATTCTAGAATGTAGTGTAAGAATTTTTCTGATTTGCCCAAAGCTAAATCAGCATAAACTAAAATATGTAACCTATTTATACTTAATGATTTTGTGGAAAGATTGTCATGTCCTCCCATTGCCTGGCCACATGACACAGTTCCAGAACTGGCTTATATGTTTCCAAGCATGCATCCTTAGACCTACTCTCTAGAGTGTGTCTTCGATACCAAGCTCATTTCTAACATTTGCAGGTCCAGGAGGTGGACCTGCCAAGAGGAAAAAGAGAGACCCACATACCATGTGTCAAATATTTAAAAGTTACATATCAAGCTAACAGACTGTTAAATAAAATCTGCTCTATTCTCTACTCTTGGCAAATATATCTTCGTAATTATAAAATTGAAAAATATGTTCAAAGCTTCAGCTTTTAACTATTTTTAATGTTTATTTATTTATTTTTGAGAGAGAGAGACAGAGAACGAGCAAGGGAGGAGCAGAGAGAGAGGGAGACACAGAATCGGAAGCAGGCTCCAGGCTCCGAGCTGTCAGCACAGAGCCCAACGCAGGGCTCGAACTCACAAACCGTGAGATCATGACCTGAGCCGAAGCCCGTCGTTCAACTGACTGAGCCCCCCAGGATCCCCAAAGATTTAGCTTTTAAGTGACCAAAGTTTGGCAAAATACCAAAGATGAATGAATTTACTTATTACTCTGCATGCCTGCTATTCTGTTCATAAGCCAGCAATCTTTGGATGAGTAATGAAATAAAGATATACACAATCCATAGATGGTTATATATTTTAATAACACTTGTTTTTATTGCCTTCATTCTAGTAGAATCAGTTATTATGTTTATGTAATCAGTATTTTCACCTAATTGGTACACTATTGATAGATAGGTTTTAAAACCTTAAATATAAATGTAGTAAAAGTCTATAAAATGATGCTTTAATTTTAATTATTCAACAACTATTTTAGTAATGGCCTTACATCAATGAAATCCAAAATATATTTTAAGTAAAATTAATTTCTGATGAATTTCCATAAATTATTTTTCCTCTGAAATATTCAAAAGGCAATTTATAAGTAGGAATTATCACAACTTAAATCAGAATTCCTTGAACAGATGAAATTGAAATTTATATTTGGAAAATGTATGTTAGATTTATAAACTAGAACTTGGGATTTAGCATGCCATGTCTATTTGATAATAGAGTTTTCAAGGTTCACTATTATGTCTAAGCTGTAGATAACAGAAGTTTAAAAGTAATAACTTTAAGATTTATACAACTGTGATGAATATCTCCAGGGTCATGAATTAAAACGTGAGAAGCCAGAAAATAGTATCTCAGCATTACTGGGGGGGAAAAGAAAGATTCTCTAACCAATAATTTATTGCTCTCATGCTCTCTCAAAAGGGAAATTTGATGAGGTAATTAATTTGTCTTTTGTGTGTATGAAGCATTTCTACCATTCAAGCCTCGTCCTTACTCTGAAACAGCATCGGCCTCTTACGTTGGCCGTGGCCCAAACCAAAAGACCAATACATTTGGTCTCAGTGGACTTCAGATACAAGAACAGAGGGTAAGAGATGTGTGATGATGTGTTTTGGTGAACCTGAAAGGGGTTAGTCATGAGCACGGGTCTTCAGAGAATGCTGTGTCTACTCGTGCTTGCTTCTGGGTGAGGCACCCGTGTGCTCCCATGGTGCTTGTGTTACACAGAGCCGTGAAGCACAAGGCCAGCATGGACCACAGTAGCCCGGATTTCAGGGTGGTTCTGCTTGGGAAGAAAATCAGTTTTTTAAAAAGACAAATGATCTGCATACTAATACACATGACTGTATTCATCCACACTTTCTCCTATCCGTGCTATGCCTCCAGTGAGGGGTTCACATTCTTTTTATTAGCATGTAAATGCAGACAAATATGCTTTATCCTCCAGACATAAATCCTATTGGGTAATTCTTGCCCTATTAGAAATATGGCAGCTACGAAATGAGTTTCCATCTCACGCATGTTCCTAATTCAGGTCAATTGCTAATGCTTTTAAAGAATTATAAGATGTAGTAGTGTGAGTAAACTATAATCTCTAGTGGTAATTGCCCAGACCCTAAATTCTTCTCCTAGCTATGAAGTTAGGAGTGATCCCGTTGCCTGGCCACGTGACACAGTTCCAGAACTGGCTTATATGTTTCCAAGCATGCATCCTTAGACCTACTCTCTAGAGTGTGTCTTCGATACCAAGCTCATTTCTAACATTTGCAGGTCCAGGAGGTGGACCTGCCAAGAGGAAAAAGAGAGACCCACATACCATGTATCAAATATTTAAAAGTTACATATCAAGCTAACAGACTGTTAAATAAAATCTGCTCTATTCTCTACTCTTGGCAAATATATCTTCATAATTATAAAATTGAAAAATATGTTCAAAGCTTCAGCTGAAAAGGAAAATGGATTCATTAAGCCCTGATGGGAAGATTTTACCATTGCTGAGTTGGTGGTGGTTGTTGTTTGGTTCTGTTTTTTTGTTTTTTTGTTTTTATTTTTTTGTTTGTTTTTTAACTACAATTGTGTTCTCCAAATTTAGAACTTACTCAGAATTTATATGTGTAGAGTTACAACTAACAATCCGTATGTTACAGTGTTCAGTGTACTTGATTTTTAGGAAAAAACTACAAAAGTTGGCATAGACATTCCTTTCTTCTCTAGTCCTCTCAGAAATCTTCTAAATTAGTTACAAATAAATGAACTCAAGTATTTATATTTCAGTCTTTAAAACTGTAGGTTATCATTGCAAACATTTTGGTTTTAGTAAAAGTCTCCCACTCTTAAAAAACTTGGTAATTTGTTGGACATGAACTGAAACTATAGTCCTTCCTCTTTCTTATAGAACTATAGGAACATGAGCTAGTTACTGCTAAAAGAAAAGGGGGAAAATCACAAAATGTATCACTAGTCAACAATTTTATGTGTATAAAATAATCAGTTCCTTAGCTATCGCATGGAATTCTCTTAATCTGGAACCCCACATATGAGGAGTTCAAAAATATACTTTTGGTTTAGAAGGTCATTTAGGGATTTGAGGTTGGCCCAAATTTCCTATTAAAACTGTACCATTTCTCTGGTTTTACTCCTTTTCATGAGAAAAATTAAACTACCGGAAAATAGAATCAATATGATGTAAATTGCAATCTATAAATCTCAATCTTTTTGGTGTTGGTAGCACAAACCGTAAATAACATTCGTGAATGAAGAGAGTTGGAACAAAAGTTCAGCGTTGTTTTATTAAACAGAGTTCATGACCAGGAGCTCTTTAAAGTTCCTCCATTATGTAATGGAGGCAGGGTAGAGAAACATAGATCTAATTTAGTGTGGGCTTCCTTGCTAACAAATTGACTATCCTAGACTTCTGGGCATTTAGGATACATATAGTTCATTGCTGCTGATAACATAAACTCCATGATGGCTGGAACAGATTCCCAGTGTTTCAAAATGAACAAGGTAATAATTTACAATATATGACAAGGCTCTCAGTACCTGGGCATATGTATGATTCTAACAAGACACTAATATTTAGAGTAAATCAAGTTTGAATTACTTGAACTATAACCATACTAGTCATGGCGAGTCTTTGTAGGGCTTGTATGGTTTCTTTTCCATTTTAATTCTTTAGAAGGGTGTTTGTTGCAAGTTTTGAAAAGTGGTAATCCACCAGCTACATCTTTCCAGTATTCCTATTTGGTTTGGTTTTACTCAGCTTTAAAAAAGAATGAATTTCAATGCATTTAGATAGTGCTGCAGTCCCCACAGTGCCCTAAATTTATAATACTAATCTCACTGGAAATTTCTAATAATTATTAATGAGTTTTGTGAGTCTTATTTTTCTACCATGTCCTTTTCTTTTTAATGAAAGCCTGACTACCTTCTGTCTGTCTATCTATCTATGATCCTCTCTTCATTTCTTGAATGATTATTTGAAAAAAAAATCTGTGCTCAAATAAGAAAACTTTCTTTTTATCTGTCCTCAATTTTGGGTGAATTTTTCTGTACCACACTTTAATTCTCAGACTCTCCTTGAAAATGTTTATTTCAGAGTATTCCATTCTATTGTTTGTTTCTATTCTATTCTATTCTATTCTATTCTATTCTATTCTATTCTTTTGTTTAATGATGGCCGTGTTAATGTCCATGATTTTCCAACTGCTTATTTTTTATAAATACTTCTTGTTTCATTTACACCTATTTTTTTCAAAAAAATGAGGTTATTATTTTACATCACCTCCACAAAAATCCTAAATTCTTTGGGTTGCACTAATCCAGAACCTGGATTTCTACTGGCAGTTGAGCTGCCTGACCACAGTGATAATGGAGATATTGGAAGCTGTGTGAATAAACTGGTAAGGAATAGGCCCAACGGACTGGTTTTGAGGCAGTCCCAGTTTTTCCTCCTAGAGCTACTGTACTTTACGCTATAAATCTTGCACAGAACAATCTTGGACCATGCTTAAGCTCCAGGAGTTGAAGTTCCCATTTGTCTCTGCCTCAATTCTGACTTTACTCCCTTTTGTGGATACTAACCTATCAAATATTTGAAAATATCTTTATGTTTCTTCTATTTACTCTTTTAAGTCATTTCTAGGTTTTTTTTCAAGTTTACTTATTTATTTTGAGAGATAGAGAGCATGTGGGCAGGGGAAGGGTGGAGAGTGCAAGAGAGAGAGAGAACCCCAGGCAGGTTCCACACTGTCAGTGTGGAGCGTGATGAGGGGCTCGAACCTACAAACCATTAAATTATGACCTGATCCAAAGTCAGTTGCTTCACTAACTGAGTCACCCAGACACCCCTAGTTTTTTTTTTCCTGTTATTTCCACTGTGGTAATTTCTGGTCCAACTGGTCTCCTTGAGAACTATTTCAGTATGTTTATATATCATGAGTTCCCATGAATTACCCATTAATCCAGAAAAACTCCTGTTGGCGAATAAATGGAGTTATTATCAATACTATATTGTAAAATGTGATAGAGCATACAATACGTTAATAGAATAAAATATTCCAGGTAGGATTTAATTTATAAAGTGTTGGAGGTTGATTAGAAGAATAGGGCGAAGGAGAGCCTTAGTGCATGCTGAACTTAGACCGTAGGACCTTAGGCTTCATGATATGTGAGCAGAACAGATGATATCTGCTTATCAGCAATGTCAGCAGCTTCAGTGCTTTGCTCTCCAGATGAATAAACCTGAAGCCCAAACAAGTTAATTAGTGACAAAGCTAGAATCAAAATGAAAGCCTACTGAATTTGAATCATTGCCTAACTCAAAAATCAGATAAATGAGATTTACTACGCTATATTCAGATAAAATGTCTGCATAGATGTTAAAAGACATTATGACAAAACATGCTGTTTGATGTTGGTCTTTTCACATTTTCACATATTTTTCATAAGCCCCCGACATACTATTTAAATCTTCTTTTTAACAAATAATGTTTGAAACCACTATCTTCATTCCATCTCTGATAGGCACCTGGGGTCGCTCTTGAATATCAGAAATGAGGAGTGGAGTAGGGTTTAGAGATGGTCTGAGAGTCTGATTTGTAAGCTTTTATTAATGTTAACCATACATACATAAAAAGCTTGAAAGATAAAGGACTTGGTGGGAGTAGAGTGTCCAAATAGACTTAAGATAAAAACCATCCTGTCAGGGGGCACCTGGGTGGCTCAGTCGGTTAAGTGTCGGACTTTGGCTCAGGTCATAATCTCACCATTCGTGGGTTCAAGCCCATGTCTGGCTCTGTGCTGACAGCTCAGAATCTGGAGGCTGCTTCAAATTCTGTGTCTCCCCCTCTCTCTGCCCCTCCCCTGCTCACACTATCTCTCTCTCTCTTTCAAAACTAAATAAACATTAAAAAGACAATTTTTTAAAAAACCTGTCCTATCAAAATGGCATGTCCATGACTTTAATAAAATATGTCAAAATAATTTTAATAATTAAAATATTGATAATTCACAAATTAAATAATAAAACCTAGTCATTATGGAAATCAAATTTAAATCACCATTTTAGATGAATCACCACTTTAGATAAAATTCCCTTGGGGGAATGGAATGGAAATACGACTATAAGAAAAAGTCCTACCATATTTCTGGAAATATTAATATAAGAAAAGTTCTATCATCTATCAAAGCTGATTCATGTATTACTTAAATAGACAATGACACATATCAAATCACTTTGGAATTTAGATTCTGTAGATAAAATTAAGAGAGTGGGTAAGAGTGTTAGTTAAATTATCAATATTTACAGTACATTAAAAATACATTCCATCCCACTCAAAATTTAGATGAAAACTTACATGTATCAACACATCTACTTAAAAATGAGAGGGAATTCATAATCCTTTAAAATTATTTTAAGCGATACTCAGGCAAATAATTTTTATAGAGGCTAGAGCCCCGCTAAAAGCTCTCACTAGAGGTAGCTTGTGAAGCCTTGGCCCACTTTGAAATGCTGGCCTCCTTCTTGATCATGCCCTCAGTGGCAACTGTAACCCATCAGCTGCCTGTTTGAACCATGTGGACAGATGCCCATGAATGCCGGAAGAGGCCTCCTTGGTATTTTATTGGCAATAACTCAAAGCTTATTAAAATCCAGATGGAAAGGGAGCTGCAGCATATTTAAGCCCATATGCCCTATTGGGTACGACACTATTTAATTGCTTGCATTCTTATCCTAATTCCTCTCTCTTGTCCCACTTTGATTTCCTCCAAAGTGTTCAGTATCTTGAAGCTGATGTCTCCCCCATATCATCTTTAAAACTGGTTCTCAGGCCCATCTGTAAAGCACTTAGGTTAAAGTCTATGTATGATATTTTTACTATTTTTATATTGGTGTTAAATAAACATTGAGCCATGAAGAGGCAATTGGGTGAGTCATTTATGACTCTTTATATGTAGCTCTATTAAATTAAAAATGTCTGGTTTTTAATCCAATAATATTTTCCTAAACACATTAAGGCTATTACACACACATGGCATGCCATCCCTGTAGTTTGGATCATTTGTAAGAGAATTTTGTCCTTGCAAATATTGTGTCCATTAACTGATACCTAGAACATACCTCATGTTAGTTAGTCAAGCTAGTAGTGCTATTTATGGTTTTAACAGCATGAAATAAAAATAATTACCAAATAAAAGCAACTCTATGTGTCCTAGTGGCCAGGAACTGAGACCTCATAATTCTATACATAGCCATTGGCCTTATTGTCCTCATCTGCAGCCTACTGACTCAATCCCAAATTTCTTAAGTTCTGCTTCCTCTCCTAAATTTTACAATAGTCCAGGGCTCTCCTTTCTATTAAATTCATATTGCATTTAAAGGATCTGACCCCCTCCTTTTTCACTTAATCTTGTCCTGTCCAGAATTGTTATTTACTGCTTCCTGACTTTGTCTTCTCTCTCACATTTATAAGCTTATGGAGGGAAACAATCGGGTCCTGGTCTTCTGTATCCCACACTGTGCTTGTGTGTTCTGTGCCTTGCAAAACTTGCATGACAGTGCTATATTCAATGTGTTTCCACAGCACGAGATTTATTTCTATAATAGCTTATACTATGCTGTATTGGAATTGTTCACTCCCTATTCTGCAATGCTCATAGGATGACGTGTTTTTTGAAGACAGAGTCTGTGTGTGTCTTTGCAAGTTTGTTTTCCATTATTATATCACTAGGATTTAGATAGCTCCAGAGATATAAACATGGGCCACACTTGTTTGTCAGACATTCACTAAGTGAAGGAACATAGGCAGCCATGGGACTTTGGTAGATTTCCCCTTCTTATTATAGACAAATTACTGGGTCTCCTTGAATATATCTCACTGAACAGATCTTCACTATGACCTTTCGGTCATAGTGAAATCTTTCTTAAGGTAGGTAAAATCTTTCTCAAGGCTTAGAGAGGAGAATCCTCTTTTTTGAGCTCAATTTTTAAAATTGTTGGGGTGCTGGGGGGAATAAGTTTAGGAATTCCCTGAACTTGCACCAATGGGTTAACAAGGCATAAAGAATTAGAAAGTCACAGGATGTACACACCCAAGTTTGGGTAAACAAGATTAGGTAAATAAAATTAGGTAAACGGGGCAAAGGTCTCCAGTATAGGACAAAGGTATAGGAATAGGGAATCTCAGGATGAACACATACAAGTTGAGGTAAACAAGATTAGGTATTCAGGGCGGAAATGCCCCCCAACTTAGTAGATAGCAGAAAGCTGCTTTCACAGGAAGGAAGGACCAAAACAGGTAAACAGGTAAACAGGGCTATAGACCACAACAGGGCCAAGTTGCCCAGAGGGGAGCTAATTAGCAGAAGAAAGGTGCCTTGTTGACCCTGAGGTAACATGCTTTGTCTTTCTTGTACCCTAGGACAGTTTAGGTAAACAGAGGTGGTGCCTCCTGTCTGCTGTAAACAACCTTTCACCCAGCTCCAGCATTTTGTTTTGTATTGACACAAACCCCTAACACCCCATATCTTCAACACACCCTTTCCCTCACGCCCATGAGTTAAGGTTCACAGTTTTATTGTCTCTTTGTGCACCTCCATTATGCTTGTAAGCCTTCCGATCCTGATAAAAATGGAGCAAGGACCCTTACTCAGGGCTCTTGTCTCCTCCTGGACATTAGCCTCTCTCACATTTCAATCCTGTGTCTCGCTCTCTTGATGGACAACAGAGAACTTCAGACCCAGGGTCTATGACGGGGTGCCTGGATGGCTCAGTCGGTTGAGCATCTGACTTCAGTTCAGGTCATGATCTCACAGCTTGTGAATTTGAGACCCAAGTCAGGCACTGTGCTGACAGCTCAGGGCCTGGAGCCTGCTTTGGATTCTGTGTCTCCCTCTTTCTCTGCTCCTCCCCCACTAGCACTTTGTCTCTCTCTCTCTCTCTCTCTCTCTCTCTCTCTCTCTGTATCTCAAAAATAAATAATAAAACACTAAAAAAATTTTTAAATAAATAAAATTCTTCATTGCACTCATTTCTAATTCTGACATGGTGCTAACTGAAGATACATTTTAGAGTAACTTCAGAGTCTTAACTCACACGAATGGGGTAACAAGAACATTGGCATTTAAAATGTAATAGGGGTGCCTGGGTGGCTCAGTCAGTTGAGCGTCCAACTTCGGCTCAGGTCATGATCTCGTGGTCCATGAGTTCGAGCCCCGCGTCAGGCTCTGTGCTGACAGCTCAGAGCCTGGAGCCTGCTTCGGATCCTGTGTCTCCCTCTCTCTCTGACCCTCCCCCGTTCATGCTCTGTCTCTCTCTGTCTCAAAAATAAATAAACATTAAAAAAATTTTTTTAAATAAAAAAAATAAAATGTAGTAAGAGTTTACTGGCCTAAATATCACTTCACCAAATTTTGCTGAGAAAGAGAAAAAAAATGTCTATAATAGACAAGAGAGAGGTAACAAAGCCCTTGCATAAGCCCATAGAAAATTAAAAGTAAGCAGTTAAGAAAACAAGAGAGGTAAAAAGGGAATTGCTGGACCTAGCATATTGACCACATTGAGAGATTATAATTAACTATAACTGAATTGGTAGGCAATTTTTATTTTTCCTAAGTTTGATAGAATTTGAAAAGAACTGGGACTATATGTTGGTAAGTGTCCCTCAGTTTCCCCCAAAGCTCTACACCCAGGTGTTATGGACTGAAAATTCAAATTCATATGTTGAAGCCCTAATCTACAGTGTGATGCTATTTAGAAATGAGACCTTTGGGAGATAATTAGGATAAAATGAAATCATGGGGGTGAGGACTTCATAATGGGATTAGTGCTCCTTTTAGAAGAAGAAGACACCAGACCTCAATCTCTCTCTCTCTCTCTCTCTCTCTCTCTCTCTCTCTCTCTCTCCCTTGTGAGGACACAAAAAAAGAAGGCAGTTGTCTGCAAGGCAGGAAGAGAGCTCTCATGAGAACCAACCATATTCTACCCTAATCTCAACCTGCTAGCCTCCAGAGCTATGAGAAAATAAATCTGTTATTTAAGTCACCCAGTCTATGCTATTTTATTACCGTGTTCCAAGCTAAGGCAATGGGTGACAGTAAGTAATGATGATCTATGTTCTGTGTCCCTAAGTAAGGGGATCCTCCGTCTGATTTCCAGAACCATTTCCTTTACAGAACCTACAACACTACATTGCACTCAGTGACTACATTTTCACATTCTCTTTGAGGAAAAGGGTCTTGGTGGATTGCCTTTGCTTCTCAGAAGGAAGCACAGTGACAGAACTGGTTGGAGTTTTTGCTGTGGAACATAATACTGACACCGAAAACCACACAGAACAACTGTGTAGCTTAATAAATTATTAAGACAAACCTTCCCTCCTCCTTATTAACTTTCAATTCATTTATTGAAGAAATCCTATCTTTGGTCATTATATTTCTCCATAGTCCTGATTTTGCTTATTGCATGCTTCTGTATTTCCTGAATGTTGGTGGTTGGGTTTATAGTCTTGATCAGATCCTGGTTTGATAATTTGAGCAACACTACCTCATTGGTGATGTGGTTATTTATCAGGTCAAGAGAGCCACAGTTGCTCTGAGAATTTATTTTGTTTTGGGGAGAGTGCAAGTGGGGGAGGGTCTGAGAGAGGAGGACAGAGGATCTGAAGCAGGCTCCCCACTGACAGGCTGACAGCAGTGAGCCCGATGTGGGGCTCGAACTCAGGAACTGTGAGATCATGACCTGAACCGAAATCAGATGTTTAGCTGAATGAGCCACCCAGATGTCCCTTCTCTGAGAATTTTAAAGCAAAAGCCATTTTGGTTGGTCCTTTGAAGATCCAGCCTTGGTCATCACTTTCATATGCTCAAAAGCAGTATATAATTCCCACCAGTTGTTCTACATTTTAACCAATAGTTGGTATTGAATCTCTTTTTTTTTTAATTTTACACATTCCTGTGGGCAGGCAGTGGTATCTCATTTGCGATGTTAACTTATATATCCCTCATGATAAATGAAGTTAAACATATCTTCACATGTGTAATCAGCACTTAACATCCTCTTTTGTGAAGTGCCTATTCCAGGCTCTCACCCATTTTGCTCTTGTGTTCTCTGTCTTTTCCTTACTGATTTCTAGGAGTACTTAATGATTTTCTCCCCACTCCAAATTATGCCCAGGCATATTGTCTAGAGAGAGACCATGGAAAATAAAATTAAATGTCAGAAAGTGAATGCACCGTATAATGCATCCACATAAAGCTTTCCAAAATTTTGGTATCAGCTCCCATTCATATCAAAGTTCATAAGGAGACCTAAAAGCTCAAATATAGAAGGTCTATAACTGATAGACCAGTGCCCAAATAAGCTAATCTAAAATTAAAAATAATCTTATGTCCAGTCAATCAGAGGCCTTATTTTGCTATGAGGATAAAGTAGGGGTCTCTTCACCTCAAGTGGGTACCATTCTTTCAGTGCTTCAGATGCTGACTTACTTTAATAATGCTCTGAGTTCATGGGGCGCCTGGGTGACTAAGTCAGTTTAGTGTCCAACTTCAGCTCAGGTCATGATCTCATGTCTGAGTTCGAGCTCCACGTTGGACTCACTGCTGTCAGCCCAGAGCCCACTTCAGATCTTCTGTAGTCTTCTCTTGCTGCCCCTCCCTCACAGGCACTCTCTTTCTCTCTCTCTCTCTCAAAAAAATGCTTTGAGTTCATAGACAAGTTTCATGGTGCCAAATACAACCTCATCAAACATAGAAAACAAGATAATCTGAAGCCTCAGATTATCTGCAGACGTCAGTGCAGGATATATCAAATGGCATTACTTCCTCAGACGCCCGTCATCTAACGCCAAAGAAGAGACTGTACAGTTTGAGGTACACAGTACAAATTCTTAGTTTCAGGTTGTTCAGGATGCACCAAGATGCCAGCCAACTGTGACACTTATCTTTTTCTCACAAGTTGAAATTAAACCCTGCTGGGAGAAATCTCCCATTCTTCTGTTAATTATGACACTATATATAATATGTGTGTGGGAAAGGGTGATGAAAAGTAGTCTAGGCATAGTATTTCCTTGCCTAGCAGAGCAGTCCTATAAAGTAATATAGCTGAGATGTAACGGGTGGCAGACACGAAGCGTCTTGTGTGTGTTCACTAGCAATCCTATAAGGAAGGTGGTTGTGTTAGGGTTCTCCAGAGAAACAGAACCAACAGGATACATAGACGTATATAAGACGAGATTTGGTGTAAGGACTGGCCCATGAAATTTTGAAGGTTGAGAAGACCAAATATAGGCAGTTTGTAAGCTAGAGAACTAGGAAAGCCGGTGATATAATTCAAGCTAAAGTCTTGAGAATTGGCGGACAGGTTGCGGGGGGGGTTGCTGGTGTAATTCCTCTTGTCAGAGTCTGAAGGCCCAAGAACCAGGGAATCCTGTCTAAGGGCAGAAGAGATGGGTGTTCCAGCTCCAAAAGATAGAGAATTTGCCTTTCCCTTGTCTTTTTGTTCTGTTCAGGCCCTTGAGGGATTGATGATGCCCACCTACATTGGGGAAGGCCATCTGCTTTATTCAATTTACTAATTTGAAGGCTAATCTCTTCTGGAAATACTCTCCCTGACATACCCAGAAATAATGTTTTCCAGCTATCCGGGCATCCTTTAGCCCAGTCAGCTTAACATATAAAATTAATCATCACGGTACTACGGTTATTATCAACCCTGTCTTATGAATATGAACACTGAAGTGTGGATTGTTTCAGAAACTCACCCAAGCCTACAACGCTGGTTGGCAGGGGAACAGGTTTCTACTGAGTTTACCTTTCTCCACTTTCCCTCTGAGCTGTCTTTCTGGGTGTTGTCTCCCTGGGGATCCAGCACTTGTTTCCTCCCATGAGCAGGCATTTTTAGATCTGTGCTACAAATATCTGGTGCTCCACATTTGTCTGTGTATACTCAAGCCCATGAAACATACCTCAAAGCAAACTGGAAGGAAGGCTTTCTCTCACTGTACAGTCCATTTGGCTAGAGAAAAGTTACCCTCATGGATTCCTGAAGTCAGGCATCTGGGGATGTACCCACAGTGTTCATCCCTAGAGCCTGTTGACAACCAATATTACTGGCATGGGCATTATAAAACATTGCCTGTCCTCACCTTTTGAATATTCTGGGACCTGAAAGCATTTCTTCCTGCTATGTGCTTTCTCTCTGAAGATAGTTTATATTTTTCTATTTAGTAATGACCTAGCATGATTGGTTACTTCTTCTAAACTCATCCTTTCCCCCTTGAGGAGCTCTTTGTAAAAAGTAGAGAGTGACCAAGACATTTAAATGTCTCTTGTAGAAAATATATACATACATACACATATGTGAATATCTAGAGAGACACACATACACAAATTGGTTAAGATGCCCAACCCCAAACTCCAAAAAGAAACCAGGTGGGTGGGTGGAAGGTGATGTTAGGTTGAAAGCTTTTGTTGTTGGTTTTAATAATAGAAAACTGACGAATTATAAAAGCAAATGGAAATGAATCAGTTAACACAGGAAATTCATCATACAACCGAGGGAACAGAAAACTGGTAAAGTGAGGTTCATGGAAGGTGGGAGGTGAAGGGTACACCGGGCATAAGTGAACCCAGAGCCCAGAGCCCACTTCTTCCCTTCCATTTGTCAGAGGGAAGAATGGAACGGGGATGGCAGATAGCAGATCCAATGTATTCAAATTTATACAGTAGATGGAACAGAGATGAGAGGTTTCCATCTTATGACTTCTACTTTGGGAAGTAGCAGGTGAGGTCTCCCACCAAGGGAGGAGGACTAAGGGGCAGGACTGGCAGATTTGGGAAGCATCGCACAGTTGAAAAAAAAATACATCTCAACTCAAACAAAATGAGTTACCAGAGAAACCTAGGTGGGATTTATCATGAAAAACTTCAGAGAATTGTAGGCTACATGCAGAACATGTGAAATGTTATGTATCTTGTATCCAATATTTGATTTAGTTTTAATTCACCTTATTATATCGCTGGTTTTCAATGTATTATCTATCAAGTCTTCAGCTTTCAATGACATCTTCTCTTCTTTGCTAGCAGATGTTGGGAGCTGTCATGGGTGATCACTTTTGAATGTCAAATTCTGTGTGTCCATAGATGTAATTATCTTACAAAAAAACAAACAACCCAAATGATGTAAGCCAAAGGCTGCAACTATCTGTGTCAGCCAGAAAGGAAGTATTTTTTCCTCTTGCTGAAAAATCTTCTCCTTCCCTTCTTTCTCTCTTAAAGTCCATTTCAGTTGAAGAGAATTTGACCTTTATAGCTGGGATACGATCCCTAGCTTTGTGTTTCACTGGTTTGTCACAACCTGAGGTTCCATATTTCCGTTATACCCAAATGGTGGTGATTACCCAGCTCCTGGGCAAGCCTCAGCTTAGCTCTGAATAACAGTTGTTCAAGAGCAGTGCAGAGAAACAGCCACCAGGGACAGGGTGTCTGCCTTTCTGCTGCTTGCCTTGTCCCTCCAGGAGTAGGTCCAACGGACCAAGAGCTGGGAGTAACCACCATCTTCCAGCTCCATGGGCAGCACCCCCTTTTCTATCTACAGTGGATATGAGTTCTCACTCTGAGCTGTGCTTTCTAAGTGTTCAGGCTGCTCTCCTTTTAAGGGGAAGTCGGGAAGAGGGGGAGGCTAGGGGAGGGGAGGGAAGAAAAATTCTGTTGTGACCATCAACAGGTGAAGCCTAAAAATTTCACTGGAAAAAGTTATGGAAGAAGTAACAGCTGCAGGCCTGTTTGGAGCAAGTCAGTAGAGTTGTTTCCATCTGGCATGTTTCATCTGCAGAAGAATTTTTTTTTCCTTTTTAAATAAGGCTTGAGCTGAAAGCCCACTTTATTTAGGAGATGTTAAGTCCCAGGATAGCAAGGGCTTTACAAGCTGCCAACATAACCTCCTCACCCCCTTCCTTATACACCTCCCACCAGCATGCCATGGTCTTGTTGGTGGAAAAAAAGAACATCCAGAGATTAAAATAGCTGTAGAGCAAGGTGAAAACCTTCAAGCCACACATGCTCTCTACCCTTCTTGAGGAGAAGCGTCAGCCAGCAATGAATCGGACTGGATGGGAAACATGCAAAAATTGATTTTTGTAGTTAACGTATAGGGCCATGGACATAGTATATATTAAGGTTCTATGTTTTGGAATAAGTGAAAAAGAAAAAAAAAAACCTAACAGGCTCCTTATTTTGTATGACTAGGAGGAAAGAAGCAATTCCTTTCCCCCAACTGAAAATAATATCCTGGGGCCTCAGGGTCACATTGTTCTTAATGTGGAAAATCATGGAAGAGCAGTTTGGACGATCTCTTCAAGAAAGAGTGTCACATAAGAATAACCGGGTATCAAAATTCAATATGTAGAAGCAAAACCCAATCTTGATGCAATAGAGGTTCATCATCGTAAAAATAGGCAACGCAAGAATGAGAATGCAGCTGAGGAATTGGGTCTATCTAGAAACATTTACTGCCCTATAATTTTCAGAACAGTGGAAGGCAAAAAAATATCTCAAGAACTTAGATAAAATAGGAGGAAAGCAGATACCTTTTTTTTTTTAAATAGACATGAACTACTTTTATGGTTTTTCAATCAACTTTAAAATTTCTTTTTCACTTAATACCCGAGCACAATGATGAATACCTTACTGGCTCTTGGTTAGGTACTAGTAATCTTTTTATTGCTGAAAACGTGATGACAGAAGGTGAAATAAGACAGATAACAGCCAGCAAAAGGGTGAGATTAATCAGGGATAAAACTTCATCGGATATGATATGGTGATATTTATTGAGTTAGAATCTTCAAAAATCAGCATTCTTGAAAAATAGCAGCTGTTTTACAATCATTCTGAACAGGATTCTCTACACAGAAGGTATTAGAGATCTAATTTTTCACATGTTTTTTCTACTAATAATCTATACTGTAAGCAGGTCCAACTTTGGTCATTTCCAGCTTCAGTCATTTCCATCAAGATTATCAAGCCAAGATGTCTCATAACTTTGGGAACCAAATTGAACTTACCGCTCTGAACTGCTTCTAAATGTAAAGATTGTCTATCTAGCTTTGCTGGCATCATAACACTGGGTCAATGAGCAAGAGAGAGGAAGAAGAAAACTTAATGGCCAGTAATTATTTTATTTAGTACTGAAGGTTCTACAACAGGCTTCAAATGATGATGATAACTGGCAGAGAGAAATCTGTTTTTCAGAATTCCTCTTGGGAAAAATATTATGTTTGTTTAGAAAATGTGTTTTGATAAGTTGTCTGGAGCTGTGATGAAGACAGCAATTGTACATTAAAGTACAAAAATGGGGGCGCCTGGGTGGCTCAGTCTATTAAGCTTCCAACTCTTGATTTCTGCTCAGGTCATCATCTCGCGGTTCATGGGATCAAACCCTGCGTCAGGCTCTGCGCTGACAGCATGGAGCCTGCTTGGGATTCTGTCTATCCCTCTCTCTCTGCCGCTCCCCTGCTCCTGCATGCGCTCTCTCTGTCTCTCTCAAAATAAATTTTCAAAAAAATTAAAGTACAATAAAGAAAACAGGTGAGAAACAGTCAAGGGAGTGGTGATCTTTTGTCTGCTTGCATGGCTGGTGCAGAGCCTTGCTTCTCAAACTTTACAGTGCATAGCCAATACCCAGGGGTTTGTTAAAACAAATTTGGTTCGGCATAATGCCAATTTGACAAGAAAATATATTCATAAACAAAACAAAGCAACAACAACGAAAAAACCGATTAGATACGGTATGGCCGTGGTAGAGCCCAGAACCCTTGTTTCTACAGGGCCCCCAGGTAATGTCCATGCTGCTAGCCCAAGGGCCACATTGAACAGCCACTCTGTAGAAAGCAATGCTTTAATTTTCTCGGTACATTTCACGGTAGACATTAGAATCGAATGAGTTATCCTGTGTAACAGAGGACCTTTTCTGCACACCAGAAAAGAGAGAAGACAGAGTGATTTGGGCAAGCCCACTGTAACAGAATCATCGAAGAGGCTTACTGGGGCAACATAGGTCACCAACAACGTTTAAGTTGTTGCTTTGAGGTACGCAATGGAAAATCCTCCTCCATCACTCATGAAACATATTCAGTAAAAGGTTCACAGCAAAACTAAGAGATTCTCAGGTTAGCATCCGGGTAGGCTTGGGAGAAACCAAAGATACAAGAGCAGGAAGCTAAGGGGCCAAATGACAATTGAATAACAAAAAACAAAAAGAGTGACATTTACGAGTATTTATCTGTGTCTGTCACTCTAAGTGCTTTGCATGTTCTACCATTACTATTGCCATTTTATTATTTTTTTAATGTTTATTTATTTTGGGGAGAGCGTGAGCAGGGGAGGGGCAGAGAGAAGGGGACACAGGATCCGAAGCGGGCTCCGTGCTGACAGCAGCTAGCCCAGTGTGCAGCTCGAACTCATGAATCTCCAGCCAAAGTCAAACATTCACCACCTGATCCACCCAGGCACCCTGCCATTTAAATATAAGAAAATCTAAGTCATAAAGAGATTAAGTCTATACCCACACCTTCTAGCTCTTACCTACAAAGCCCAAAGACTACATTCAATCATTCAAGAGCTGAAACCTGTATTTTTATTTTCAGCCTGAGGGAGGGAATATCAGTCGCTCTCCTTCTATCCCTCCCTTTCTTCTGTCTCTGTCTTTCTATCTTCATCCTGCACCTAATAATTTAAGAGGAGAGTACTCTATGAATTCCTGAGAGCTGCTCTTTAATTCATATTCCCTCACCTTTTATAACATCTTGAAATTCTTCCCCTTGTTTAAGGTCACACATTCAAACTGCATTAACACATCTTCATTTTGGGAACTCCTACTTTTAGTGAGTCATGAAGCTCTTAAAGAAAAATAGATTAAAGTAATCACAAAGGAATTATAGCAAGTTTTACAGAGGAATTTCCTTTTCAAAAATTATGCCTACGACTTAGCAGAAGAAACAGAATATTACCAAGAGCTTTGAAACCCTTGAGTATCCTTCTCTGAAAGGTAACCACTACCCTGGGCTTTTGTATTCATTGATCCCTGACTTTTCTTTATGGCCTGAAAATAAATGTTTGTTTCCCTGAAATAGGTGTTCTGCATTTTTTGTTTTGTATTGAAATATCACGTTAAATATTTTCTCCTGCAGTTTGTATGTTTCCAGTCAATGTTCTGTTTGTAAGATTCACCAATGCAGATACGGAGAATTGGAACTTAGTCATTTTTTTTCAACACTGAATAACAAGATATGGTGGGACTATAGCAGTTGATTAGTCCTCTTGGTATCAGAAGACATGAGGCTTGTTTCCAGGTTGTTTTGCCATTTTTAATTAAAAATGTTTTTCTGAAACCTGAGTTTCTCAACCTATTTTCTCTCTACTTGCCGTATTCTGTCTGCCCCCACCTCACTTTAGTTAAGAAGTTCTTATCCTTCTGCATATTGGAATCACATGGGGAAGACTTTAAACCTCCTGATGCCCACATTGCCCTCTGGACTGTCACAGAATCCCTGGAGGTGGGACTCAGGCATTGGTATTATGCAAGGTTCCCCACGTGCTACCAATGTACATGCAGACAAGTTTGGGTATATTGCTTTCGTTCAGCCTCATGTAGAAGGGAAAATTGTTTTGCTGGTTGCAACTGCATTTACTATAACTTCCTAGGAAGCTGTCCTCAAAAATCAGAAGCTAAATGTCCACCACGGATCCAGAAATCTATGCTCATTAGCCTTTTCTTTTCTTCCTTTTTTTTTTTTTTTTTTTTTTTGTAGCTTGATGGTTTGCATGTCCATCTATCTGCTCATGCCAAATGTGTCCAACTTTGACATTGCCCAAGAGACCTCTAAACTATGGCTTCTTGGAGAGGCATTATCTATTCATGGTACACTCTGGGTACCTTTCAAGGCAGAACTCTTGTTTATCTGTGACCCAAAGGTTGAGACCCAAAATTTGACCCAATCTTTTAAAAATCTGCATCATAATAACAAAACAAAACAGCATTTTGTTCTGAAGTCAATAATTATCAAACCCAGAGTCACGTGCTCTGCCCTGATCTTTGGAAAACCACAGAGATACCATCCTTTTCCAGGAAATATGTTCTTTTGGCCAGTATCCATTTCTTCAAGCAGGACCCTTAGTACAGGATGAGTCAATAGGGTGCATGGTGACTCAGGCTCTAAGTGAAACAGAGAATTAATTGATTTAATGCCTTGAGAAGTAGCTTGTTACCCAATTATGCAAAATTGAACCTGGTATCCAGGAAAACCATTATCCAGCAGGATCTAAGGGTTGGAACTAAACTCCTCATCACCCCAGTGGGAAAGCGTTAGATAAAGAGCTATTACTCATTATTTTAGAGCTTGATAATAACAACAGAGAGGTGACTTGAAACAGCAAGCAGCCAGTAAAATAGCAGAACACAGTAAAATAAGTCAGCTAGTTATGTTCGTCTATCCTTTGGGGGGAGAGGAGGATCATTAATGTTCTTTGTCAGCCACGTCATGCATTTTCCCTGAAGGGTGCTAGTCCAGGAAATTACTGGTGTTAAAAAATTACACTCATCCATCCGTCTCAAACTCCTTTGTCTTGAATTCCAAGCCAATTTTGTAAAATCAATTTTTGTATTCACTTACTTTTCTAAGAATAAAAATCTGGGAGGAAAGAACTTGCCAAAAACTAAAACTAAGACCTAAATTGTGTCGACACAGCTCTCTGATGGTTATGTGAAGTTTACAGAATATTAGACCATATTAAATGCAACAGCTAGTCTAGGAGCTTATTCAGGCAACACTTGTTATGCCATTGCTATTATTTAGTGATAACAAAATAGTAATCTGACTTCTTTTCTTGGCCAAGTGACTCTGTTTTGTCCTTCAAATTCTTAGATACGGAGGTTTGCCAAGACTAGATAAAGGATTCTTACTCAAGTTTTCTAATTTCTGCAATCAAAATGGCATGTTGCTTTGCTTATTTTCTTTTTTGAAAGTTTTTTAATGTGTATTTATTTTTGAGAGAGAGAGAGAGAGAGAGAGAGACAGAGTATGAGCAGGGGAGGGGCAGAGAGAGGGAGATACAGAATCTGAAGCATGCTCCAGGCCCCACGCTGTCAACACAGAGCCCGAAGTGGTGCTTGAACCCACGAACCTTGACATCATGACCTGAGCTGAAGTCAGACCCTTAGCCGACTGAGCCACCCAGGCACCCCACCTTTGCCTATTTTCTTTGCAGAAGTATTTGTATCATCAGAAACTTAAATAAGCCTAGATTAAAGGCATACTTCAGGGGCATACATAAACTTCCTGGTTAGATGAGTTTTGAACCATTTTTACACATTCCCAAATGTTAACTTGTTGATGATTCTATACTGGCAGAGAAGAAGAAAAATAAAAATTATATAGAAGAGGTAAGGCCAAGTGGGTGTTTTTGTTTGGTTGGTTATTTATTTTCCTGTGATGGAAACTAACGTCAGGTTGATTATAAGTGTGTTGCCAGTTATGAGTTATATTGCTAGGTGAGTGGGTTTTCTTCTCACCCATCTGAATGCCTCAGAACCTTCAAAAAAGATTCAACATCACAGCCTGTGTGTTTCTTATGCTTGGGTAAAGAATAATAATAAAAAAGAAAAAACATTAGATGGATAATATTCATTCATTTTAAATATTGAGGAGATGGTTACATACAGTTATAAGCTATAATATTTATTGAGTCTCATGTATCTGCATAGGAGGTGGAGAATTCTTTTAAAATGTACAGAAGAGATAGCAGAAGGAAAGAAAAACAGCTCCTATTAATGGATTTTTCTTCATTTTCTTTATTTTTAAAAATATATTTGTCTTCATTTTTTATACGTAGTTTCTGGTTGAAATTCTTGGTAGAGGAGCGTGAGGAATATTGCACTCCCCTGGACATATTTCTGTAAATATTAAGACCAAGGAAAACCCTACACACATTTTTATCTGGAGGCTTTAGCATTTAAACTTCTGGCACTGGACATAATTTCTTTTCTTAAAAAAGTTTTTTAAACGTTTATTTATTTTTGAGGTAGAGAGAGAGAGAGAGAGACAGAGCATGAGCAAGGGAGGGACAGAGAGAGAGAGGGAGACACAGAATCGGAAGCAGGCTCCAGGCTCTGAGCTGTCAGCACAGAGCCCGACGCGGGGCTCGAACTCACGGACAGTGAGATCATGACCTGAGACGAAGTCGGACGCTTAATTGACTGAGACACTCAGGCACCCCACACTGGACGTAATTTCTATGCAAAAAGAAGCAGAACCACAAATCGTGCTTATATTGAGAGCTTTCCATTTAATTTCTCTATGTATCTGCCTCTCTATTGCCATGCAGTAGGATTATGAACATAGAGTGACCTATATTAAACAACAACTTACACTCTTTTCTGTTCGTTTAGTAATGCTTTACTGACTGTGTGTATGCCATGTGATCCAAATTCCAATGGGACAACGAATAATACGTCTATTATTACAGACTTTGCTTTATATGTTGAGGTTAGCAATTGACTGTTAAATTGTTTTCACTGCTGGGGTTTAACGGCAGAAGATACAAGATATAGCGAGTCAGGTTACTATGCTACTGCTTGTGGCCAGCTAGTTTAGTTGAATAGGAGATGTTTGCTAAGTGTAAGGTTGCAGGTTCCATCCAGGCATACCCCACACCCCTGCTGGGTGTCTCCCAGATGCAACCTTTGTTTTCCTCAAAAAGAATCGGAGGGAGATGGACCCTCGACCCACACACCCACACACCCACACAGCCACACACTCACACAAAGACTTCCCGTAAATTAGATATATTTTCTGAGGGTTGATCCGAGCTGTAATCCATTTACATACGACAGCACTATTCGTGTCACGAACCCTTGCTCTGATTTAATAAACACACTCCATTAAGAAACAGAATCCAGCAGACCCTTTTAATTTGCTATCCTTGGACATTTAAGACACCTGATGGAAACCTGGACAAAGTCTTTAAAAGTAAAGTGAAATGGAAAATTCAGACCAATTCCAACAAAGCATATTGATCCTGGCATGAGTCCTGCTCTATGCTTTCACTAATATGACAGAAAATAATGCTGGTGTCTCTTTCCTTCCCTTCCTCCTGCCCGTCCTCCTTCCCTCTTGCTCTCTCATGTCCTCTTCCCACCCCCCTCCACAGTACTTACTCCTAATACTTAATGACAATAGCAAACACATATATTCTTATGTTTCAGTTATTTTTCTAAGGCTGCCCCTATGTTAATTCAAGTGATCTTCATGATAAGGTTATGGATTAGGTATTATAATTATCTTTAGAAATGAGGAAGGTGGGGTTCAGACAGACTAATATTCTTAGTGTTAAATTGCTAGCTAATGTCAGAGGCAGGATTTGAATTCAGGCCATCTGATTTTTTTCTGGCAGTAAGTGTCCCCATAATCCTTACAATCTCCTGGATGAAGATAGTTCAGACTGGACCATAAAATTAAATGTTACTTCTTTGTTTGTTTGTTTGTTTGTTTGTTTTTGAGAGAAGGAGAGAGAGAGAGCACAAATGGAAGAGGGGCAGAGAGAGAGGAAGACAGAGAATCCGAAGCAGGCTCCAGGCTCTGAGCTGTCAGCACAGAGCCCAAAGTGGGGCTCGAACCCACGAACTGTGAGATCATGACCTGAGCTGGAGTCGGACGCTTAACCGACTGAACCACCCAAGCACCACAAAATTTACTTCTGATTAAAGTAATATTTGGGATAAAATCCCAGCTGGAGTTGCTGATATCTGCGTGTTTTAAATAGTGTGTGTTTTTATATTTCTGTCATTTTCAAAATATGCAATAATTTCTAATCCTACAAAATTACATATAAGCAGTAATTGCCAAAAGTGTATTCAGCAAGACCTGCTGTAGATATGAATAATTTTAAGACTACATTCGCTGTTGGCATGTCAAAACATGTTATTAACACAAACTTTTTTTTTTAAGTTTACTTATTTATTTTGAGAGAGAGAGAGAGAGAGAGAGAGCACAAGCAGATGAGGGACCGAGAGAAGGAGAGACAGAATCCCAAGCAGGCTCTGCACCCATTCATGCAGAGCCCAATGTGGGGCTTGAACCCACAAACTGTGAGATCACTACTCGAGCCTAAATCAAGAGTCTGACGCTTAACCTAGTGAGCCACCCAGGCACCCCAACACCAACACTGAAAGCTAAGAAGTCTTTGTGAAGGAGATCAAACATCTCTCTGACATCTTTGTCCCTCCTGCCACTGAAAAATGTCCCCTCCACACACAGCACAAAGGTAAATCTTAGCCTAGCCTATCTGAATTTTTATAATTTCTTAATTAGCAAGATCCAAATACATAAGATTAAGCTTGTAATTTTGTTATTAATGCTTTGGAGAGATCAAAATACATCAGATGAATCACTTAAAAATTCAACACTCTTGAAGTATCTGGAAAAGCAAACAAACGTTGAGCTTTAACGGTGAGTTCTGAGCAGACTTTTAAAATATGTATTTAAGTGTTTTTGTCTTCTGCTGGATGCCATATGCATATATGTAATAAAGCAGTATGCTATATATGTGGCGGGCAAACAATTGTTAGAGGATTTCCAGTTGCATCGGTGCAATGAAGTGTGGCCACGTGAAACAACATTCTTTTTTTTTTAATCCCATACTTAATAGTGTCACAAGGAATTGAAATGTATTCATTCCTTTTTCTGTACCTTGAAGCATGGAGTCACAAAACTGCTTATTACTAGGGAGGTATTGGTCTTTGAAGTACATATAATTACAGGAGAAGTTTAACTCACTCAACTTTAGTGGGTTTTATGCATGCTAGCAGAAGATTATTATAATTCTCTTTAATTAGCAGAATAAAAACAAAAAAAAGTAGCTTGAAGAATATTTTCTGGTTTTTGCTTAGGGACCCTCGTCAACCTTCCGGCGTGGTACTTGAATGTCCCCTGACATATTATCTGCCCAAATGATTAAGTATCATTACAAAGGGGAAAATTTTAGACAAAAGCAAATACCGCACCCAATCTTGTTCACTCAATCACCATGCAAGCGAATGCGCTTCAATGACAGCAGTTTGTTTATCATGCACAAAGCAACAGGTGCGCTACGCTAAAGCAATTTATCTCATTTGTCCCTGAGACATGTAACTGAAATCACCCTTCCGTCTGTCTTCCTTTATTAGAGTATCATTTATTTGGTGAAGCATAGGAAGGAAATAAAAATAGGCATATCACATAGCACAACAGTGCCAACCTCTTTCTGCACAGACTTGAATTGTTGAAGCACCTCTATGCCTTCCGAATAGAGTCCCTGGGCAACGTTTCCTCTAGAGTCTAATTAGAGTCTATTCTGTGTATTTACAAACAGGAAGCAACAAGGCTGTGACCTCCCAGTCTTCACTCAGAGGGCTCCTCAATTAACATGAGGTGTTGGGGTTATTTGGGGATGGATGCTGGGGTCATTGTAAGTTCTCTTTGTGACAAGGGCAAATGACTTCTTTTTATCTCCCCTGAACATGATAATCATTATGCTGTTTTCAGTGACTAACTTGACAATGAGAGGCATCTTCTAGAAGTTTTAACAACCCAATTTTAGTAGTCTTGAAAAATGGGCAGCTAATGAAATGTGGGAGTTATAACGTAGAGATCAACGATCTGGATTCAACTTAAAGAAAAAAGTGATATTGGAACAGAAAAGGTCCACTCCATCAGGATGGATGTGGACAAAGTTAATATGTCCTAAAAGCATTCACATCTTCAAAGGATGAAGAAAGTTGTGCCCACCTGTAAATTGATGCCATTTTAGAGTTTTGATAATGCTTATGTATGTGACCATCTCTATGAAAAACAGATAAGGGTTCTGAGATATTTCAAGACAGCAAAAAAGATGGTCTCATTGTTTAGCATAGACTGGCACTATTTTAATAGAGCCAATTTCAAATCTCCACAACCTAAGGTATCATTGTTGTAACAGCTCTGATTTAACTGGAAGACATTCTGTCTTCACTCCTTTTAAATTTTCTTTTAGGGCATAGTGTTAAGGGATATTGTTTCAGAGAATATGCTTTGTTTTGAGAGCTGGGAGTAGTACTAACAAGAATACATACTATCTAGGCATAGGCAAGCCTGAATTGCCACTTCTGTTAGTGATTATATAATTATTAGTATTCCATGCCAATGACTGTATCCCTAATAAAGCACCGCTGGCCTCATATTTGCCTACCAAATAGATAACCTGAATACTTATCTATACTGCATTTGGTTCCTGCAGACAATGCTGGAGATACCATGGGATTCAAAATATGGCTGAAAACTGGCAAACATAAACACTTTTGAAATGCCAACCTGTTCTTTTCTCAGTCGCATGTGTTGAAATTCCAAGATCTCTGAAGAGGTCAGGGCATGAATTTAGTGTTAGTGAATCAACTTAATATGCAGACACATTTTATGTGTTCCCTGCTCTGACTTTGGCAGCTTAAGATACATGTGACACAAAAAAAGAAATCTTGAATGAATATCAACGGATCCTCTGCCCTCACAAGAAAACTTCTATGACAAAAACACGGGCCAAGTCTATTTTCTCTTTATTATTTGCATTGCAGAGAGCTACTTAACAGATTTTGGGTTGAAGATGCTGGTGAAGATAAATTTACCATTTCCCAAATTTTCCATGAATTTCAAATACTACCATGATTAATGAAAACAATGAGGGTGTATTATGTACCAGAAGCTGTTAAAATCTTCACAGGGGTTTCCTCTATCTCAGCATTAAGCTGTAAGATAGTTCCTATAACTACCCTTAACTGTAAGCATAAAGAAACTAAATTCTCGGGAAAATAAATTATACACTCAAGATCGCATAGCCAAGAAGTGGTAAAACCACACCAGAACTGAGGCAATAAAAATGGCAGTCTCATTTTCTTGATCCTGTGCTTTATTGCCTAGTATTTTAGTATTTTGGTTGATTGTTCTCAAATTCAATTGCTTCTCTGTGCACTTGACTATTGCTTCACTTGCTATGAGGTTTACAGAATTGCCTTTCCAAAAGGCCAAACAATTTAGGCAATATAGAACCAGCAGGGGAAGAAATAGAGTTCCCATTGCTGATCTACTCTAAGAGGACTCAGGGACACCTGGTGTTGGATTGAAGAGGTCAGCATAGAAAACTAGAAATCAAAGGAACAAAGGTAGATGCTCTGGAAGTTAAGCAGTGCTTTGGATAACTAGATATTCATATATTGATGAAGCAAACATGTAAAAAAAAACAAACCACAGGTGCTCAGAAAGGAGTTTTAAATGGAAGCTAGTGGTAGTGTTGAATCCTGTGAAAGGTGGTGAAAGGTTAGGAATGAGATGGTGATCCCTGGAGTTACAGGCAAAGGGAGGGGGGTGAAAAGCAGCACAATCATTAAATGCTTAGGAATGATCTTTTCTCAGTATTTTCCTGAACTGTGGAAAGATGAACACATAGATAGATACTCATCACCTAATATACTTAGCATCCATTAGGATTCCGCTTCACAGTTCCCACTAGAACTGAGCCAAACTGGATATAAAAGCTATAAAGATTTTTATTTGAGATATACTTCCATAATCATTACAGTTTGGGCACTGTCCATTTTAGGGCACTGATTTATTGACACTCCTGGATGGCTGCATTGTTTTGAATTTAGTATCTATGGAGCAAAAAAGTGTTATTTTGAAGTCTTGCTAGAAACACTGTTCATCCTGTGATGGAGACGTTAAACTATAAACTAGATCAAATGACATTTCTGGAAAGCATATGATCCAGAGAACTGATCCATGGAAATCACTCGTTGACAATATTTAATGTGGATTTTGGATTCTCTTTTTGGATTCGGAGCACTGTGCGCTGTATCGGGACTAGAGCAATCCCATTGAAAGGGTTGGAGAAACGTTCATGTTTTTGTTCTCAGTGGTTTTACTGGTCTGCTCCACTCAGTTTCCAGGATTTATTACGCAAATCCCTTTCACCCATTCACATGGAAAGTCCATAGGATGAAGTACATAATTACATAATATTTGAGTGGAGAATTTAACTATTTCCTAATAGTTATAAAAAAGAATTCAATATGCAATAAAGATCTAGAATAAAGAAAGAAAATGGTTTAGAGGATACTGTTCTTTCTTTGTGGCCCCGGTGGGTTGAAAAAGGCACTCTCAGGGGATATATCGGATAGCAGAACACTTCATCTCTAGGTCATAGACCTTTACACTCCCCAAAATAAGGATTTTTTAACCCTGTAAGTATTCAGTAGCCTGAGATTTCCAAAGTTTCATTCAGTTTTTCAAAGTAGTGCTCCAATAAGACTTTGAAAAGTGACATGACCAATGAAAGTATAGAGAAGTTTCTTTTTCCAACTGATTTCCCATGTGAGCCTGAGGTGATACAAAGGCCACAATTGAGGAACGATGTAAGATTTGAATGTAAAGTGTTCTTTTAGATGTCAGAGAGGGAAATCGTGACAGGGAAATAACTCATAAAATTGGAGAGACCACACGCATAGAATAGAATTTTCTTTGTATGAAAAGAAAGGTCAGAGCCAGGAACTGAGGCAAGTTATAGGCACTGTTTTAAGAGGAAATAGGAAAAAAAAATTGGAAAAGTAAAAGAAATGTGGTAGCATGATTTGAGAGATTTATGGATATTTGATGGGGAAGATAATGTTTGATTTTATTTATACTCTTTGTGTTTGGAACTTGAGCCTTACTGGCTCCTGAGGCCTTCCCCTGGTTAGGAAAAAATCATTGCAAAATACTCTGTTTCAACCCCTAAGGTTAACTCTATGATTAATAGTTTAAAAAAAAAACAACAACACTAGCTTTTCCCAGGCTTATTTTGAATAAAGTGAAGCAGTTGGTGAAAGAGAAAACAGAAAAATAAGGAGAAAGCCATATGTATGACCTATTTTGTATGTCCACTTGCGAATTCCCTTACCACGGTAACTGCAACATATAAATCATTTACAATAAGGTGTGCTTGGTAGAATGAACTAATGCCTCTTTTCCATTCTTCACCTGTGAAAATATTGAGCTAAGTAAAATATCCTAATTGAATAGAGCCTTGTGGTTTAAAGTGAGAAAGAAACACCTGGAAATGGCCATTAGAACCCGATTCTGAAATCTAGTGGAGATATCTAGAAAAGAGATATCTGTAGGCAAATTATAGTGCTTAGTCAGTGAGTGCATTAAATTCCAGCTTAGGGATCCGTAGTGGAGTTTGAATGGCAGTTTTTCAACTTACCAGCTCTGTGCTCCTTTGGGCAACTGAAATGCTCTAAGCTGCAGGTTAAACTGCATGTGCCCTATATTATGGCCCTGTGATCTTTGGCAAATCACCCAATATCTTGGAGCATCAGTTTCCTCATCTGTAAAGTGGAAGCAATAGTACTCCTCCTACAGATGTTTCAGTGGATAGAATGAAATGATAAGCTGAAAGCACATCGAACAGCAAGCCCTCCGCCACGTGAGCCCATCACTAATGAGGGTAACATGGCCTAATGACAAAATCCTATTAAAACAGTGCTCATGACTAATGCTCAAGGACACTAAACATGAACATGCAATTAAAAACATGAGGAAGGTGACACCAGAGGGACTGCTCTGCATAAAAACTCAGGGAAGCCATCTCTGTGGAGATGACATCTGATGATAACCTGAACAATAACAATGAAAAGATGATTTCCTTGGTGGTGACCAAATAAAAGCAAGCTAAACCAGTCAAAGAAAGAATATAATTAGCCTATCAAATTGACAAACATCAGAAGCGATGGTGAAGGAATAAGAATGCAGGGTCTTGTATTAGAATCTTCATAGAGAGGACTTAAAATGTGAATATTCCGTGACCCACATTCACACTTTTAGGATATTGTTTAAAGACATAACAGGACAAATGTTCAAATATGTGCATAGGGTTTTATAGCAATATTTCTCTATCACTGATGCTTTTATTTTCACTTTTCAATTTTAAAAGCTATTACATGTAAAAAAAAGCAATTACATATTAAGGATGTTTACGTTAAAAAATTTGAAACAATCTAAATGCTCATCAACAGAAATGGTTCAGCGACTAACGCAATGCAAGTATTAAAGATGTAGCTACTCGATATACTACTGCAATATCCTACTACTTCTCTATCTTTCAGGTAGAGAAGGCTGCATGATTATTAGTTTTTTTGAAACACATGACATAAAATCATTGATTTGTGATTGTTTTTCTACTTTTTAGCCATCCTGGTGGATGATTAGAAAGAGAGAATATAAATTTGCCATCTTGGCTTATCCGTGCATCTCACCTCACTGCTTCCATCACCAACCATCCTTAAATGAAGTTGCTCTCCCAGATCTTAATTTTAGCAGTCACTGTCCAAGTCACTGTCTGAGAAATGTATGCGATGTACTTCTCCTGGAAACAGTGGAACAGAAGTCAGGACACCTGGTTTTCCCCTTTCTACAAAGAAGGCATGAGATCATGGAGAAAGTCATTTTTCCAAAGAATCCTTATGCCAAAGCATGAGAGCTATGTTTTGACAGTATCCCATGAGGTTTATGTTGCACTGTCTATACCTGGATCCAAGCCCATGACCTGTGTGAATCTTGATCTGATGATCTTTGACTGTTTGATTTAACAAACATATATGAGCACCCACCATGGGTCAGGTACAGTGCTCAGGACAGAAGGCATCATCAAGATGCATAAAACTTGATCCCTATCTTCAAAAGATTTCCAATTGAATGAGTATTTGTGTTTGAAATAGGAAGTGGGAAATAAAGGCGTTTTTTCAGAGTCCTAGGTCCCACTAAAGCCACAATATTTTATCAGAATACCAAGGTTGCTTGATTTTCTGATAGCTACAATTGGGTTGGAGCAGCGAGATCTAGTTTATAGATTTCCTGGTTCCAAATACAATGCTTTATCCATTGAACTTGGATTAGTGATGAGTTTCCTAAGAATGATCAATGATTGTTTCTTGATCAATGTACAATTTCTTAAATGATGAATTAGACCATCTTGCTGTTGATGGGCTTTGTCATAATTTTATAACTTTGCCTAACCAATTTTAACATCCTGAGACACTTCATATAACTCATTTTTCAATACTTCCTTAGCCAAGTACTTCCTTTAATTCCATATTTACAAATTGACTTTATCTTTATTTTCTTTTATTTTTTTTAATGTTCATTTACGTGTGTGTGTGAGAGAGAGAGAGAGAGAGAGAGAGAGAGAGAGAGAAAGAGAGAACATGAGTGGGGAAGGGGCAGAGAGAGAAGGACACACAGAATCTGAAAGAGGCTGCAGGCTCTGAGCTGTCACTACAGAGCCCGATGCAGGGCTTGAACATGGGAACCAGGAATGGTGAGATCATAACCTGAGCCAAAGTCAGATGCTTAACTGACTGAGCCACCCAGGCGCCCCTAACTTTATCTTTAGGTTATTATAGATAGGGTACTAAAGAAACTGAATCTTAAGGTGTTATAAAAGCAATCACCCACTCTCATGGCTGCATCTTAGATATTTGTTAGAATATAAATTGACTCTACCTATAGATTCTTAATCTCCAATATCTCATCCCACACTTTGGCTCCTCTTGGCTATCCACATCACTCATTTTATGACCCCACCTATTTCACCATGATCTCTTAACTCACTAAATTATTGTAATAGTGCTATTAAGGGACAGATAGAAGCCATACTTGTGGTGGACATAACATAATGTATAACCCTGTCAAGTCACTAAGTTGTACACCTGAAACAAATTACTTAGTTGACACCCGTGTGTCAACTGTACTAAAAAAAATATTATTGGGGCGCCTGGGTGGCTCAGTCGGTTAAGCGTCCGACTTCAGCTCAGGTCAGGATCTTGCGGTATGTGGGTTCGAGCCCCACGTCGGGCTCTGTGCCGACTGCTCAGAACCTGGAGCCTGTTTCAGATTCTGTGTCTCCCTCTCTCTCTGACCCTCCCCCATTCATGCTCTGTTTCTCTCTGTCTTAAAAATAAATAAACGTTAAAAAAAATTTTTTTTAAATATTATTTTATCAGCTTCCTCCTGGTTTTATTTCTTCCCCAATGCCCCCAATCCCATGTCAACTTAATTTAGGCCAATCATGTTTTCTGGTCCAGAAATAAAACCTCAGGCAAAGATTCACAGGGAATTACAGTCAATGGCCTTCAGTTAATAAGGGTAAATTCTGAAACTGTATGAAGGTACCAACAGTTTTTATGACAGGAATTAACACATTTATCTCCCATGTGTTTTCTTTTACATATTTGGCAAATATTTTCATTCAGTTCCTACAAACTTGAAATTGAGCCCTTGGGATCCCAACAAGGTAAATCTACCTAAAACAGAAAGAACAACGTGTCAAACAATAAGCCTTTCTCAAGGGAGAAAACCATAGTCCCACAAAACAACAACATCGGCAGCAGGATAATTCACCTTGTGCAGAATCTATATTCACAGAATGGCTCTTGTTAAAGAATAAAAAGGAGCTCACATCAAGAAAACTGTACTAAAAGTGTTGGCATCTGAAACTCCCCAAGAAAGGGGTCTGAGTTTGGACCAGCAGACTTCCTTCCAAACATGTGACTGCACAGGAACAAAAAGCAAAGTCTTGTGATTGATTTTTATTTGGATTGTAGAACTTTGACAAAGAGCAGTGCTGAAGGGAAACTCAGACTTCAGATGAAGTATCTTTACAGTAAATTCTGACTGATGCGCTGCTTAGAAAGCCTAAAGCAGCCTTTGGATTTTATCTATCAATAAAGTTATAGTATAGGTTAAAAAGTACCAAATATAGGTATGTAAAGGGATAAAAAAGCTGTATCACCAGTATGTAAATAGTGGTAATGTTGCTATTTAACATTTTGGTATGTAATCTCTAAAACAGTCTTTCTCTCTCATTTTCTCTACCCTCTCCCAACCCATCACCACTGTGTGTGTGTGTGTGTGTGTGTGTGTGTGTGTAGAGAAAGAGAGAGAGAGAGAGAGAGAGAGAAAGAGAGAGAGGAAGAGGAAGAGTACTGTTCTCTTTCAACATGAAAAGTCCTTTGTATTATCTGGCTTTTAAATTTTATGAACATTTCTTTTATATCTTAAGTTTGGTTCTGTCCTACCTATTTTCACCCTGTCATGTAAGGATGGTTTTCTGTACATTGGATCTATCTCATCAGTTCTCCACGCTTACCACGCTTTCTGGGGGGAGGGAGGTTATTTATTTATTTTGAGAGAAAAGGAGAGAGAGAATCCCAAGCAGGATCCATGCTATTAGCACAGAGCCTGATGCAGGGCTCGATCTCATGAAATGTGAGACCATGACCTAAGCCTAAATCAAGGGCCAGACACTTAACTGACTGAGCCACCCAGTCACGCCTTACCATGCTTTTCTAATAATCATTTTCTCTAGTTTCAAGTGTAGAATTAGTGGAAACCTATCTTCCACATGATCTATTCACATTTTTGGGAAATGGATGCCCATCTTTATTGTTTTCAGTGTTGCTGTCTGTATCACTGCCATAATTCCCTCACTCCCTTTAATGTCCCTGGGGTTCCTTAACAACCCATCTACCATGAAGATTAACCCAGAGGCACCACTGCGGTGACCGCAAAGATGGAGGGCGGGGGCAGGGGCAAGTAACAAATTCCAGGCATCTTGACACAAAGATAAAAGCAGGAGCTGAGGAGGTAAAGATTTTCAGGCAGAAAGAATGGCTGAACAAAGACCTAGAGATACAGTAATGTCTGTGAATTCAGGTAAGTCCGATGTTACCTATCTTGTTAGGTGTATGGAGAGAAGTAAAACAAAGAAGGTGAGAGAGATCGGGGCCCAGCTTGTGAAGATAATGGAACACAGCTTGAATACAAGATGTAGTGGAAATAGAGCAGGGACCCAAATGCACAATAGACTCTGGTAATAGTCTGCATGGAGGAAAGAATTGAGGGTCTCCAAAAACTGGGTGATTCTACCCTAGCCCCCACCCCCAGTTTCTCAAAGCAACAAAATACAGGCTTCCTTATATATAGTTAAACCTAGGATCTGTTCGAGAATTGAACTGCTGTAGAGTGCCTGGGTGGCTCAGTCAGTTAAGTGTCCAGCTTCAGCTCAGGTCATGATCTCACAGTTGGTGAGTTTGAGCCCCATGTTGGGCTCTGTACTGACAGCTCAGAGCCTGGAGCTGCTTCAGATTCTGTGTCTCCCTCTCCTTCTGACCCGTCCCCCATTCATGCTCTGTGTGTGTCTCTCTCTCAAAAATAAATAAACATTAAAAAAATTTTTTTAAAGAATTGGATTGCTATAACCAGATAGGGGTGGACTTTAAGTCACAAGTTGCCAAATTTCCAGAGGCCCTTTTAGGGAATGTTGACAACATGCATGCATTTCTAAGAAATCACAGTATTGTCCATTTAAAAAGAAAAAGGAAAAAAAAAGCTCTAACAGTTTCCTGAGACTCCAAATTCTTCCTCCAACCAGTGGGTTACGTTTCATGTTACTCTGTTCTTATGGAGCTGACTTCTTCACAAAGATAAAGAAGTATACTTTTCATTTGAAGCTTAACTAGAAGCCATCATTTATGCATACCTAATAGCACAGTTTAAAGATTTCAAATGTCCCTGATGTGCTACAGCTTAGAGTCAAAACAATAACACAGGTACACGAATCCAACACTATCCTCGGCATTCCTCATCATGAATTTGTTTCTACCTTGTAGAATTTACACTTAAGTCTCTATAGCCCTTAAACCTGAGTTCAGACTCCAGCAGAAATAGGTATAAACTTTAAAAGAAAATTATCCCTGAGCTCATCTCCTTTCATGGAAACTTTCTAAGGTACAAAAATAAAACAAGCCAATAGCATTATAGAAAATGTGATATCCAAATAGAATTGTTTATAAATAGAATGTTTTACAAAGTTTCCATGAGGCATCAGCTGTCTCTTAACCCCCTGCATGCTGACATTTTCCAGGCCACTAGCTAAATTAAGGCCTAGGAAAAAATTACCTATGCATTGTATTTTTATGTAGCTGTTGATCTATTTTTATATGCTGTGGATATATGACATCAGTTCATTGCAAACATATCAAGACGCCCCCACACACCACAAAGCATGTATATTTGCAGACATGAGGAAGGCTATGTTCTTGCAGGTTTATGTTGTCAGAAGAACTGTCCCCAAACCAAGCTCTAATACGAGTAGGGTGAGCCAGTGGGCTTGATTTCCTCCCCATAAGCCTATTGTCCTGATCGAATGGACAATAGCGCCCCCTTGTTTGCGCTCAAAAATGTCCCGCTCAGGTGATAAATTCTGTGATCCTCCCAGATGGGAGACGCCTTCTCAGTTATTTATGGTTAGTATACTACTCAGAAGAAGCTAGCTTAGAAATACTTGAACAAACTGTCTTGCAGAGACAAATACCGCTCAGTTACAACCAGATTTCAGGACAAATGGAATCTTAAAGATTGTGTTTGTTTGTCCGGAGAGCCGTATCTCTATTCCAAAATTAGCTAAGTTCTCTTCCTTCTCTGCCCTTCTGTTGCTTTATCTCTTTAACACACAAAGCATACACAATCCAGCTAGGGTATAGTGTGCTACATACACAACAAGGACTTGACTTGGGTAATTATACTCTGGTCAATGTAAGAATCCTAGATACAGAGGAAAGAAAGCTTCTTTCTTGATATAGGGAAGCCAAATTTGTTCCCATGATCTGGGCACGAATACCTTCACTTCACAAGTGACATCGAAATTCTGAACAAGTAACAGCAGCTCCAGAGACCTTTACTTTTCTGGCCATGGAGTCCAAGGTAGAAAATGAACAGAAGTGTTGGTTGTTTTAAATAGCTTATTAATGCTAGTTTTCCCCTATTATATTAATCTAAAATGATGATATATACTTGTACATGAAGATGTGCTACGTATACAACACAATCCAAATGCATCAACAGTCCATATAATTTTAATCATTGTAATTTTTCAAAGTATTCATTAACTAGATATTTATCTTATTCTTTGTACTTGCTGTATAACCTCAAGAAGTGAAAACATGCAGGTGACAGCTTTGTGATAGTGTGGTAATCATCCTTGCAAATGCTGTGTCCAGACAAAATCAATTTACTCTTAAGATATTCAGAAAAAGCATGATTCCAAAGTTAGGAAGTCAAGTTACACAAATGGAAATATTACACATTTTCCCTCTTAATTGCTGGTGGTGGACTGGAGACATCCTAATGTGTGTGTGTGTGTGTGTGTGTGTGTGTGTGTGTTAATTTAGTGAGCGGAAAGCACTGTGTATAAAGTGCTCACAACTGGACCAAGCAATGCTGGGAAATTCAAACTTCATGTAAGAAACATAAAATGAAACCCCGACAACACAGGATGTGCAAAATCTTGGGCCCTTCCATCAATCTCAGAAAAGATTTCATTTTGAGAGTGCACCTAGGATGGGCATTTAGAGAAGCGCATGACACACAAAAAAACACAAGATGTTGGGTTAAACAGTTAACAAGTTCAAATCCCACAGGTCCAAACTTACCAGCCTTGAGCCCTTGAACCCATTTTTCAATTTCCTCTGTACAATGATTTAAACGAGTTATTGATCTAAAGCAGTTAGGACAGTGCCTGACATGTTGTTGGGACTCAGAAAATCAGGTGAATGTTCTTTGTAGAGCATTTCTGAATGGAAAGAACCCTGGTATTCTTATTGCAACAGACTTGCTAACTCTGATTGCCTAAGGAGTTTGTAAAACAGAGAATAAAACTACAGTGTCTCACCCATTCAAGATTCCTTTTTAAAGCCAAATAGGTCAATAGATTAATACTCATTTATATCTTCTAACTTCAACCTGCCAACAGGATTAAACTGGCAGGCATATTCCTCCCTTACCCTCTTGGTAGGCAAACCGACAGCTCCTTGAAACTGTTTCTATTTTCTCAGACATCTGCTTTTTCTATAATCATTATAATTATATTTGCTGGGCAGATTTGGATGTGACCTTGGCTTTGGGAAAGGAGATTTCAAAATATTCATAGAGAAAAAAATAAGTATGATTCCATGTCAGAGAGATTCTTTAAAAAAAATTCTGATTTTGAAATCACAATTCCAATGAGAAAAAATTAGGGACAGAAGGATTAGTCATCATAGCCGCTAGATAAATTCTGAAAAACTTTTCAGAAGACACGCCAAGCACAGACTGATCCCATGCACGACAAAAAAGATAAATTTGAAAGGGTGGAGGTGGAATCCAGTTTGAGAAAAGTCCAAAAAGGTCCAAAAAGTTCTTCAAGAGAAGACATAGGACTTTAAATGCCTTGAGGAGAAAAAAGGGATAAGGTAGTAAGGGGCCCACATTTTGAAGAAGGGGGTGTCAGCCTTACAGGTGACAGATGGGAGGCAGAACAGCTGAACCTGGGTTTTATTTTTGGCACTTTCAGCAAAGGAAAAAATAAATAAAATGGAAGGTACAGAGAGGAATTTGAACATCTGAGATGAGGACGTGGTGATAATAGCTGATCAGGTTTAATTCAAGTAATTTCCTGTACCTCAAATAATAACGCTAATAGCAATAATAGCAAACACATTGGGCTCGGTTATTGTCAGGCATTGTTCTAAGTGTTCTAATTTTTAATCCTTGTTGCAACCCCAGGAGGTAGGTTTTACCTATTGTTATCCTCAGCTTATGCATAAGGAAACTAAAGTCCAGGGAAGTTAAATAATCCCAACTTACCCAAGATGACAGAATTAGAATGTATCAGAGCTGAGCTGGGAATGAGTTACAAATCCTAGACACAAAAAGTAGAATTTCCTACATTTGTTCATTTTTAAATGGGAAAAAAAAACTTTCCCAGAGGTACCCAGCAGAATTTTCCAGAATAGGGTCCTTCCTGGCAGTTGGCAAGGAAGGTGAGACCACCAGGATGGGTCTGTATCAAACAAGATTTACTGTGGTGCAAGGTAAAGCCCAGTATCCCTGTCAAGATGTGCCCTCCCAAAGAAGGTGGACAAGCCCAGGAACCTACAATAAGGAAGGAGGAATAGTATGTCCAACAATGTGTACTTGCTATTTTTAATAATAAGCATGAGATTTAGTTTTCTGGACTTTAATAGAAGGAACAAAAATGGAAGTAAAACTGAAGGGTTTGATAATTTCAGATAAATATTTCTTTAGTATAGAAGTGGCTAGTTTTTCTACAATGTGCCCAAGGTTAAAAACTATTAAAAAAAACTATAAGAGATTGAGTCTCTTAAATCTTTAAGTTATATACATTTCTATAATAATTCTCCCATTTGTTTAAACTTTGTGTTTAAATGACTGTAATACTAACAAAGAGATCTTTTATCATCCTCGAGTTCTTAATGGCAATAATCACTTGATAGGTTGGATTTCATCATCAATATCTTATCCTCATAACTTCGTATTAAATTCTCTTATGTCTTTTATTTCCAATATTCTGTCTTGATTATCTGATTTCCTTTGGCACTATCTGAGTTTTTCTTCTTATGTTTTTCTAATGGGGTGTGCTGTATCTCCATACACCTCTCTTTCATTATTTCTTCCCCCTCCCATGCCAAGAGCCTTCAATAATCCTGATCAAACAAAATAAAAGTGGAAGGTACAAAGAGGAATTTGATGCATGTGAGGCGAGAGGATACTAATAATAGCTGATCGGTTTTCATATAGATAGATGGCATATTTTCATTTACTTTCTGGAGCTTTCTATAATTACTCTCTGGGATTGGATTTATTGCTTCCTGGATAAGTATAAAAAGTGTGCTTTTTTTGTGAGTAGGAGTTTGTGTCTATGTGTGTTGAAGAATGATATAAAACGTGTTCCTTATAGAGAACTGGAATACTGGTTAAAAGTTTTTATTTTTCAAATTATTTTTTAAAGTTTGTTTATTTTTGAGGGGCGGGGAGAGGGAGAATCCCAAGCAGGCTCCATGCTGCCAGTTCAGAGCCTGACAAGCTGCCAGTTCAGAGCTTGATCCCAGAAACCATGAGATCATGACCTGAGCCAAAGTCAAGAGTCAGATGCTTAACCAACTGAGCCACCCAGGCACCATGATAAAAGGGTTTTAAATTCACAACTCTAAAGAGAATTTCCAGGCATCTTTGAGAGAGAAGTTCATCTGTGGCCTGACTTCTGCCCCCTTCTCTTCCAGCTGTACCTCTCAGCCTCTCTACTCACAATTAAGGCATGCTTCCTGAGTAATTATGCTATGAATGTCTCAATGCCTTCGATCAAACTGTTTCTTTTGTTGGAGATATTCTTCACCCATTGACGACATGGCACATGCTGACTCGTCTCTTAAAATTTTACTTCAGCATCCCTATTTTGTGAAACTCTCCTCAATCTGTACCTTCTACACCTGGACATAATTCCATAGCACTGTGCATAACGTTTTATCATACCTTTTTGTATAAAGTATGTGTTTCTCCATCACACACAATAAGACTTTTGAATATAGAAGTTACATCGTGTTCATTTAATACCTAACATTGTAATCAACTCAATAAACATACATTAAATGAAATCATGCATAAATTATAACTTTATAATTGATTTTTTTCCAGTTATTCTTTTCAGGTTGCTAGATTGGAGAAATCCCACAGGGAGTAGTAGGTCTTGCTTTTGGTACAGCATTTTGCAATCTTATATGCAGGCAGTTGTGTGTGATAAAGGGAGAGTGAGGACTGAAGACAGGACAAGGGAATATCTTGAGGCCCCTCAAAAGCAGAGCCTATGCCAAAGGCATACACAAAGATAACTCATCTGGAATTGATCCTGACCCAGGAGCGAAAGCCAGAAGGAGTGAAGCCAGGAAGGAGGAAAACGAACGCGAGAAAAGTTATTGGCCCCTGTTAATGAGAAATGATGGGTGATTCTCGAAAGAAGGCAGAGAGATCAAGTGATTCCCACATTCATGCTTGCTTTCTCCTTGAAGGCACTTTCTAATTCACAAAGAGAGTCAACATTATTTCTGAACAGAGGAAAAATAGGTACTGGAGGCAAAAGTAGGGTTTGGGGAGCTAAACAGGAAGAAGCGGCCGGGAAGAGAGCCCAAAATGCTGCAAAAATTCACCTTAGGTATTTGAGCAGCTACCAATATGTGCCTGCTCAGGGTGACACTCAGCAATGACCCCAGAGGTTAAGTGTGGGAGGACAGAGAGCTGGGCAGAGACTTTACAGCTGCACCGTCTGTGAGAAATGGAGTTCAGTCACAGCCACAGTAGAGACACGTTGGCAAACCCCCCCTGGGAATTTAGTTGAGGTCCCAGAAAAGCCACATGCTTAGGAGAAAGGACAATTTTCTAGATAAAAGTTGAAAACCAAAATGTATCATCCTTATTAAAGTCTAAAACAAAGACATGACAGGTCAAAGTGACCCATCAACAATTTAATTGCCTGTCAGAAAAAAACTCAACAATATTTATAGAAATATGATATAATCAGAGCATCTACAAAGTAACATCTACAATATCCAACAAGCACTAAAAAGTAGTCTATATACTCAAAGCAGCAGCAGTGATCAGTAATCAAGAAATAAAATAAAATCAATAGGAAAATAAAGTCAACAATAACAGATGCAGAGGTGATCAAGTTGCTATCAATGTGACTTTGGGCAACTGTGAGGTTTAGTCTTCTATCCATAAAATATGGTTAAACAAAAACTAACCCCCATAGAGTTGCTGTAATAACTGACTGTATTAACTATTCTTGGAAGTAGATTATGGAGAAAAGTTATATACTGTATGACTGTCTTTATGACAAAAATGAAAAAAAAAGAAATATACCAAACTAAGAAGCTTCTGCATAACAGAGGAAATCATCAATGATGTGAAAAGGCAACCTACTGAATAGGTGAAGCTATTTGCACATCATATATCAGATAAGCTTTATGATTAATATCTAAAATATATAAAGATCTTACACAACCTAAGAGAAAGATCCAATAAAAAAAATGAGCAGAGGACGGACACCTGGGTGGCTCAGTTTGTTGAGCATCTGACTCCTGATTTTGACTAGGTCATGATCCCAGGGTTGTGGGATCGAGCCCTACATCAGGTTCCATGCTCAATGTGGAGCCTGCTTGGGATTCTCTCTGTCTCCTTCTGCCCTTCTCCTGATGGTTCTCTCTCTCTCTCTCTCTCTCTCTCTCTCTCTCTCTCTCTCTCTCTCTCTTTCTCTCAAATAAAAAATAAATAAATAAAAATAAATGAGCAGAAGATTTGAATGGACATTGTTCCAAAGAAGACATAACAGCCAACATCACTAATCAGCCAGGATATCTAAATGAAAATGAACTATTGGGATACCTGGTGGTTCAGTCAGTTAAGCATCTGACTTTGACTCAGGTCATGATCTCACAGTTCTTGGGTTCGAGCCCCACAATTTGAATCCTCTGTCCCCCTCTCTTTCTGTCTCTTATACTTTCTTTATCTCCCTCCCTCTCTCATAAATAAATAAACATTAAAAAAATTAACATACTTGTTAGAATGGCTGTTAGCCATAAAACAAGAAGTAACAAGTTTTGACAAGGATGTGGAAAAAGAACTTCTGTTAGTGGAAATGTAAATTGGTGCAGCCACTATAGAAAAGAGTAAATAGATCCCTCAAAAAATTAAAAATAGAACCACCATATAATCTGGTGATTCTGCCTCTGGGTATTTGTAGAAAATGAAAACACTATATGAAAACACTAAAAAGATATATGCCCTTCTATGTTCACCATAGCATTATTTGTCATAGCCAGGATATGGAAATAAGGTAAGTGTTCATTGATGGATAAATGGATTAAAAATGTGGTACACACACACACACACACACACACACACACACATGCACGTGCACAATGGAGTACTATTCAGCCATTAAAAATAACAAAATGTAGGGGCGCCTGGGTGGCTCAGTATGTTAAGCATCTGACTTCGGCTCAGGTCAGGAGCTCACAGTTCCTGAGTTTGAGCCCTATGTTGGACTTTGTGCTGACAGCTAGGAGCCTGGAGCCTGCTTTGGATTATGTGTCTCCCTTTCTGTCTACCTCTCCCCTACTAATGTTCTCTCTCTCTCTCTCTCTCTCTAAAATGAATAAACATTAAAAACATTAAAAGCAAATAATGAAATACTACCATTTGTGACAACATGGATGGACTCTGAAGGCATTATGCTAAGTGAAATAATTCAGAGAAAGACTTACTGTATGATCTCACATGTGGAATCTAAAAACAAAGAAAACCAAGCTCATAGAATAGATCGGTGGTTTCCAGGGATAGAGGGATTGGGGAAGGGGTGAAATGGGTTAAAGGAATCAAAAGGTGCACACCTCCCACTACAAATAACTCATGGGGATGTAATACACAGCGCGGTGACAAGAGTCAAGACCGGATTGCAGAGAATGAAAGAACGAAATCCTGGTTCGATGGCAGGTGATTTTACAATCCACTCATAGTTAGTTGCCATTTATTTCAAGTGAGACAATGTAGTTTATTAAGTGCTTTGTAGTCGGAAAGAAATAGCTGTGTGGTCATGGAGCAGACTTGAATCTCCCTGACCTTCAGTGTTCTCAAACATCATTGGGAAGTAGAATAGCACCTGTGTGGAGGGCACTGCGAAGCCATCAGGGAGTCAAAGATCTGCAGAGACTACTGCTGTCCCTGATCAACTGTGAGCCAACGATGTGAGGCTGTTGAAAAGTTTAAGTGAGAAGAGTCTACATTGATAGACTTATTATGCTCCAATAATGAGCGGTAGTGAACCCCAGGGAGCCATTCCAAAAGAGGGTGACATCTTTTAGGGTGTCCCTGACAGACTTCTCTGACTAGAGGGTAGCAATGTTTGCAACAACGGGAGAAGTCAGCCCTGGGAAGACTAAAAAGGGGGCAGCTTCTGCCAGGCTGCCGTGTTGAAGAGGGATCAGCTTTATTCTGTGCTCTTCCCCACACAGGACTGTCACCACTACTAAAACCCCTGGGAAAGCAGATCTCATGTCAATCTTAGGAAGCACTTTTAAACAATAAGGGCAATCCAGCGATAAAGTGGCCCAATTTAAGAAGTAGTAATCGCCCTGTCACCAAAAGCTTTTCAGCAGATGTTGACTTATTTCTGCATAGGATCGTTAGGGAGGAAATTCCTGCATTTTGTAGGAAGTTGGACTAGATGGCCTTTCGTGTCGCTTCCAGCATTAAGATTTAACTTTGTGGAAATTCCATATATGGGCTATTTTTTTTTTTTTTAGTTATACTCTGCTACAGGAGCTTTTTTTCCATGTGGATTAAATGGATATAAATTCCTCGTTATTTAAAAGGTGAGTCAAAAGAAAAATAGCATGTCCAACGGCACAACAGCCCAAACAGTTCATCATGCATCTTGAAAACACAAGTCAGAGCAGTAGACAACTTCAAAGGGGACCACACCATTGCCAGAAGCGCTGGCCAAGAAGCCAGCTGCTCCTGGAAAAATACATTTCCCAGCTTGGCATCTGAGCCTCGTGATTGCTGTCCAGGGAGGTGGAAGAAGAATGGGTTTATGGGCAGCCATAAATAACTAAGGCACTGAAATTCTGAAAATGGGCCAGTTTCTTCACTATGACTCAAGATCCAAATAGGAATGGGCTCCTGTTCTACTTTGAGGGTAAGAGAGCTTTAACTACCCAATTAGGGCAACCTGATGAAAATAATTTGAAACTCTGTATTTTTCAATCAAATGAGTGCTCTGTAGAATTCTTTGCACTAAATCTTGAGTTGGTGTGTTTATCTCCAAAGATGTGGGGAGGTAGAAAATGGAGATTATTTGTGTGGGATCTCCAGGGAATGCGAGAGAGAAGGACTTTATTGCTACATCTGTATACTCTAACTTTAGGCTTGTGTTCCTCAAAGGACAATGCAACAAGTGCCTGGAACTTGTTTGGAAATCTGCACGTTGGACAGAGGAGTCCTCATCACTTAGTCCCTAACGCTGTTCTAGAATTTTGGCATTTGAAAAATGCATCTTGTCCTCTACATGGAATTCTTCTTCCCTATAGTCACACATTACATAATCTTTTGTTATATCTACTATGTTCCAACACTTTTCTAGGTGCTTAATATTCAGAAGTGAGTAAGACCCGAGGCCTGGTCTTTCCAAATGCCAAAGAGAACTGTTTATATCAAGTTGCTTTGCTATCTGCTCGGTGGTTATGCGCTTGGTGTGAGTTGACGGGCAGTTGGTAATGAGGAAAGGGAAGAGAAGGGAGAGTCATTTGCCTTGTTCTCTACAGCATCCTTTTGCAAAGGGAATAAAGCCCTCTGACTAAATTTTTTAAATGTATGAGAGGTGCCCACAATAGAAAGTCTGTTCTCATTGAAGCAGTGAAAAATTAACGTTTGAGGATAATTTACCCAGTAGGATAAATTTTTCCATCTCCTGGAAGACTAAACCCTGTGTTCCGCAGAGCCCTTCTACTTTCTCTTCTCTACCCGATTTCAGTCCTCAGATATGCGGTTATACTTCTGCTGAAGGCTACGTTCAAATAAAGAGAGGCTTATGCTTCTCCTTGGCTTCAGGGAAATAACTCAGTCTGTCCAGGCAAGTGCCTGATGTTTCTTCATAATTAGATAAGAGAATTTAATATTTTTAAAGTCTTAAGCCAACTTCTCCAAGCTGTTTTGTTTTATCCATCAGTGCTTGAACCAAATTATTTAATGCAGAAGATACATGGAAAGAGCGAAGAGGAGTAATTATTGGTACATATTCCATTTCCTTTAAGACAGTGGGTTTTTTTTTTTTTAATTTTTTAAACGCTTATTTATTTTTGAGGGAGAGAGAGGGACACAGATAGTGGTTTTGAAACATGGGATGTCATGGGGTGCCTAGGTGGCTCAGTCAGTTAAGCAGCCAACCTCAGCTTGGTTCATGATCTCACAGTTCATGAGTTTGAGCCCCGCATCAGGCTCTGTGCTGACAGCTTAGAGCCTAGGGCCTGCTTCAGGTTCTGTGGCTCCCTCTCTCTGCCCCTCCCCCACTTGCACTCTGTGTCTCTCTGTCTCTCTCTCTCTCAAAAATAAACACTAAAAAAATTAAACATGGGATGTCATCAAGTTTTTCCTTAGAGCATTTAAAAATGCCTGACATCACCTTGAGAAATTCTGAACCAGTAAGTATCACAAGAGCCTCTAGGAATCTGTACTTTTTCTTTCTGTACCTGGATCTTCCCAGATGATGTTGTTGATAGTCCATCCAGGCCTTAGGGACCATTTTTTGGGCAGGAGTTTTCAACCCTGGATGCAGATTAGATCATATGGGGATGTGATGTCTAGACTGCATGCTACGTCAATTAACTCACAATTTCCAGGAATGGAACTGAGCATCAGTACTACCTATATTTCTCTCAATGGGGGGAGAAGCAATGGATCTTGACTGTTGTGACTTTTCAGTTAATGGGAAAGAAAAGGACAAGGAGATAGAAGTTTAAAGGGAAGAGAAGTATGAACATGCATTAATTCCCCCCTCTATGTTTCCCACTCTGTACTTCCCAACTGAAAGTCAAAGTCAGGTACTGGCTACTATTTTTTATTTATTGTTTTTTTTTTTTTCTTTTGGGGGAGAGGAAGCATGAGTGGGGGAGGGGAAGAAAGAGAGAGGGAGACACAGAATTCAAAGCAGGCTTCAGGCTCTGAGCCATCAGCACAGAGCCTGATGCGGGAGCACAAACTCACGAACTATGAGATCATGACTTGAGCTGCAGTCCAACGTTTACCCAGCTGAACCACGAAGCACCACCTAGTTTACATTTCTTGAGGAGCCTTCATGCTGTTTTTCCATAGTCACTGGGCTAGTTTACAACCAACAATATGTAAGTGTATCCTTTTTTCCACATCCTCACCAACACTTACCTCTTGTCATTTTGCTATCAGATGCGCAGTGATGTCTCACTGTAATTTTCATTTGCATTTCCCTGATGATCAGTGATGTTGAGCAGCTTTTCATGTACCTCTTGGCCATTGGTATGTCTTCTTTGGGAAAATATCTATTTAAGTCATCTGTCCACTTTTAATTTGTTTTTTGTTTGTTTGTTTTTTGCTATTGAGTCGTTTCACTTTCTTGTGTATTTTATATATGAACCCTTTCTCAGATATGTGGCTTGCAAATATTTTCTCCCATTCCACAGGTTGCCTTTTCATTTTGTTGATGGTTTCCCTTGCTGTGCGAAAGATTTTTAGTTGGATATTGTCCCACTTGTTTATTTTTGCTTGTGTTGCATTTGCTTTGGGGTCAAATTTAAAAAAAAATGTATTTCCAAGATGAATGTTAAGGAGCTTACCCTCTATGTTATCTCCTAGGAGTTTATAGTTTCAGGTCTTATCTTCAACCATTTTGAGTTGATTTCTGGGTGTGGTGTAAGAGAGGGATCCAGTTTCATTCTTTTGCACATGGTTATCTAGTTTTCCCAGCACCATTTATTGAAGAAACTCTCTTTTCCCCATTGTATATTCTACTCTACAATCATTCCACTACAGCACATTATCCTTTTATTTTTAAAGATAATATTAAAAAAAAAAGAGAATTTTCAAAAACATACAATCAAGGGAACATAAAGGATTACAGAATTTAAGGTAAATAGTTTAGCAGCCATCTAGGGTCTAGAATCAATTTCTCTGTCTCTCTCATTCTCTCCCTCTCCTTCCTCCTCATATTTTGGATTTTTGTAGTTTATTCATTGGTACCCCTGAAAGAAATGCTTCTCTGCTTCACTCTTTTTTTCCTTCTAAAACATATTCTCCACCTACTACTGATTATATTTCTCCTAAGTAGATGGGTGAGCTTTGTGAAAGTTATAGAAACATCAGTAATAGTAAAAGAATAAACAATCAAAATGGGTCAAATAACTTTTTAAAAAAATTGTGTGCTCCTGAGAGAACATGGTACCCAAATAAATACAGGAATAGGGATCTTTGGGGAGAACATGTGATTGCCTTTTCAATTATCACATATTTTCAGTCTCCACTGGGCTGATGCCCTACATGGTCTCTCTTTGTTCTGACACTTATCTGAAATAGCCCAGGAATGTCCCCATATTTCTGACTTTGCTTGATTCTACTGCTTCATCTGACTAGTAAATAGCACTGAATTTTCTAGCTTACTCTTTTCCCAAACTCCCTTCCAAGCAGACATTATAACCTAGACCAATGATTGCTAAACTAACCTGTGGACCAAATCTAATTTTAGCAAAACACAATTAGACCCATTTGTTTATGTACTGAATATAGCTGTCTTCATGCTACAATGAGTAGAACTGAGTAGTTGTGAAAGACCTTCTGGCCCACAGACCTGAGGATGTCATACAGCCTTTACAGAACAAATCAGCTGACCACATGATCTAGAAACTATTGCAGTGAATTACTTAGAAATTTCTATTTCTATTGCTAAACCTAATGTGAATAACTTCCTAAAACTACAAACCTGTCTCTACCCAATCACACATTCCACAGTTCACAACTTATGGTGGGCAATGGGGAAAAAAGGTGTTAGCTTTACTGGTCTTGGGAGAAATCATTACTACCCAAAAATCAACAACTTTCAAGGGAATTCAAGAATTGTAAGGTTTAAGGAGGTCATAAAGTGAAAACTAGACAAGATGATTAATACTGAGTTTTGGAGATAACCTTTCAGATGTCTATCAGTAATACTGTTATCTGAAGCTTCTCTTTGCTTTTGGAATATGCTGGGCCTTTTCCATACATTAGCTAGATAACATTCTAAGAAACATAGTTTTGAGCAGGTATTAACACTTGAAACTCTTCCTACAATCATGAGAAAATAAAAATCCTCAGCAGCAAAATCGCAAAGATCTTGTCTATTAATTAGATGTAAATTAATGATATTTTTAAATTGTCACCTAGGGTAGGAATTTTAATTGGCTCCAAAGGAACATAAAGGCAAAGACTTTTGCTTTGGTTTTCTACTGTTGCTATAATAAATCTAGTGGCTTGAAACAATGCAAAATTTATTGCCTTAAAGTCCCATACATCAGAAGTTCAACACAGATCTTTGAGCTAAAATCAAGGGCCAGCTGGGCCATACCTCCATACGGGGCAGTAGGACAGAATCTGTTTCCTTGCCTTTCCAGCTTTTAGAATGTGTCTGCTTTCCTTGGGTCACAGGCCCCTTTCTCCATCTTCAAACTCAACTGGTCAATTCCTTCTTGTACAGCATCACTCTGACCTTCCCTTCTGCTCCTTCTTCTACCTGTGTGATTACATTCTCCTAGCCCAGAGAATCCAGGATCATCTCTATATTTCAAGGTCGGCTGATTAGCAAACTTAATTCCATTTGCAGCTTTGGTTTAATATAATGTAACATATTCAAAACACAGGTTCCAGGGATTAGAACGTGGGCATCTTTATGGGTCATTATTCTATCACCAATCTAACTGTAATATGTGTTTTGGGGAACAAATGACTGAAGTTACCCATCTGGCCATTCTTTTTCTTTCTTTCTTTCTTTCTTTCTTTCTTTCTTTCTTTCTTTCTTTCAGGAATCCCCCATTATCTGCATCTAGGTGAAAGATAGGGCCCTGATTCCCACTATGGAAATACCATCTCCCATCCTTGACAGCTAGTGCACAGACCAACTAGATGCACCCACCCTGAACTTTGAATCTTGGTCGACCACTTCAGGTAATCAGGGCTAGTTAAACAGTATTCATGGTGACAATGGCAATTATTGGGGGTGTGGTGAAGGTGGCAGCAATAGGAATCCAGATATGCTGGGGTTGAGCATCTGATGGCGGCAATGCCAGAGGTATGGTACCAATGTCACCTAATGAGAAGGTCCTTTGTGTGATTTTGTCCAGACTTTTGTGTATCTTGTGTGATATTAATTTTTCTTTCCTACATTGGTTATTAACCATTTCTACACCAAGTTCTATAGGTAACGAGCTACCCTGTATTCTTGCAATCCACCACGTTTTTTGTTAAGTTAGCCATAGTCAGGTTCAGTGGCTTGTAACTAAGAATCTTCACTGATAGGGATTCTTTGGGGTAAGATTCTTTGTTTCAGAAAAATCTCATTTTTATGTCTTGTTATCCATAATGCAGCCTGGCTTACAAGTTAGGAGACTCTGGGAACACAGAACAAGCTGTCAGAATGATAAGATAGCTTAATTGGTCAAGTAGGAGCTAAGGGAACTGATAATCCAGTAGAACTGTCCTTTATAGCAGTGAGAGGAGAGTCCAATACAACCAAAATCTACCACGATTTTGACACCGTGGTAGAACTAGGATTGATTTGTGCCAATCTTTATAACTAAAGAGGTGAATCCAGGATGTGGGAAATAATAGCAGGACCCTGGAGGAGAAGGGTTTCTTTAGGTACCTCTTTCTTGATAATTGAGTAATTCACAGAAGAAAAGCTACCTTTGGAAGCACAATGAACAGAATCTAGCTACTCAGAAGAGTTGGCTGGCAAACATGAGATCACAAAATAGCTATAGTTCCAACAGAGATCCCAATAGCATCAGGAAAGCCAGGCAAGAATATTTGTCTCGTAGCCTGAGCCAGCAAGTCAGGAATAAGGAAGCCTGTGGGCAGACAAGGATCACTCACAACCGAATGGACACTGGGTAGATGCCAGGTCGATGGACCTCAGTCAGTAGAAAAACTGATTCCACTCAGCTGCCGCTCTGAGGCTTTAGGGATATATTTTGCTATGATTTTGAAATTCGGCAAAGTTGCACCCCAGATGGAAGGACTTTGTGCTTTTATTTGGCCAGGGTTTGAGAAGAACGTGCCTGATACAGGCCTTGATTAATCAATATTGTGGATCATTCTCATCAGAAGGCATTTGACACTTGGCAAAATGTTCTCAGTAGACTAGAAAACAGATTTCTATAGCATTCAAACTTCTGTTTCACCTTTTCAGAACCCGATACTGGTCTTTGAACCTGAATACTTTTGGATTCAAGCAAGTCAAGAGAGGTCCTGAGAGAACTTTTAAAACCTCACACACAGAGTTGTTATTTAATGACCATGAAATAAAATATATTAATACTAAGAAGGGAAGAGGAAAAGAAAGCTTAAACAGCTCTGGGACAAAGAAACTATCAGTGTAGTCAATCAATGTGTTTTCAGTTATTATAACATCACAAATCTGCTCTAGTCTGAGTTATGATGTCACTACGTGGATAAGCAGAAGATTGACGTAGCGCTGTGTGCACATCAATGACCACAGACCTATTAAATTTTCATTTCTCGATCGTATTGTATTCCTCATTTTTGGTCATTTTTTTTATTCCTCAACCTCCACAAAGCAACATGATTTCTCTCTGACCCCGTGGGATTCTCTGCCTTCTTTGGCATGGATTTTCCCTGGTTATGTTTTCAGGATACTCTGAAGGACACGAACAATCACATAACAGAAAGGACACAATCCTCATTCATGTTCCAATTAGGTTAGTGCACCTCAATTATGTTTCTTGTTCTCCTGTTGTTTGTTGTTATTACTCTTCCTGTATTTGTTCCCAGACACCTTAAAAACATGAGTCAAGATCACTTTTTAGGTGATGGGAAGGTGGGAAAGGGGAAGGAGAGTTGGTAAGAGGGCACAGAGAATTTTGCCTTATTTCCTGTATTAAATTAATTAAACTTTACTTCTATTCCAGGGTTCATGCTTTACATCTGTTGTGGCTGTACCCTCATCAGTGGATTTAACTGCTGAACCTGTATGATGCTCTCTCAGTACTCAGGCAATACTATTTACATTGTGATAACTTGTTTACTGTTTTCAGTGTCAGGGGGCTTTTTATATGCCCTCCGTGTCCCGTTTTTTATGCTTTAAATGAGTCCTTGGGAGTAAATCTGTTATTTGTACAGTTAGAGAAAGATCCATAAGATTCTTATTTATTAGGAATGCATCTCTATCTTTCTTTGTGTGTGTGTGTGTGTGTGTGTGTGTGTGTGTACATATACTGTTAATAATATATCATAAAACCATGTAATAATTGCCCTGATCACATGGAATTTTATGACGGAGGTGTTTAATCTAGATTTTTATCATCCTCCTAACCAGGGGCAGTAAAATTTTCCTATAAAAGCCAAATAGTAAATATTTTCAGCTTTTCAGACCACATGATCTCATTGTAACTACTCCACTCTGCCATTGTAGTGTGAAAGCTAAAACAGACAATATGTAAATGAATGGATGTATCTGTGTTATAATAAAACTTTGTTTACAAAAAGAGGTGGAGGGTCATATTGGGACTGCAGTTTGTAGTTTCCCAACTGCTGAGCTTAAGTTTACTATTCTACTCAGGTAGGGTATGACTCCCCAAATATGTGCAATATATATTGATATCTAGAGTTTTATGTAGGAACAAAAGTAAAATTTAAGAAAGGTAAAATACAGACTGCTTGAAATTCACCGAAATTCACCAAGCCATCTGCTGTGATGAAAATTGCACACATTTACTGAAAACAAATGACAGGTACATTGAGTTAACCTCAGAATCAGTTTCCTTCCTTAAGCAGCTGGAGCCAAACCTTAAGCTGGCTTAAGGGTTAATTTTTTTTTTTTTAATTTTTTTAGATGAAGTATGTGGTAAGGGAAGATGAGCTGATCTCTCTTTTTTTAATGTTTATTTAAGAGAGAGCGCGTGCGCGTACAAGTTGAAAAAGGGCAGAGAGAAAGGGAATGGCTCCAGGACATTCCAGTTATGTGCCCAATGTACTTCAGGGAGTGCAATTTCTGGCCTCAGAATCATTCCAGTGATCACAGATCATTCTCGATCTTTCCCTATTTATCTATGAAATCAGCAGAGCAGATGAGCATTGCAGAACTGTGGTCTCTCTGTTGGATCTTTGCTCATCTATATCCTGAAGACGAGCTGGATGGATGTATTACCATTAGTTGGGAAATAATACATTCATCTTGAAAGTAGAATTAGGGGCACCTTGGGTGGCTCAGTCAGTTAAGCATCCGACTCTTGGTTTCAGCTCAGGTCATGATCTCACAGTTTGTGAGACAGTGTTGACAGTGTGGAACCTGCTTGGGATTTTCTCTCTACCTCTCTCTCTGCCCCTCCCCTGTGCTCTCCGTCTCTCAAAAACTAAATTAAAAAAAATTAGAATTAAATATCACATCCTTAATATACAGAAACAGTACATACCTTGTGTAAGAGCATTAAACACTTCTAAGAACACACTGCTTTGGACACAAATGGGTGTTTGTGAAGCTACTCTTAATTGTTAAATGTTCAGGATGTGTTACATTCCCTTACTAACATCTCCTCAAGAAGTGAGAAGGCCATCATGGCCTCGTTACTCAAAATGTGCTTGGTGGACCAGTAACATTGGCAACTTCTGGGAGCTTGTTAGAAATGCCAAATCTCAGATCCTATTTAGAACCATTTAAACATAACTTGTATTTAGCAAGCTAGATTCCCCATGTTCCTCATACATACATTAAAATTTAAGAGACAACAGTCGATATAATCTATATTTCCAGCCATCCTAAGTCCGTTGTAGACAAGGCATGATGTAAATAAATAAATGAATTCACAAAAGAATGAATGAATCAACGTCATGGTGGGCAAATGCTTCCATAGATATGTAAATGAGTGAATAAATGAATAATTTTCCCTGAAAAATACAGTCAAGTTTATAGAGAGATTAAGTATCTTCATTAAGATGAAGTGAATTCTGTGAAACTCATTACCAAACGGTAAAGATGTACACAAAAGACAGACTCGCCTTGATAGTACAGGCCATGGGGTGACACATCACTGATAATGCATAGAATCCAGTAATAAAGTCTCAGACAGATGCTTAGATAACTGCATTTCGCTTACTTTATACATAGCTTAAAATCTTAGCCTTCGTTGCAAAATGCATGGGAAGTGTTCATTACGGACATTGGTTGGTGACTGCATGTTATTGTGTATGTGACCATTTCCAACTATTGTTCTTTCTGTGTGAATTGAATTTTCCTGTGAGCACTCGCTCTTCCCCTCCCCCCTTTTCTATCTCTCAGGTGCACGCACACACACACACAGACGTTCTAACAAATGCACAAAACTGTCAATCTCTCCTCCTTCTTGGGATGTAGAACACAGTATCTCCATCTTGCTGCACAACAGAAAATTCTCGGCTTCACAGTGTGGTTCATTGAAAAATGTCAGTTTGAAGAGATGACATTTTCAGTCCTTTGGGATGAAAAGTACATATTGGTGCAGTTCAGAAATACCATCATCTTCAAGAACAGATCATTCTTCTGATATGAGTGTGCATCAGGAAGGTTTTAGGCCAAGTTTAGCTCAGAGATATAGATAAAAATTGCATTAACTCTATTTTAAAAAAACACAGTTTATTTTGATAGGTTGGAGGGCCATTGAACTAAGGAACAGACGGGGTGGCCAACAACTGATATGAGATGCCCAGCAGTAAAGAAGAAATAGGACATTTCAAAATTTAACGCTGATGACGTCGAATAATAATGGCGAGTGTATATTCAGGGTGTTTACGCTTTAGCTATGGTTTAGATTTCATACAGGATGATGAATTATTGAAAACTGATTTATCTCTAATACATTAGCAATTGGCTGAAGAGGGAACCCAAATTCAGAGTAAACTGAAATAATTCATGTTAACAAGTTATCTAGGTTATTTATATGCACAAGAGAATCCAGTAGAAATTGGAGAGAAGCAACCCCAAGATAATTTGCAATTGATAAGGGTTAAGAATGGACACTATATTTTAGTTTGAAACTAGAACCACATATTTAAAATATAAATATAAATTATGGATCTAAGAGTACACATTTTATTTTATTTTTTTTAATATGAAATTATTGTCTAACTAGTTTCCATACAACACTTCCATACAACACTGGATATTCTTTCCTGCTTTGTCAAAGATTAGTTGGCCATACTTTTGTGGTCCAATTCTGGAGTCTCTATTCTATTCCATTGGTCTATGTGTCTGTTTTTGTGCCAATACCATGATGTCTTGATGATTACAGCTTGTAGTAGAGGCTATTGGGATGCCTCCCCGCTTTGGTCTTCTTCTTCAATATTATTTTGGCTATTCGGGGTGTTTTGTGGTTCCATACAAATTTTAGGATTGCTTGTTCTAGCTTCGGGAAGAATGCTGGTGCAATTTTGATAGGGATTGCATTGAATGTGTAGATAGCTTTGGGTAGTGTTGACGATTTAACACTATTTATTCTTCCAATCCATGAGCATGGAATGGTTTTCCATTTCTTTGTGTCTTCTTCAATTTCCTTCATAAGCTTTCTATAGTTTTCAGCATACAGATCTTTTACATCTTGGTTAGGTTTTATTCCTAGGTATTTTATGATTCTTCGTGCAATTTTGAATGGGATCAGTTTCTTTATTTGTCTGTTGCTTCATTATTAGTGTATAAGAATGCAACTGATTTCTGTACATTGATTTTGTATCCTGCGACTTTGCTGAATTCAGGTATCAGTTCTAGCAGACTTTTGGTGGAGTCTATCAGGTTTTCCATGTATAATATCATGTCATCTGCAAAAAGTGAAAGCTTGACTTCATCTTTGCCAATTTTGATGCCTTTGATTTCCTTTTGTTGTCTGATTGCTGATGCTAGAACTTCCAACACTATGTTAAACAACAGCAGTGAGAGTGGACATCCCTGTCGTGTTCCTGATCTCAGGGGGAAAGCTCTGAGTTTTTCCCCATTGAGGATGATATTAGCTGTGGGCTTTTCATAAATGGCTTTTATGATGTTTAAGTATGTTCCTTCTATCCCAACTTTCTCGAGGGTTTTTATTAAGAAAGAATGCTGAATTTTGTCAAGTGCTTTTTCTGCATCAATTGACAGGATCATATGGTTCTTATCTTTTCTTTTATTAATGTGATGTATCACATTGATTGATTTGCGAATTTTGAACCAGCCCTGCAGCCCAGGAATGAAACCCACTTGATCATGGTGAATAATTCTTTTTATATGCTGTTGAATTCGATTTGCTAGTATCTTATTGAGAATTTTTGCATCATATTCATCAGGGATATTGGCCTGTAGTTCGTTTTTTTACTGGGTTTCTGTCTGGTTAGGAATCAAAGTAATGCTGGCTTCATAGAATGAGTCTGGAAGTTTCCTTCCCTAAGAGCACACATTTTAAATGAAGGTACTGGCTTGGATATCTCGGAGAGAATAGCAGATTTTTAGCACAAAGATATTGGGTAAATTGAACACATTTGCTAGTCTTTCAAAATTCTACTGAGTGCAATAAAAGATTTATGAAAACTAAACAGTTAATAAACAATTCAAACTAGAACAAGTTCATAAATATGTTAAGCAATTTGAGATATTAAAACCATTCAAAATTAAAAGGAAATGACATTTTGCCCCTCTCAAATTAACCACATTTAAAATTCATTCTCGATCAATGCTAAAAAAGGATACTATAAGACTGGCAAAGTTGTTTAATGCTGTTGACACTATAAATTGATTAAACCATTTAAGAAATATATTTTGAACTGCATTTAAAGAAACAATAACTCATTTCTAGGAAATCATCCCAGAGTAAGAAGAAATATATGAAGTGACTTCATGTATCATAATATTCAATAGGACTAGTCAGAAGAAGTGAAATTCCTCACATTAAAACGATATAATTCCAGTGAAATATTGCAAAACCGTTTAAGTAATTATGATGTACACCTGTAATAATATAGCAAACGCTTATATATTTTAAAGACCAGAAAATAAAATTGAATCAGTGAAGATTAAATACTCAGAATAAATGTAACAAAAATATGCAAGCCTATAAGAGGGAAAATTTTAAACACTACTGAGACATAAAAGTAGACTTAAATAAATGGAAAAATGTTAATTTTCTGTTCTTATATGGGAGGATTGAACATTACAAGGAAGTCAGAACTTTCTAAATTAATGTATGAATTCTAGGCAATCTCAAGGAAAATATTAAATGGGCCATTTATAAAGTTAAGCAAGCTGATAATAAAGATTATTTAGAGAAACAGTCATAAAAACTATCCAGAAAAATGCACACAAAAGAGAAAAACAATGACCAAGGGAATTAGCTATAATGAGATACGTAGTAAAGCCTCCAAACCTAAAATTTGTGGTATTGGCATACGACCAGAAAAGCAGACCAGTGAAATAGAATAGAAAGTTTAGAACTGGGCTCAAATGCATATGGAAGCTAAGTGCATGGTAAAGGGAGTATCTCAAATCCATGTGGAAAGATGGTCGCTTTAATAAATGGTACTGGAACCATGAGGTAACATTCAAGTAAAGTCAATAAAATTATATTCATATTTCACACCATACACAGAGTAAAGCCCAACTGGACCAGGGATATAAATGTGAAAAAAAGGGAGGGGCGCCTAGATGGCTCGTTAAGTGACTGACTCTTGATTTTGACTCAGGTCATAATCTCAACAATTTATGAGTTTGAGCCCCACATTGGGCTCTTGCTGGCAGCATGGAGCCTGCTTGGATACTCTCTCTCTCTCCCTCTCTTTCTCTGCCCCTCCCCTGCGTGCTCTGTCTATAATAAATAAATAAACATCAAAAAAACTTAAATGTGAAGAAGAACAAAAAAAGAAACAAATACATTATGCAAATAATAGAAAAAAAATTGATGGATTCCTTTTTGAGGTTGACATAGAAGGTTTTCTACAATACACAATCCATAGACAGTAAAAGAAAAATACATTTGCATAAAAATAAAAATTTTGCATGACAAACCCACCATACACAAAGTCAAGAAACAATTGACAACCAGGAGAAAATATTTACATGTATATCAGAGACAAATGACTATTATCTTATATTTTAAAAACTATTAAATATTGAAAACCAAATATTTCTGAGCAAATGAATGAAACATAAGGGAAAATATTAATAATTTATAAAGTAAGGTAAAAAAGGGGATCTAACATTTGAAAAATATGGAAACTCATAATTTTTTAAATGCTTTTTAATGTTTATTTATTTTTGAGAGAGAGAGAGCACGCAAGTGGGGAAGGGGCAGAAAGACAGCGGACACAGAATCGAAGCAGACTCCAGACTCTGAGCTACCAGCGCAGAGCCTGATGTGGGGCTCCAACCTGTGGACCGTGAGATCATGACCAGAGCCGAAGGTGGATGCTTACCGACTGAGCCACCCAGTACCCCAGAAACTCATAATTAAAGAAATAAAAATTAAAACACTAAGATGCCATTTTTTACCTATTAAACTAGCTAACTTAAAAGCAATGTATTTTATTGGAGAAGCATGGAGAATTGGCATTGCCATGCATTGCTAGCAAGAATGCAATTTGCACACCCTGAAAGAAAATTTAGCATCACCCAACAAAACTACATATATATGCACTTGCCTTTTTTAAAAAAAAATTATGTTTATTTATTTGTTCAGAGAAAGAGAGAGAGAGAGAGAGAGAGACAGAAACAGAGCATGCAAGTGGGGGAGGGACAGAGAGAAAGAGAGACACGAATCCAAAGCAGTCTCTAGGCTATGAGCTGTCAGCACAGAGCCTGATGCAGGGCTCAAACCCACCAACAGCGAGATGGGGACCTGAGCCGAAATATCAGACAATTAACTGAGGCACTCAGGCACCCCTGCACTTGCCTTTGACAATCATCTCACTTCTAGGAACCCACCCTGAAGACCACGTACAATAGTATGAAAGTACATATGTCCATGTTATCCCTTCCAGCACTGTTTGTAATTGTGAAATATGCAAAAACCTAAATGTCCATACTTAGGAAGGTGGTTAATTAATTACGGTACATCTGTGTAATGGAGTGCTATGCAGCTGTTAAAATGGACGAGAGGGCGCCTGGGTGGCGCAGTCGGTTAAGCGTCCGACTTCAGCCAGGTCACAATCTCGCGGTCCGTGAGTTCGAGCCCCGCGTCGGGCTCCGGGCTGATGGCTCGGAGCCTGGAGCCTGTTTCCGATTCTGTGTCTCCCTCTCTCTCTGCCCCTCCCCCGTTCATGCTCTGTCTCTCTCTGTCCCAAAAATAATAAATGTTGAAAAAAAAAATTAAAAAAAAAATGGACGAGATATCTGTGGAATGATAGTGATATCCAGGATATAAAGAAGATTACCTACAATACACTACCCATCATGTGACAAAGAAGGGAATATAGAAAACTACACATATATATTCTCATTTGCACAACAGAAACGTAGGAAAGATAACCCGGGAACTAAATAAGATTGGTTACTTACAGAATGATGGTTGAAAGGAGCAGAAGGAAGGGACAAACAGGAATGAGGTTATAAGGGCGAGGAGAAATGGCAAGACATCGTATGTACCCTTTTGTAAAGCTCTGACTTTTAGAGCCATTGTAATTAAACACCTTCCCAAATTAATCCAATATTAAATCAACCAGAATGTACTGGGAGAACTCCAAAATATAATACAATGATATCAAGTGAACCTAACTATATTACAAAGAATTATAAAACCATACTGGATGGGGTGGGGAAGGAAATAAGTAACATAAATAACTTTGGGAAGCAATTTGTGACTGGATTCTGTAAGTCTAAAGATAAAAAGATATATACATAAATACAAATTCCAGTAGTAAATCTATCTCTCACAAAGCTACGGGTTAGCTATTGCGTAACAACTTAATGTGGGTATCATGTTGAAAGAAAAAAAGCTTTTTTTTCTTTTTTTAAATATAATCAAAGCCTGATGTGTCACTGTTGGAGAAAGAAATTACAAATAATGAAGAGGAAGGCTAAAATGACGTGGCATTGGATTAGAACCAGAGTTATTGCTATGAAGTCACACATACAGGTACACACAAATAAACACAGATTTGTGTGTGTGTGGAGGGGTTAGCATACACACATACATTTCCTCGCTCTATCTGCTGGGAGGCCCTGGGAGCAGTGAAACTCTGATAATGATGAGCATCACTGGCACCTAGATGTTGGTTCCTAAACACCATTCTCCAACCAGAAGTCCTTGCAAAAGTGGCCAATTGTAGGGCTGGGGCAGAGAAAATAAAGGATGAGCTTGGACCATCTTGCAGTACCAAAAATAAGAGTGTGTTCAGAAAAGGATAGAGCATAACCAAAGGACACAGAGCCCAAATTCAAGGGGGTCCTATCAGCCAAATACAGAACAATCTGAGCAGAACATAATAATAATTGTATTGGACTCTCACTCATGAACCAAATACTTATCCATGAGCCTATACAAAACTGAATAATTGCATGAATACAATAAATGTCTCCGAAAGGACAGGTCTTTCTTATATAAAATTTCTATTAATACATTTAAAAAAGGAAGACGGGAATGCAGTATCATTGTGGGTAAACCCCACAGTAATTATTGTTTCATACAAGATCTACCAATGAACACTAAAATTATTAAAATGATATATTTTGGAGAACAGGATACTCACGTAGCGTCAAAGCATCTTCCCCAGAATATTTATTATCCTCCCCCGGATACAAAAGGAAAATAGAAATTTTATAGCGGATAAAGGCTGCAGATAACACCCTAACCAAGGGATCAAGAACATCATCAGCAGTAACATATAACATCATGAACACCATGATAAGGTGCACTGGGGAGAACACAACTGTACTTCTATGATGCTTTTGCCAAAAATACAGAACCTCATTCTAAGGAGGAAAGAAAACTTTGGATAGCCCCAAATTGAAAGACTTTCTACAAATAGACGATCAGTAGTCATCAAACACGTCAAAATCAGAAAGACAAGGAAAGACTGAGGCTTTGTTACAAATCAGAGGAAAGCTAAACAAAAGTAAAAAACGAAGTATGGTGTGAGATCTTCAGTTGGATTCTACACACAGATAGGATAGGCAAAATTCAAAAAAGGTCCATAGTTAATAGTATTGTACTGATGTTATTTCCTGATTTTGATCCTTTTAACATGTTTTATGAGATGCTAACATTAGAGAATACTGAGTGAAGTGTTATGGGAATTCTCTGTGTTACTTTCACAACTTTTCTATACTCTAATATTAGGATCAAAATCACAAAAATACGAATCCATAGTGTTAATTTCTCAGATACACGGCCAACTAAAAAGTTGGTATTCAAAATTTGTATAAAAACTTTAAAAGAATACGGGAGAGTCAAATCAGGTGTTTGGAATGATGGGTACTGAGGGATCTGTGTATGATATATAACATGTACATTTATAAATATTGTTGGCAATTTTGGATGTGGTTGCATATGGCCAGATCATATCTGACTATTGCCCCCTGGAAGGCCAGGAGCCAGTGAAGATTTTGGGAAATGCAGATGTATATTCACAGACTCACAGTATCAGAGACTTTACATTTGGCAGGGACCTTGGAAAAGTTTTGGCCAATATAAGGTTTCACAAGATAATTAAATAATAACAATTTCCCTATTTATCGTCTAATCTCCCACACATTGCCCTCATTTTAAACAGCATATAGCAGCACTCTCTGCTTTTACTTCCTGAAGTGTGTTTCATGCAAAGCTTCGTCTAAACTATCTCTCTAAGACGCTTCTCATTCTCCTTTCAACTTTTTTGAAACTTACTATTCTTTCTTTTTTTTCAGTTCTTTATCTTGAGATAGAGAGGAGAGAGAGAGCAGGAGCAGGGGAGGGGCAGAGAGAGAGGGAGAGAGAGAGAATCCCAAGCAGGCTCTGTGCTGTCAGCACAGAGCCTGATGTGGGGCTCAAAGTCACAAACCATGAGATCATGACCTGAGCCAAAACCAAGAGTCAGATGCGTAAGTGACTGAGCCACCCAGGCGCCCCATATTCTTTCTTATATTGTCATCAGGGACTAGCTAATTAAAATAGAAACCGAAAAATGGAATTTAGGTGTCTGTAGGATGCACACTTCAGGGAGAATCTGGTGTTAGCCTAAGGCAATTAATTGCTAATCGTAGAACATCAGCTGTCATAATATTTGGATGATGTAGATTTTTTGAAGGGAAGGATAATTATTTCAGATTAGCCCCAGAACACACATATGCATAATAAAAGAGCTCACATTGCTTTCTTTCATTGAATATTGATTTTTTTTCCCCCCAGCAAGACAGAACAGCCATAGGATGGCATTTTCTTTAGGAAAAGTGAATCCTGAAACCTTAAACTCGACAGTTTACAAAACCGGAAACAATTGCTCAGAAAGTAAAACAAACAAAAAATACAGTTGTTTTTATTCCTTCCAAAGCAGTCAGCGCTTATTTTGTCTGGTAGAATAAGGGAGAGGGTAAATCAGTGAGCACCAAGAGTGGGTTCTTGGAACTCCTGGGCCCTCACCACTCGCTCCATCCACTCCCCCCGCAAATGCTCAAGTGATGCTGCCTGAGTGTTTTCTAGGTTACATCTAGTTCTGAAGATTTGTTCTGGGTCATCTTCTAGTAGATTTTACTGACACTTGGCTATGCAGCTCTTATGAAAGTTGTTTCACTGTCTGGGAGGGATCAGAAGAGAACTGAGGTTGCTTTGGGGTTTATATCATTAAATTCCGGTGCTTCTGCTGGTTGCCAAACCTTATCCCCCCAGCTGCCATAGCACCCCGCTTCTTTGGGGGGACACTCTAAGCTGAACAATTCCTTTCCGTTCCTCTGCACCAGTAAAATTATTCTTGCCTCAGGCCTTTTCTTCTTGGCCTTTCTTCTGTCAGGAATGATCTGGTAGTTTCTTCCCATGGCTGGTTGGTCATCCTCAAGGTCTCCAGACAGGATCTCTGCATAATTCTCCGTAAAGTAGACCCTACCCCATCTGTAGAAATAGTTTTCTATTACAGAACACTCTCTTGTCAAGGTACTTGTGAATTTCAAAATCATCTATTTAATTTGGTTCTTTCTTCCTCTCTTTTTCTTTCTTCTTTCTTTCTTTCTCTTCTTTCTTTTCTTCTTTCTTTTTTCTTTCTTTCTTTCTTCTTTCTTTCTTTCTTTCCCTCGGCCCTCCCCCCCCCTCCCCTTCCTTTCCTTTCCTCTCTTTTTTCTTTCTCCTTCTTTTCTTTCTTCTCTCTTTCTTCTTTCTTTCTTCCTCTCTTTTCTTTCTTTCTTCTTTCTTTCTTTTCCTTCCGCATCCCCCTCACAGGAGAGCAGCTCCTAAAAGTAGAAATTCTGGCTGCCTACTCTATTCTAGACATTGTCCTAATGGTAACCCTGTGAAGTTTCAACTCTTTCCATTTTCCAGTTGAGAAAAATGTTTCAGAAAAATGTTCACACAGCTAGTGAGTGCGTGGAGCCACAGTTCAAACCCAGGCAGAGAGCATTGAGCTGCTCTTAGCCACGTCATTAAACTTCAAGGATTCAATAAAATCAAGTACATAAAATACTGAACCACAAGATCGGGCACATAGCACTTAATAAATAGCTGTGTGATTCCATAAAATCCTCAAAATCACCCTAGGAAAAGACAAATAACCTCTCTGCATATAATAAATGAGGCAATAGTTGCTACGCAAAGGGTGAAATGGTTTGCCCAAGGAAATGATACCAATAGAGTCCACCAGCTCACCCTGCTTTGCTTAGGCCTTGCCAGGACACTCAATTCGCGGTGCGGGCGGACAAGTGGGTCAGCCTCAGAAGCCCATGTTGTAATCGGCTATATGTGATCCCTAAGCCGTTTCTCTCTTTCTCCTAATATTATATCAGATAGGCTTGTACCTCAAGACGGACGCTGGATTTAAGTGAATTTATCGAACTTAATTTTCTCTCCCTGTTAAGACCATGTGCAGGCCGCTTTCTGATATTCCTGAAATACCAGACCACGTTGAGATGTTTATTTAAGACAGTCATGGACAGCCTGGTATGAAATCAGTCCTCAGAACCCCGAAAATCCTAACGTTCCGAGCACAGCATGATGAACCAGCAAGCAGCTGGCACGGCGCCAGAGCCATGAGCCCTTCCATGCCGAAGGGAACCAGGTGATTTGCTTTTACATTCCCAGCACTTAATCGAAGCCTTTTTAGACAGAACAAGAGGTCCTGTGAGCTCGGTGCAAGCCTACTCCAGACCTCACAGAAACGAGCACAGCAATTCTAGAAAATTAAAGATAGCCTAAGAATACGCCCTCACAGTTGAATCTCAGTAGCACTGTCAAAGGGACGTTAGGGACGGGACAGGTTTTCCTGGGCCGAGGATTGAGATCTTTGACCATTTTTTGTGTTTGTTTGTTTGTTTGTTTGTTTTTTAAAGACTGAAGAACAGAGAGGAAGCAGGGATTATTTCAAACAAGTTGTGCCTCAATAGCAGCTCTCATGCTACTTATCTGTTTGTTTTGTTTTGTTTTTTAGCACCCTGGTGGAATAAATTAAAGCATTAAAATAATTGTACTTGGAATTCTGCACGATGTCTTACCTTTGATGGTAAAGAATCTGCCTTAAGGGCACTGAATGTCCAGATCAATTTTCCTCACTGTTTATAAGCACAGGATAACTGCAAAACCTCTGGTTTGCCTACTCAGAGGCTGTCAAAATGTTCATTTTCTGGAGGATAATCAGTCAGGTTCTCAAAGCTTATCTGTGAGCCCAGTGGATTATCTCTAGCATGCAGAACTGTATGTCACACAGTGCTTTGTCATCCTCCTTCATGACCTACTAACCTTTCTGTCCCTGGGCTTTCTTGTGCAGATAACAGATCTTTCCGTTTTGAAATCTACAGAAGAGTTTGGAACTCTAAGATTCAAAAGTTGGTTAGATTCCTACGAAAGATACTTAGAGCAATTATACAATTACCAATCATTCAACCAATCTTTGTTGAACCCTTACTTTTTAAGACTTGATTTGCTTGGGACTATTAATTCTGGATTAGCCAAGAGGTAAAGAAATGCATCACACACTTTTATGGTTATTCCTGAGAAAATTGTATGGAATGAGCTGTTCAAGAATATAACTTATATAGGGGCACCTGGGTGGCTCAGTCGGTTAGGCGTCCAACTTCAGCTCAGGTCATGATCTTGCGGTTTGTGAGTTCGAGTCCCACATCAGGCTCTGTGCTGACAGCTCAGATCCTGGAGTCTGCTTCAGATTCTGTGTCTCCCTCTCTCTCCCTGCTCTCCCCTGTTCATGCTCTGTCTCTCTTTCTCAAAAATAATAAGTAAACATTAAAAATTTAAAAAAAAGAATATCATTTATATAGCAGCTAATTATGGGCCACAAATCAGATGTTTGTCCCCATGTTGTCACAAAACTGTTTCTTTTATATTAATGCAAGCTATGAGAAAAGAATAAAGAAAATTGAGTATTACCTTCCCAGAGTTTTGCCTAATTTATATTACTCCACTTATTTTTTTTCTTACATGTTCTGATTCCAGGCTTGTTTATATTTCAGAGTTACTCAAGAACCTTTGCTCTTCAACATCTACATTTTGTTTGACTTGCTAGCTTTGTTTTGATAAAGACACATTTCCCATTTCCCTTCAGCCACTCACTCTCCCTATGACCTTGGGCACATCACGTATCAAACTCTCAAACCATTTCCTCGTTTGTAAAATGTTGACAGTTACAGTACATTATTCAGTGTTTCTGAGAATATTGGGTCAGAGAATTTAAGTAAAGTTCTTAACATAGTACCTAGCAAGAAATACAACATTACTACCAATTGCAAAGAGGAAAAAAAAAATAAAAGAAAGCTATACTTTAAAAATGACTATTGCCAATGGTTACAAGTTTTGAGCACTTACTAGGCATTTATACTGTATGTTTCAAGTTTTTAGAATCTCATGTAATCCCCAACATCTAGGTACTGTTAGCATTCAGTTTTATAGGTGAAAATAACTCCTGTGTTTAAAGAAGTTAAATAACAATCCCAAGGTCAGGTAGCCAACAAATAGTGGAATTATCATAATTCAGAGTGTGTTAGACTAATTCTGGAGTCTACACTTCATCCATTAAGTTCTGCTTCTTATACCAGTAAAAGTTGTACAAGAATGATATCAGCATTCCCAATTATACATTCTAAAAGAAAAAAAAAAGGAAACTTGGTGAGAGATCCTCAAGGTAATAATCAAGAAGGTCTTTCCAATTATTTTTTTAATAATATATATTTTTAAAGTTTATTTATTTCATGAAGAGAGACAGAGACACACAGAGAGAGAGAGAGAGAGGGAGAGAGCATGAGCAGAGGAGGGCAGAGAGAGAGGAGGAGAGAGAGAATCCCAAGTAGGCTCCATGCTGTCAGCACAGAGCCTGATGCGCGGCTCAAACTCACGAACCGTGAGATTGTAATGGGAGCTGAAGCCAAGAGTCAGGGATTTAACCGACTGAGCCACCCAAGCACCCCAAGTCTTTCAAATTCTAAGGCAAGATCAGATATTGAAATCCAAGTAGGGATTATGAGTGATACAGAGTAAACCTACCTGACATTAAACAAATATAAATAAATAAACAAATAATCAATCAAGTAAAAAATATATCTTATAGCTAAATAAATATGTAAATAAATATTCAGAAGTTCAAGGCAACAAAGTCATGTTGTATGTATACAGTATAGCAATAGATTATATGTAATATATTATTTATGATGGCAATATGTTAAAAGGTACTATATAGCTATGGTCTATGAAAATACAGTGCATTTGCTCTAAAATTTCCATGTAAAATGAGATCAAATATCGTAAACATAGCCCTCGAAGATTATGTAAATCCCCCAGGATATATTATGACTAGTATTCTTCATGTGCTAATTAAGACCCTTAAAGATACACTGCAGTTAGCTTGTATGCATACAACTATTACTGCTTATACTAAAGGATTGTGCATGTATCATAGTCTACATGACAATGCTGTCATGCTAAATTGTCATGCTAAAATGACAGTTGCTGGGAATATCAGAGAAATTCATCCCTTTAGCAAGCTCTAGCAAATCTACTTTTACTTGGGTTATTTCCTGATTTGTATGCAGACCACTCTGAATCTGTCTGGAGATTGCAAAGCATTATCCATCATTCTTTCTTAATTTCACCAGCATCTACTGGTATCCTTCCGATCAGGAGTGAGTTCTAAGAGACGAGCATATTTCTGCACAATGGGATCGTTCATAGCATGTCGATTGGAATTAGAGGCTGGTACATAAGGATGTTTTGCAAGTCCTAAGTTCCTATATATATCAAGTTGAATTCACCACTGCCACACTTGAATAAAAAGGAATCTAAATAAAATTAAATTTCGCCTTGAGTGGTATGAAATACAATCTCATTTGTTACCAGGCTACCTCCCTTCACCAAAGAAAACTGGGGAAAGTTTGCCTTATGCTGGAAAGGACTCTCCAGTCCTTGGTGCAAATGCAGTGATACATGGTCACTGTCCTAGCTGGTCCCCTCCTGTCATGTCTCTAGCATTTCCCTTGAGTAGGGTGACTTATGTCTTAAGTAAACATATCAACCAAGTATCCATAAAATGGGAACAGTTTGCATATTTGAAAAATATTTTTAGGGGCGCCTGGGTGGCTCAGTCGGTTAGGCATTGGACTTCAGCTCAGGTCATGATCTCATGGTTCATGGGTTCGAGCCCCGCGTTGGGCTCTGTGCTGACAGCTCAGAGCCTGGAGCCTGCTTTGGACTCTGTGTCTCCCTCTCTCTCTGCCCCTCGCCCACTCATGCTCTGTCTCTCTGTTTCTCTAAGGTGAATAAATGTTAAATGTATATATATATACATATATATATATATATAGAGAGAGAGAGAGAGAGAGAGAATTATTTTTAAAATATCAATGTTCAATATTCATATGTATGCTTGGCCTCATGTAGCATAAAATAAACTCTTCACCCAAGTGACTGATAAATAATTAGAACTATTTGTTCCTTTCTGCCATTCCCAAAATGAAATCTACTGGTAGTTGACTAAGAAAATCAGCAATCTAGATGGGGGGCTCAATTTTTTATACATGTTATCTACAGACACATCAACAATTTTAAATACTTTGTAAAAGATGTTGCAATCAACTTAAATGTTTTCAAAATCTGTTAATTGTAAATGGATACCCAGAAATGGATTTTATTTAAAAAAAAAAGAATTCCAAAAAATAAAACATTTTATAAAGGTTCTTACAATTGATATTCAAAGCAAATGAGAGATGAATTTGGAAGGAAAGTAAAACCATCCTCTTCTGATTAGGAGACAGCAAGACAGAGGAAGTTGCATGTTGGCAAATACCATACAATGAACTTTGTGAATGAGGGAAGACAGGCATCATATGACTTTAAAGTTTATTATTTTATTTATTTTATTTATTTTATTTTATTTATTTTATTTATTTTAGAGAGAGAAGGCACGTGCGAGCAGGGGAGAGGGGCGGTAGGAGAGAATCTCAAGCAGGTTCCATGCTCAGTGCAGAGCCCAATGTGGAATTCAATGCAGGGCTTGATCCCACTACCCTGGGATCATGACCCGAGCCAAAATCAAGAGTCCTATGCTCAACCAACTGAGCCACCCAGATGCTCCTGACTTTCAAGTTTAAAGAGCATATTCTAAGGGCACAAATACAAATGAATCTGTGAAAGGAGCAGAAAGAAACCAGCTGTGTCTGTGTCACTGTCAGCCGGCAGAGAAAGACCTGAAGAGATGTAAAAATGGCACAGCTGCCCCTTCATTTGTATCTGTAGTGATCAAACATCAAAAGAGTATCTGGAGAATACCAAGTAGGGAACCCACCTCACTTAAGAGTATCACCTTGGACACTAGTTGGAAAATTGCTTATGGTCTTGGAGTTGTTCAGGAAGAGCATGGTCTGATAGGTACAGAGAGTTAGTTCTTTTGCTGTATTTTCCATGTGCATATAATTATGAGTAACAAATGGCATTTTATCTTGGATTAGACGTTGCATGCATTGAGTTCACAACTATCAGTTTACTGGCCCTCACAAACAAGTTTGTACAGAGGGAGTTTTATTACCTCCATTTTACAACAGAAGGTTGGGTTCAATGATTTGTCACCTGCTCTCTCCACTTCTTCAAGCCTACCATCCAAATGCAAAACAAACAAACAAAAATACAAACAACAACAACCACAAAACATCGAGGAGGCAAGATTGTGGCTTAGTCTTGAAAATTTTAGGACATAAATCTATACTTGTCAAAATCCTATGGTGTGAGACTTTTCTTTTTCTTTGCAGTCTGAATAAACAAAGGTTCCTAAGTGTCATTGAGCAGCTTTGTACTTCTTTCTATGTCTTAGCTATGCCTACATAGAGCCTCAGTCTTTCAGGCCAAATCCAAAACAATACTATCATTCTAATGCTATATTATCATAACCACAGGGAAAGCAATTAGTAGCTCCCTTGCTGAGCCAAACCATTTATGAAAGCTTATATAAGTAACAGCAGGGGCACCTGGGTGGCTCAGTCTTTTGAGCGTCCCTCTCTCAATTTCAGCTCAGGTCATAATCCCAGGATCATGGGATCAAGCTCTGCATGGGTCTGTTAGCAAGGAGACTGCTTGGGAGTCTCTTTCTCTCTCTCTCTCTTTCTTTCTCTCCCCCCCGCCTTTTTCAAAATAAATAAACATTTACAAAAAGAAGAAGTAACAGCAAATAGCATAACATCTCTGGTAACTGGAGGCAAAAGAAGCAGATTTTATTTTAAATATGAAATTTATTGTCAAATTGGTTTCTATACAACACCCAGTGCTCATCCCAACAGGTGCCCTCCTCAGTACCCCTTACCCACCCTCCCCTCCCTCCCACCCCCCATCAACCCTCAGTTCATTCTCAGTTTTTAAGAGCCTCTTATGTTTTGGCTCCCTCCCTCTCTAACCTTTTTTTTTCCTTTCCCTCCCCCATGGTCTTCTGTTAAGTTTCTCAGGATCCACATAAGAGTGAAAACATATGGTCATATCTGTCTTTCTCTGTATGACTTATTTCACTTAGCATAACACTCTCCAGTTCCATCCACGTTGCTACAAAAGGCCATATTTCTTTCTTTCTCATTGCCACGTAGTATTCCATTGTGTATATAAACCACAATTAAAAGAAGGAGATTTTAACCTATTGTCTAGAGTTTTCAAATCAGCAACTTTTAGAAAAGAACAAGAATGAAGTTATTTCTCCCCAAAATATGCATTTTTCATGGCTGTACAAGTGTATTTCTAAATGGCTTTTTTAAAGGGCTCTACTAATTGATATTGTGCCTGAAATATGTGCACTGATTTAAGCAATTTGCCCCAGCCTGGGGTTGATTGACATCATTTAGAGGTTAAGAGATATCATTCTTTCTATTCATACCTGGTACAATTCTCATTCTCAGAAGTCATTCCTGTTCATGAAATTCTCACACATCCCTTTGATACTTATAAAAGGACCCCCGAAATGCCTGGTCATGCTATTTCTGGAGGAAGTGGTCAAAATAGCCTAGATTTAAATTTTTCTACTTTTCTACAGCTTGGAGGATGAGATATTTATGATCAGGAAGATAAGATCCTGAGACCTTTAGTGAATTGCAAACTGAGTCAGAACAGCCGTTGTTATGCTTATCATTATTTTTTTTTCTTAACTCGTTTGTGGAAGAAGTTTCTCTTAGGTTGGAGCTGCTGTAAAAATTTTAGAATTTGAAGGTTTTCAGTCAGTTATCACCAAGGATACAAAGCAAACTGGTTTCAAATTCCAAATAACCAAACCACCATAACCTGGATTTCTGGATTCCTGCAGGGAGGAATGCATTTCCGATAGCACTCTACGTCCTTATCTATGATCATCTATTAGTTTTATATAACTGTGATTGAGAACAGAGTAATTCTATTGAACATACTCTTTGTTAAAAAAAAATAGAAAAGTGACAGACTTTGGCAGCTAAGGGACTCATTTTTCCTGCTTCACGTGTGTTCAAACCTAAGCTATGACATTTCCCAACTTCTCTTATTCCAATAATATTTCATTTGGAAAAGCCAAAGTCGTTAGCATAGCAGTGGTACATTTCCCCTTGGAAGGAATTAATGTCTCATGTATTTGTGGGGAGACCCTTCACCAAAATCATTATCAGTGACCCTTCTGCATTTCCTGATGCCATAGGCCCCACCCTTGAGAATTACGTCAAAAACATTCATTCTGAAATATAAAAAGAATTCTTAAAACAAAAAGGAAATAACCCCATTAAAAAGTGGCCAAAATATCTGCATAGGCGCCTCATTAAAGATATGTACATGCCAAATATGCATATGAAAAGATCCTTCATACAGGACACTAGGGAAATATATGCTAAAACAACCACACACCTATTAGAATGGCCAACATCCAGAACACTAACAACACCAAATACTGCTGAGGATATAGAGCAGCAGGAATCTCATTTGTTGCTGGTGAGAATGGAAACGGTATGGTCACTTTGGAAGATAGACAGTCTTTTAGAAAACTAAACGTACTCTTACCAAACAATCCAGCAACCCAAAGGAGCTGAAAACTTACCTCCACACAAAACCCTCCACACATGGTTTACAGATTTATTCTTTTTTTAGTTAAAAAATTGTAAGTGTTTATTTATTTTGAGAGAGAGAGAGAGAGAGAGCAGGGGAGGGCAGAGAGAAGGGGAAAGAGAGAATCCCAAGGAGGCTCCCCACTGTCAGCACAGAATCTGATGCAGGGCTTGAACCCATGAACTGTGAGACGACCTGAGCCCAAGTCAACAGTCAGATGCTTAACCAACTGAGCCACCCAGGCACCCGGCAGATTTATTCCTAATTGCAAACTTGGAAGCAACCTAGATATCCCTCAGTAGGTGAACAAATAAAAAAAAACAAAAAACTGTGCTCCATCCAGACAATGGAATATTATTCAGCCCCTAAAAACAACACAACAAAGTCTGAACAAAAGTGTTATGAAGCCATGAAAAGAAATGCACGAAACCTTAAGTGTCTATTACTAAGTAAAAGAAGACAATCTGAGAAGGTTACATACTGTATGATTCCAACTGACATTCCAGAAAAGGCAAAACTATGGAGACATAAAAAGATCAGTGGTTGCTGGGGAGTGGTGGAGAAGGAGAGATGAATAGACTAGGCACAGAAGATTTTTAGGACAGTGAAACTGCTCTGTATGATACTATCGTGGTGGATATGTGACATTTACATTTGCTAAAATCGATAAACTGTACCACACCAAGAGTGAACCTTAGTATAAACTATGGACTTTGAGGGATAAAGATATGTGAATGGAGGTTCCATTCTGGTGGGGATTACAGATAGTGGGGGATGCCATCGGGGGTAGGTAGGAACTCACTATACTTTTCACTCAATGTTGCTGTGAATCTAAAACTGCTCTAAAAAAATATTTATTTTTTTATTTTCATTTTTTTTACATTTATTTAGTTTTGAGAGACAGAGCACAAGTCGGGGAGGAGCAGAGAGAGAATGAGACACAGAATCCCAAGCAGGCTCCGGGCTCTGAGCTGTCAGCACAGAGCCTGGCTGGGGGGGAACCCACAAACCGTGAGTGAGATCATGACCTGAGCCAAAGTCGGACGCCCAACCAACTGAGACACCTAGGCGCCCCCAAAATAAATCCTATTCAAAATGAAGGGGGGGAACACTTTCAAAATAAGATAGCAGTACAAGAGAATGTTGGATTTTCTGTTAATGTAAGTCTTTTATTTAATGTTTATTTATTTATTTTGAGAGAGAGAGAGAGAGCAGGGAAGGGGCAGAGAGAAGAGAGGGAGAGAAAGAATTCTAAGCAGGCTCAGTGGCTGTCAGCACAGAACCCAATTCGTGACCAGAACTCACAACCCATGAGACCATGACCTGAGCCAAAATCAAGAGTCAGATGCTGACCTGACTGTGTCACCCAGGTGGCTCCTGTCAGTATAGGTCTTAAGAGAAAATGACTAGTTTCTCTAAATGCAAGTGCTTTAAACAAATTTATCATTCTTTGTTGTCATTGAGTCCATTAAAAATCCCTTTTATTTCTTCAATCTGGTGCCATATTGTGTTGAAAAAATAAAGGACTAGCCTTAACAATTAAGGAATCATTGCAAACCATTAAGAATTCAAAACTATTGAACAAAATACAGTAGCGTCATTTCTCTTAAGGGAACCAGGCAACATGCCATATGCATTTTGGAGGCTTTATTCTGGTTATCGCTAACCCATCTTTCTGGAACAGATGCAGTTATTTTCCACCTTGTCCTCATTTGCATTCTAGTAAAGAGTTGGAGAAAAAGAGATTGTAGATTGAGTACATTAGAGATTCAAATGTATTTCTTTTAGGGTTTTTTTTTAAGTTTATTTATTTATTTTGAGAGAGAGAGACAGAGACAGTGAGCAAGGAGGGGCACAGGGACAGAGGAAGAGAGAGAATCCCAAGCAGGCTCCATGCTGCCAGCACAGAGCCCAACGCTGGGCTCAAACTCACAAACTGTAAGATCATGGCCTGAGTTGAAACCAAGAGTCAGATGCTTAACTGACTGAGCCACCCAGGTGCCCCAAATGTACTTTTAAAATATTCTGGAAAGTAAGCTTTAAAACACACCAATAGGTTTTGTATTAAAATATGTGCCATTTGTCAGTTCGTGGGTTTGAACCCCATGTCAGGCTCTGTGCTGACAGCTCAGAGCCTGGACCCTGCTTCAAATTCTGTGTCTCCCTCTCTCTCTGCCCCTCCCCTGCTTGCACTCTGTCTCTCTCTCAAAAACAAATAAACATTAAAAAAATTAAGATCTGCTGATATCTAGCCCCAGCCATGTCTAAAATGAACAACTCAGGGGCGCCTGGGTGGCGCAGTCGGTTAAGCGTCCGACTTCAGCCAGGTCACGATCTTGCGGTCCGTGAGTTCGAGCCCTGAGTCAGGCTCTGGGCTGATGGCTCAGAGCCTGGAGCCTGTTTCCGATTCTGTGTCTCCCTCTCTCTCTGCCCCTCCCCCGTTCATGCTCTGTCTCTCTCTGTCCCAAAAATAAATAAAGGTTGAAAAAAAATTTTAAATGAACAACTCTGGGTCAGTTCAAGTGTTTTTAAAAACTCCTCTGACCAAAATTTACATAGGGAGTTAGAGTAAAGAATCAGAGAAGTTATTTGGAGGGATGGTAGTGGTTATGCCCCTAATGATGACAAACATATTCTAGAAACTTGAATCACAAAATGTAAAACTTAACATCATGTTAATCTTAAAGCACCATTATATTTTCTCAAATTATGAATGGTTTTAATATATGGGATTAGAGGTTTATATAATGAGTGAAGGGGTAGGGAAGTGAATAGTCAGGGAAACCAGCTCTCCAACAGGTGCTTCAGCACCAGAACAGGATTCTCAGTATCTCTAGTGGGACGGGATTCTATAGTATCTGCAAGTCTCAAGAACCCTTAGTATAAAAAAATAAATAAATAAAATTAAATTTAAAAAGGGAAAAAAAAAGTATCCCTGGGAATCTCCTGATGACTTACAGCAATCTAGAACTCCGATGCGGATAATTGTCAAAAGTTCAGTTGGAGCACACATTCTGCTTCAAACATTCTGTCAAGGTCACGCATCCTTCTCTCCAGACATCCCAGTTGGATTCCAATGGCTGCCTTTCATACACTTTAACCTTGAATCAAATTCTGGAAGATGGAGTTTCCAGTTCCTCTCTTCACTTAAGGGGAAACCTTAGAAGGACCTGGTGGCAGCAAACCTGGGTGGCTCAGTCAGTTAAGCATCTGACTTTGGCTCAGGTCATGACCTTGCTGTTCATGAGTTCAAGCCCCATCTTGGGCTCCGTGCTGATAGCTCAGTGCCTACAGCCTGCTTCAGACCTGTGTGTCCCTCTCTCTGCCCTTCCCCCTCTCCCTCTCTCTCAAAAAAAAAAAAAAAGTAAGAAAGAAAAGAAAAAGGAACTGGTGGTGATGCCCCATGAAAATAGGTGGTCAAGTACATGGACCATTATCCTACTTTTCCAATAGCTCTTTCTTTCACTTTAAATATCCAGTCCAATATATCTGCACGCATATTTTGAAAATCAATTGCAAGCCTGGTATATATTCCTGAATAACTTATTTTACTATTATTTATAAGAATTTGGAATTTAAATTGAAAGGAAGGAAGGAAGGAAGGAAGGAAGGAAGGAAGGAAGGAAGAAGAAAAAGAAAAGAAAGAAGAAAGTAAGTTTGGGTATACTGAGCTTCTTGGATGTATGGATCATTGGCTTTCATTAAATTTGGGAAGCTTTTGGTCATTATTTCTTCAAATGGCTCCCCCCTTTCACTCTCTTCTCTCCTGTGGGACACTCACTATGCACACATATGCTTGATAGTGTTTCATAGGTCTCTGAGCTCTGTTTATCGATCTATCTTCAACTTCATGGATTCTTTTTTTTCCCTGCCCACATGACTCTTCTGTTGTAACTATCTAGTGAATTTCTCATTCTAATTATTTTGCTTTCCAAATCCAGAATCTCCATTTGTTTGTCTTTTACAATTGCCATCTCCTTAATACAAGTTTCTGTTCATTGAATCATTGTCATCATACTTTCCTTTTATTCTTTAAACATGGTATTCTTTAGCTATTTGGATTCCTTTGAAGTTGTTTGCTAATCCAAAATCAGGGGGCACTCAGACACAGTTTCTATTGATTGCCCATTTTTTTTCCTGAATATGAGTCACATTTTCCTCTTGCTTCACATAATTTTTTGTTAAATGCTGCATATTTTAGACAATCTTGACTTTTTCCCTCTTGAGAATTGTTTTGGCTTTTGTTTTTTCATTTGTTTGTTTGTTTTTCTTCATTAAATCTGTGACATCTCTATCCCTCCAAATGTGTAGAGGCTGATGTTTTGGCTGGGTTTTTGTTTTTATTGTTATTTTGTTTATTTTTATTTCCAAGCCTGTTTTTATTTTCAAGGCTGCTTACCTAGGAGTATTTTCTCAAAATACCTTACTGTTCAGCCCAGGATTAGAGGTGATTATCAAACACCTCAGCCTTGCAAGTCTTTCCACTCACTGCTGATAGATCTGTATCTAAGCGGGAGAGTGTATTCAAACAGACTGTTTTAAGTCTATCCATCTTTTACTTTCCATGGAACTTTCTTGTGTCTCCTCTGAGCATGTGCACTGGCACTATAGGCCAGAGTTGTATGAGTGGCTTAAATCTGCTTTGATCTCTGCTGTACGTGCACACAGCTTTTGGCCGACCCAGGATAAGTAGAAAGTTTATCAAACCTCCTACGTGTGCCTCACATACTGTTTCTGTTCTGTTCTGTTCTGTTCTGTTCTGTTCTGAAACTCTTGTTTAATCACTAGCTGTGCAAATTCGAGCAAATATTGCTGCTGGCCTCTCTTCCCACTTGCATCAGGATTGCCACTTGTATTAGGGTTCTCTAGAGAAACAGAACCGATAGGATGCACATATAAACACACATGCACGCATACAAATGTATATACATGTGTATATTTGCATATTCATATATAATTATGTGATTATGGCAATTGAGAAGTCCCATAATCTGGCGTCTACAAGGCATCTGAGACCCAGGAAAACCAGTGGTTAGTTCCAATCTGTGTCCAAAGGCTTGAGAACCACCAGTGCCAGTGGTACAAGTCCTGCTTTGGGAGCAGAAAGAGACCAATATCCTGCTCAAGCAGTAAGGCAGAGAAAGAGAATTCTCTCTTCTTTTGCCTTCTTCCATTTTATTGAGACCTTCAACAGGTTGGAAGATTTCCTACCTACACTGGAGAGGACAATCTATTTTACTTAGTTTATGAGTTCAAATGCTAATATCTTCCTGAAACATCCTCACAGACACACACAGAAATACCTAATGTCTAATATCTAACAAAGTATCTGGATATCCTGTGACCCAGTCAAGTCAACACGTAAGATTAATCATCATACCAGTTTGATAATAGTGTTCGAAATCTTGTGTCCTTATGAGCAGTGACAGTGATGGCCTGACTCTCCCTGGCTGAATGATCATGGACAGAGCCAGTGGGGTCATGGGATCTGTGCTGGGCAAGAACACAACACACTTGTGATGTTCTTACCCAAAGTTTAATAGCATTCATGAATAAAAATGCTACTCACATTGATGTTCAATGTTGGTTGATTTCTAGATTGTTAACAATATGAAATGATTGTTTTTGCCAGTTTTGCCCAGTTTCATGGTTGCATTTTATCAGAGAGAGGATAGTAGGCTTCCTAATCCCATCATGTTAGGAAGGAGATCTTATTAACTATAAATTTATCTAGAGGGTATAACTCTTTTTCAACATATCCCTTTAACGTCCCAAGCCCATGCAAACACACACACCACACACACACACACACCACACAATGAGAGAAAGAGAGAAAGAGAGAGAGAGAGCTCAGTGATCCAGATAATGTATCACTTCACAACAGTGTAGTGAAAAGACCTTGCACTTTGGACTCAAATGAGCCTTGGTTTGAACTTTGGCATTACAACTTCCTGCTATATGAACTCTGGAAAAAAACCACTCGAACTCTTTGAGCCCCCTCTGTAAAATAGAAATCATAGCTGGGTTTTGTAAAGACCAAATGTCTTGGTTATCGTATGTACTTAATGGATACTAGCTTTCTTGATTTTACCCCTTCTCTTTGCTTCTCATAAGCATATGCTATGTGCAACTGTCTCATTTCGTGTTTGGTGTTCAAAAATTGTATTAAAATGTGTATTTAGTTATTGATGTTTAAAAAGCGCATAGCTGGAGTTATTGGTAATTCAAGAGACACTATGGAGAAATGGTTTCTGAAGCAACCAACACCCCTCTGGTTTGATGCCCAAGAATGCAGCCCTATTCTTGTGTTTTTACAAGCCTTATGCTGATTTATGTTTGCAAATGTACTTTTGGTAGTTTTCTTAGGCTGTATTCCCAGTGTCTTGCTTTAGATAACTATTGTATATATATATTTTTGCAGTATTTTCTAAATATTACAAGGAAGAAGGAATGAAGGGGATAAAATGCATGTTAGTTTTTGTGGGATAAATTCCAGACCAACTGATTCTAGTAAAAATTCTTTTTTATTTCCATCTTCCTTTTGGTCAGTTTTAATTTGATTACATATAGCATTAATATCATCACAGCACTCTCGGTGTTTCTTCTTTGAATACATCACTCAGCCATAACTTGTCATTAAATTAATATTTCAATTCTAAGTACTGGTCATGACTAGAAAGTGAAGCAAAAAAAATTGCAAAAATGGTTATAATCTCATTCAGAGACTATATCCATTTTCCTGAATCTCACTGATACGTATTTCGTTTTGTGTGTATGCCTAAATACGTTGAGAGTTTGACCACCTACACTGTAACTTCGAGAAGTGAATTAGCTTTTCTCCATGCCTATTAAATCTTAACAGTAAGAGATATGATTTATTTTCGCCTTGAATTATTACCTCTCTCACAGGACAGAGTATCAGACATCAAAGATCAACCTGGTTTTTGCAGAAACAACACTGGAATTGGAGCGGAAACAGGATACACATTTCTCTGTGTTCTGTACCAGATGTATGATCTTGTTGAAGTAAATCAACTTCTCTGGATTTTTCCTTTATAGTCAATAATGAGGTGAGTTAATCCCTAAGTTTCCTCTTGCTGCTAAAATGCTATGACTCTGCAATCATCTTAAATCAGTCTGAATGCTGTCCATGATGTCTTGAAATAATTTATAAAATAAATGCTATTTTTTGTTGTCTGTCTAATTATACCTAAGGTTGTCTGGTATATTTTTTCCACTTGGTGTTAGATATTGTTTTCAGAAATATGATTTAAGATTCCAGACAGCTAAACTTGTCTTTTATCTCTACTGAGACTGGTACCTCACTTATAGACTCACAATAATAATCATAATAATATAATAATCATTATAGTGGTGTGAAACTCTCCATGGATCAATTTATATACATATCTATATCTAGACGGATACATAGATAGATAGATAGATAGATAGATAGATATACATTTTTATATCTAAATGTTTAAGAACAGGACCTCCTCAGTCTTGTTCTTTTTTTTTAATTATTTTTTTGAATGTTTATTTACTTTTTGAGAGAGAAGGAGAAACAGAGTGTGAGCGGGGGAGAGGCAGAGAGAGAGAGAGAGGGAGACACAGAATCCAAAGCAGGTTCCAGGCTCCGAGCTGTCAGCACAGAGCCCGACGCGGGGCTCCAACCCATGAACCGTGAGATCATGACCTGAGCTGAAGCCAGACGCTTAGCCAACTGAGCCAGCCAGGCGCCCCCTTAGTCCTGTTGGTAAACCCTAGAGCATCTTAAGACTTATAACTTTATTTAGAACAAACTCTCCTCTCAGCGCACGAAATTATTATATCTCATCTACCTAAAAGGTCTGAAAGTATCTTACAAGTGCTCGATTTACATCTATTGGGGAAAATAGGCATGGGGAAAATATACTACTGACCAGACCCCATACTGGATTCTTCTATTTGCTTAGCTCTGTTCTGACTCCAGCAAAGAGTTAAGCTAAAAAAAAAACCAAAAAAAACCAAAAAAAACAAGCAAGTCCTTAACTCGCTTACCCTCGGTATTCTGTGGGAACAATGGAATAGAAAAGCAGTGCATTATAGGCCTCACCCAAAGAAGGAGCTCAGGTTTGCACAGTTTTACCCCACCTCATCTCAACCTTATTAATGGTTTCATTTTGGCAGCTCCACACCCAAGAGTGAAAGACATAAAAGCCACAATTTTACTACAGCTGTTTCCTACTTCCTCCACAAAATTATTTAAACCCTTTTGACCTACGGGGAAGGGGCGAATGAATGACTTTCCACATGAATTATCTCCCGTCTGCTGTGTCATTTCAGAAGTACTTGCTAATTGACAGAATAATCTTTCACGATTATCTTTCACGATCTGGAGACTTAAAAACCGTACTCCATCTCCATTCCTATGTTTTCATTCTTAAGACTGCAGTAGCTATAGAAGCAGGATTTCTGGAAGAAATATGGAATCATGCCTCATTTTAGAAAGCAGAGAGGATTGACTAAATACTCTAAAATCCTTCTGAAAATCTCATCTTCAGTAGGGACCTTCAGGATCACATCTTTAGGATTTGGGAATTTAAATTGTGCTGACAAAGAGGTTTTTTTTTTTTTTAATTTTTATAAGCGATGAGCTACCAAATTTATGTTTTGAAATACTAAATGCTTTGAGGATACAAAGGTTAGATTCATATTAAAATCCAAAGGAAATCGAGTTACATAGTGGTAATAAGAATACCCCTTCCTCGTCAGTTGTTAATAATGCCACAATAAATATTATTTCAATGATAAATCCCTGCCAATACAACCACGTCACTCTTCCCCAACTGCATAGCACATGCACATGTACGCGAAGGAGTGAGATAGGGAGGCAAAAAGAACTAGAACATCTCACATCATAAGTCAATGTGTACAATATTAAAATATCAACCCTTTGGACAAAAGGAAGCAGGAATAACTGATCTTAGGTCAGGTATAGTCTTGAATATTTCTTTCACTGATAAAGAGGGATCTTGCACTTGAAGTTATACTGGAAAGGGCATTAGATTAAAATGAACTCTACCACCAACTGTGGGGTCTTGGTCAGTCATGAAAATACTTGAGTCTTACAACTTTGTTTTTTCAACCTGAGATACTAAAAGGCACCATGTAGATGACGTTTCCTTAGCTCAAAATGACTTTTTTCTCTTGCTCCCAACACCCAATGTAATGTGTCTCCAGCAGCCAAGTTTGAACACAGTTGATGGAAAGAGGGTAAGCACTTGAGAGAAGTGGTGCCAGAAAAATCCTTTTCCCCTAAAGCTTAAAATTGGGGCTAAGTGGTTCTCATCAGCCTGAGCTGCCCTTGGGAAGAGAGATGACCCTCTCACCCAAAACCACTATCAGCAAAGAACACCAATCAGTGGAAAGGTAAGAATGAAAGATATATCCAGAGAGACTACAAACATCTCAGCCTGGGCTCCTTAAAGTCTCCATTCCTTGGTTCCATTGCCGCCTACATTCTAACCCTGGTTTCTGGAGACACTGCTTAATGTTAATAAGTTCCTTTTCTTATACTTAAATGAACAAAAGTTGGTTTGCATGCTTATACCCCCACATTCCTACCTCCCACAGGTAGTTGTAGATTATAATAACTACCTTAACCTAACTAAATCGGGTTTTATAAATGAAAGTGAAATGTAACAAATGTAAAATTTTTAAATAATAGATATGGGTAAGATGTCTTGAAAAAGCTACAATTTAATTGGTATATCCAAGCACAAACTGTCTTGGGGAAATATTTTAGTATTAATTTGGTTTGTGTCTACTTAGTGTAAAAAGTTCTGAATCCTTTCTCTCTCAAATTTCTCTCTCAAATTCAATATTCTCTGAAATTTTCTGCTCTCAGAATGTGTAGAAAGACAGCATAATATCCTTTTCTCCAATTGGAATCATCACAATGTTGGTTAAACTTTTATTTGTCCTACAAAATGTCTTTTATTTAATAGGATCTATTTCCCAGGTGTTAAATTTTCCAGAAGAATAATTTCCCTTGTTTTAACTCCTGGCCTGTATGGCATTGGTCTCTCTTGACTAGTTACTTGCATATAAAGAGAGTTAATTTAAATTCAAGTCCTTAACCTATTTTCCGCTGTTTGTAGATGACATTACGTAGTGGAAACTAATATAGGTCCTCGTTGAAATGTTTTTTCTATTTCAGAAATGATGTTATTTTGAATTCAACTTCCCAGGTATTAATGATAACATCTAATTCAAAGATGTGATGTCTTAATAACACAGTAAATCCACTTTACTGGGAAAAATTTCTGTTCCAGAGGACTGGGGTAGAAATCTTTATATGGGTAAAGTTCTATTATCATTTTCACATGAATTCATGTGGTATCATAAAATCCAGGTTGGTATAAACATTAGTCACTAAGCCACAGACTTCCTTTTTCCTTTTATGCATGTACCAAAATCCTGCAAAACATGTTATACTAGGAGGTACCTTTTTCTACTTCTGGGTCACTACTTGTTAGAAGAGAGGACAGTGGGATAGACCATTTACCCTAAGTCAAAATGAGACAAGATTTCTCACCCTTCCTTCCTTCCTTCCTTCCTCCCTCACTCCATCTTTCTCTCTTTCTTTCTCCTTCTCTTTCTTTCTTTCTTTCTTTCTTTCTTTCTTTCTTTCTTTCAATATTGGCTACAAGTAGGTAAGTTTAGCCAAGAGGGAATTTAAAATCTCTTCCTATTAACATTTTTTTCCACATTTGCAAGGCCTACACTTAGAAGATTTAATTTTGAAAAGATTTCCTCTTATTGTGAACAGGTGACAACATATAAGCCAAATACTAAATTCCAGTTTAGTATCTTCTTAAATAGAACAACATTTTCTTAGAATTCCCATGAAGTTCTTTACTGTTTTATTCTCCCTTTCTTGTCTTTCTTGACACCTTTTCTCCATGATTTGTAATCTCTGTGACCCTTCAAGGCTCATATAAGACCTTGACAAAACCTTTCTTAAATATTCAAGCCAAAGGTGTCAGGGTGCCTCAGACAGTTAAGCATTGACTCTTGATTTCAGCTCAGGTAGTGATCCTGGGGTTGTGGGATCAAGTCCTCCATTGGCCTCCACCCTCGGCTACTTCTTTCCATACCTGAATTACCAAAATAGGGTTCATGCTTGGAATTTATAGGTACTCGGGGAGAGAAACATTTATTGATGAATGGTTCCCGTATGGTACATATTATTAGTCTATTATAATTTTCCAAGTCAGCTCTCATTTGTGTAATTTGGTAAAACAATAGAATAATTCCTCAAAGTACTAATATTGTAATAATAACATCTCCTGTCCCTTGCCATCACCCAAGTAAGCTTTCAAAAATACTTACATTTGTCTTACAGATCTAGTCTACTTTTCATTAGGTCTTAAATATCTCCTAATTCTACTGAACATGCATGAAACCTTTAGGGTTAGCTTTTTTCTCTCCCTTAATGTGATCTTTCCTTCTTTTCTTCATAATCCATTATCATTCCTTGAATATAAAAGAAGAAAGGAAAGAAGGAAGGAAGGAAGGAAGGAAGGAAGGGAAGAAGGAAGGAAGGAAAGAACGAAGGAAGGAAGAAAGGAAATAAACATGCCATCATATTGGACCAACATGCTACAAACATAGGTTATTTAAACAATAATTGAAGATATCTGTATACAACGTCACAAGGTATATACCAATTTGCATTGGTAAGGACAGTGGCTGATGTAGTTTCATAGGAGCGAGAGATTACATTTATCATGAATAAACTGAGACAGTCGCTTCAAAAAGGGAGCTCATCATCTGGGCCAAGGAAGATTGTTTGAAATGAGAGTAGATGCGTTTAGGCAAGAGAGTAAATACGAAGAAAGGAAGGTGAGCAAGATACTGCAGGGATTGTTGGAGTCCCAAATCTGGCCTGACTAGCTAGCAGCAAAAGGCACAGAAGAGTAAAAGGGAAGATGCATTGACTGGACTGTAGGTCTGAATAGCATGCTAAGAATTTAAGAGTTTACCCTCTAGGAGATGATAAGAAACTGAGAATTTTGCACCCAGAATTCAAGTGTTATATTCAAAAGACTTAGCTTGCTGCAGATTTAATTAATTTGATAAGGAAGAGACTGAAGGGAACGAGATGGGGGACTGTGGCTGTCGCACTGATGGGGACAGTGAGCATAAAGTGAATTAGTGGCAGCACCGAAAGAAAAAACTGCTGTGTGACATGGAAGGAGGAACTGACTGGGCTGGGTGACTCAAGGAGTTTTGTTAGGTTAAACCATCAAAAGTCTAAAATTGATACAGAAAGAAAGAAGGAAAGAAGAAAAAAAGAAAGAAAGAACAAAGAAAGGAGGAAGAAAGAAAGAAAGAAAGAAAGAAAGAAAGAAAGAAGAAAGAAAGGAGGAAGGAAGGATGACAGGAAGGAAGGAAGGAAGGAAGGAAGGAAGGAAGGAAGGAAAGGTAGGAGAGAGAGAGGGAGGGAGGAAGGAGGCCAAAAGAAGGGAATCTTCATTTTTGGAATTATTTAGCAATGAGAAGTTTATTCCTCTCCAGTGCAGAGTTCACATGTTACATAGGATTGTTCCTTTCAACTGCTAGAGTGTTCAACTGTTTGAATGCCCTTGATTTTAGAAGTATTCTTTTGCTATTGTGTGCATCAACATAGCTCCTGATATTAAGATGCTATAATGTATTTGATGTAAAACACACCAAAATGAATATCCTTTATGGGGACAACTTACTAAAAATATTGAAAATATGTTCATCATTGTGTCATTAACCTGTCACAATTCTCCCCTAGTTCTCCAGCCTCTGACCTTCCCCAGACACACACACACACACACACACACACACACACACACACACACATAACCTTAAATCGTTTTTAGGTTGCTACAAAACTCACTTTTCAAATTAGTTGTGATTAAGAAATGATCATTTGAGGGGTGCCTAGGTGACTCGGTCAGTTAAGCAGTGGACTTAGGTTCAGGTCATGATCTCATAGTTCACAGGTTCAAGCCCTGCATTGGGCTCTGTGCTGATGGCTCAGAGCCTGGAGCCTGCTTCCAATTCTGTCTCACTCTCTCTTTGCTCCTCCCCTGTCTGTGCTCTGTGTCTCTCTGTCTCTCAAAAATGAATAAATGTTAAAAAAAAAAGAAATGATCATTTGATAAACCATTTCCTTCTGTCTGAACTTATTAAAACTAGATGTTTGTCTAGAGGGACATTCTGCACCCAACTCTAAGCTGGGGAATCCTTACGTCAATCTATAAATGGAAAGAGTGATAGAAAAAAAATAAAAGTTACTATAAAAATTCCATAATTGGAGGGGCGCCTGGGTGGCGCAGTCGGTTAAGCGTCCGACTTCAGCCAGGTCACGATCTCGCGATCCGTGAGTTCGAGCCCCGCGTCAGGCTCTGGGCTGATGGCTCAGAGCCTGGAGCCTGTTTCCGATTCTGTCTCCCTCTCTCTCTGCCCCTCCCCCGTTCATGCTCTGTCTCTCTCTGTCCCAAAAATAAATGTTGAAAAAAAAAATTAAAAAAAAAATTCCATAATTGGAGAGAAAAGCATCTCTTAACCATGACAATTTATAAACTGAGATAATCAAAATGGGTTTGTAGTCTTTGGAAAGTTTGTCTCATGATATTTGATATAAATGCATTATATGTAAGGCTACATGCACTTTCAAGAATGAAACCAACCAAGAGCTCGCAAATGCTCATGAAAGAGTGAAAGCATACCTTTTATCCTTTAATCTATGAATTTCATATTGAAAAATAGTATAAATAAGAAAAAGCACTGACCAAGGAAAACAGGCTATTGAACTGAATTCTGAAGTGTGTGTGTGTGTGTGTGTGTGTGTGTGTGGCTAGAGGTGGAAGTTTGAAATGCTCTTAAAATTATTTTTATAAAGGGAGTATTATCAGGAATTTAGAGAAAATAAAGTTAGAGAATTTAACTCTTTCCCAAATGGCAAGTTAGGAAGATGATAAAGACTTACACTGAGATGATTTGAGACGAATGTATTTAAAAACTGCTCTGGTAAATCAATGGTGTGGACACCTCTCCTCTCCACATACATCAAGATGGCAATTATGGCAAAATCACAGGTTATAAGATGAGTTGATTCTTATTTGAAAAGCGCAGAGGGCAAACACATGTAGCCATCCCAGTACAAGGGTAAAGTACTTTTCTCAGCCACGCTGCTCATGCAGTTTCTAAACCACAATTACGCTGCCCACCATGGGATCTCAGAACACCCTAGCTCTCAAACACGAGAATTGCCCTGAAGTACTTCCTCTCAGGGTGAAATAACCTGGATTCTGAGAGTCAGTGGTGAAAGGGAGATGAATTAGAGGAATTTAAACTGGGAATCTATCTTAGTCACGTGTATGCATTTCAGAGAGTGTGACAATCTAATTGTCTTTATCATAGTGAAAGGTTATCTCTAATTTGTACTGATAGGAAGCCATGAGCTGTGTTCTGAACAATTTGCTAAATATAAGCTGCCGGTCCACGCTTTTATGATCCAAATGAGGGCTTTTTCTGCTCTCAAAGTTTTGATGGCTGGTTCATCTGTTTGTCTATACAAAGTGTTCACACTGCTAATCTTGGATCTGTTACCTTTGTACGTACTGAGTCAATTCAGAGACATCTGCTACTGAGGAAACAGAACCACAGCGGTTTAATGATTTGGATATTTCAGGCAAACTAGTTGGTTCACATACAAGTCAAAATGTAATGTCACTTATGATGGTTTTATTGCACATTATTTTGCTTTAAAAAAATGTTCCATCCCTTGGAAGTTTTTCCTTATTAATTTGTAGAAAGGTAGTGGCAAATCTGTTCGTTGCATCCTGCCCTAGTTTTTAAAAAAATCATTTTTTAAAGATAATAAATCGAGGCACCTGGGTGGCTCCGTCGGTTAGGCGACCGACTTCCGCTCAGGTCGTGATCTCACAGTTTGTGAGTTCGAGCCCCGCGTCGGGCTCTGTGCTGACAGCTCAGAGCCTGGAGCCTGCTTCGGATTCTGTGTCTCCCCTCTCTCTACCCCTCCCCTACTCACGCTCTGTGTCTCTCTGTCTCTCAGTAATAAATAAACGTTAAAAAGAATTTAAAAATAAATAAATACATAAATGATAAAAATAATAAATCCTATGATTCCTACTTTACCTATCATCCCACAGTACATATTGACATCATATTTATGAGCATAATGTTAGTATGGAAAAATGTAAATGCATAACTTTAATGTGTAAAGATATTACTGCCAAACTGATTTAAACTGTAGGAGAATTCCTATAGGTCAACTGGTAGCTCATTGCTATCTTAATAGAAGAAAAAAAAACTACTACACATCCCATTACCCTTTACAGAAGTGGTTCTCCAAAGGGTGATTTTGCCCTCAGGGGACATTTGGCAAGGTCTGGAGAGTTTTTTGATTAGCATGGCTGGAGGGGGTTTACTGCTGACATCTAGTGGGTAGAGGTCAGGCATGCTGGGAAACATGCTGAATTACAAAGGACAGGCCACCCCTGCCCCCCAGCATAGAATTATCTAGTCAGGATGTAAATAGGAATCCTGCTCTACAAACAAGCAAGCTTTTCTTTCCCCCAATAATAAAGGGTTTGCTTTCTATTTTAGGAAGTTTTTTGATTGATTGATTTTGTGTGTGTGTGTGTGTGTGTGTGTGCCCGTGACTTCCTGGACTGAGAAATGTAAAGGCTGAAGATAAAATACATTCTCTGGACTTAAACAAAACTTGAGGCAAAACATGTCTTCCTACCATTGCCTAATGTAATAATTAAAATAACTAAGTCGAATTTCAAAATCCTACTTACTGAGAAGAAAAAAAGATCCTATGTTCTCTGCAGAATATTATATAATGCATTGGGTCACCATTAAGAATTACACGAGATTACAAACAAGACAAAAGCAAAAATTTAAGTATTCTTATATTCTTGCCTTTTACCCATAAAATGGCATTTTTTTCTGTAATGGCTAATATCTGAAGTTGGAAAGAACAATAAGGAATTTGAGGTTCCTCTTTACATTTATGATTTAATTTCCAGAGTGACTTATTGTAACTGAAATTCTTTCTTGACTAGAAGTCCATCTGGGGCTATTTATAAAATAAACTGTATTTCACAAGTCCTTTGCAAAACTAATCTACAATGACAGAGCAGCCTAGAATTGCCTTGGGCTAATGGTGGGTAGAAACTGAGTGCAAAGAGACATAAGGGAACCATTTGGAATGATGGAGATATTCTATATCTTGATGGGGTGGTGATTGCTTAAGTGTATGCATTTGTCAAAACTCATTGGATTCATACTTAAAATGGGTGCACTTTGGTAGAAGTCAATTGATAATAAATCAGTGTGTGTGTGTGTGTGTGTGTTTTAATTGTCTGCTTTGGATAATAAATCGTGTGGCCATTTTACTCCTAAATCTAGTAAAATTAGCATCTCATACTCAGGTTTGGCAATCGAGTAGCACATTATTTTATGTGAGCAACGGCTACTAACAACCAATGCTTCCTCTGTGGGCTCCACCCATACCAAGCCATTTCATTCTCACAAGTACTATTATTGTCTTTGCTTTAAAGAGGAGGAAACAGGACCCAAAGATTCTGATAGTAAATATATACTTAACTTTGTACAAAAAAAAAAAAATCCAAGGAGTTCACTCTATTTTTTTTAATTGTTTTTAATGCTTTATTTATTTTTGAGAGAGAGAGAGAGAGAGCAAGCTGGGGAGGGGCACAGAGACAAAGAGACACAGAATCTGAAGCAGGCTCCAGGCTCCGAGCTGTCAGCACAGAGCCCGATGTGGGGCCCGAACCCACGAACCATGAGATCATGACCTGAGCCATGATGCTTAACTGACTGAGCCACCCAGGTTCCCCAGGAGTTCACTCTATTTTAATTATATTCTTCATAAGTAAATGATGGGCTTTGGGAAGTAGCTCCCTTTCTGAAGGACAGGCAACTATATACAAAGAATATGGCCCAAATACAATGCACACTTCCCTTAGCTCTTCACCACGATGCTCAGATTGATCCTATAATACGTTATCTAATCTGGATGGAAAGAGGGTGCTACGAATAATTAAGTTGGACCCCATGTGCTCCAGGACGAAAATGGCACAGTTGTCTGGCATCTGGTCGCTATAGGTGCTATTTTCCCTGTCATTCTTGACATAATGAATTCCATTCTATGGCCTAAAAGAGTTCATTGCTAATTGTTCTACATTGAGATGGTGCAGATATTCGTTCCTTTTAACACAGGTACAAAGTCAAGACGCACCAAGAAAAGACACCTAAAACTCATTTATCTTGAACTTAGTTTGATGAGGAAAAGGGAGAGGAGACAGTGTGTCAGTGAGGGTCCCAACAGGAAACAAATGGCATAAGGAAAATCTGAGAAGGGTCTATCGACAAAAGACCCACTTACAGCATGTGCAAGACGGTGAGGAAAACACAAAGATAAACCACATGAGAGAGCACCAAAGTGGTAATATCACTCCTACAGTCACCAGATAAAATATAAAGTGCCCAGTTAAATTTATATTTCAGGTAGACAACAAATAAATGTTATAAATGTTTGAAGGTAACTATGCTGCCCCCCCCTTTGTTTTGACTCAATCTTGTGACCCTAGGTCTACTCCTCCCCCTCCCCCCCCAAAAAAAAAACACTGGAGAGGAACAAAGCCAGCTTCTCGGCAGGCCAGGAGGCAGCAATTTGAACAAAGCAGATAAGATACTGTAAGTGGAGGGTAGAGACAAGTGAGGGACCCTCACAGTGAGGGAACCTGGGGATGAGGCACCTAGCCCCACTTTTCTCCCACCTCCTGACTTCCACAGAGGTTCGGCAGTGTCTGAACCCCAAAAGACAAGCTTCTCAAGACAGAGCGCAGGGAAGAAGGATTTACAGAGAAAATCTGGAGGAACAAAGAGAAGCTATCTGGCCCAGATAGGGATTACATTCCTAGCATAGCAAAGGCGGTGGCCAGGCTTTAGAAAGAGAAATCTACCCCCCAAAAGACACCTGATTCACCAGTGAACTTAAAATGAATTTCAAAAATAAAATCAACGGGAAATTATGAACCAGTGCGCATTGTGGAGTATAGTTTTACTCAAAATATTTATCCTGCATAACATAGTTCTAAACAGGGAACACCGATTGTACAAAGATATACGAAGTGAATCAATGGAATACTCAATAAAACTAGATTCCCACTTCTTCTGAAAAGGAACGGTAAGTCAAAATGGACACCAAAAGAAAGCATCCACGTAAGAAAAAGAATTACAATAATCTGAGCCAATGGCATTTCTCTTACAAAAAGCAGATAAATGAAGGTCTGAACTTCTATAGATTAAACCAAATATTCCCCTGTGGATGTAGTTATTTTAAGATTCAAAGACCTTTAAAAACTATTCCAGATATGTCACTCTACAATTACATTGCTTATGGTTAACTATTGCTTTTGGTTATACATAAATATTTCTCCACCAAAGAAAGCATTTTTGTAAACCTTATCTGCACCCATGACTTTGGATACCTTAGAAAAGTTCATTATGAATGAAAACCCAAATATTAATTTATACACTGTGACCACAAATCTATGATACAGTAAACACATAAAAGCACAGATACAAAGAACACATGTGCATACATACCTGTCTGGAAATAAATGCACAGAAATAATGACATTACTTCTAATTCTGGCTGTAGAAACTACAGGTGACATTTTATCATCTTTTTAGTTTACTTTCTAAATTTCCCATCCTAAATGAGCCCTGCTAATCAGCCAAAATAAAATAAGTAATATTTTAACATTCTTTTATGAGGGTTTTATGTTCTAAAGTAATCATTTTAATTGTCCTTTTACATTACTTGTGATTCTGATGGAAAAATCATTCAGAAGAACATACTTACTCCAGGATAACACATTGTATTCACCACTGGAAACACCCCAGAGAAGACTGTAACTTTGTGTGTTCTTTTAGTTTTCATAGTAAAATGGAAATTGTTTGTAGTTGTTGCCAAGAATAAGGCTTTGTAACTCGAGTTTGGCACACACGGTATACTCCATATCGCTATCCAAATGTTGCTGGAAAATCTGAAGACTTTTTTAGACACTTTTACAAGAGTGAGTGAAGTATTATCTTATCACAGTTAACAATTACATGTTCATTCTCTTGAATGAGTACAGGGGAGAACATCAAGGGACATTTCTGGCCTGACACCCTGACTCCCCATATTTGGTATAGGAATGACTTTCACCCTGTAATTGGGCCAGTGTCCAGGAAAAGGAGAAATGGCTCACGGTAGGGGGACATGCACTTGGCAGTGTTCGGGCCATTTCTCAACATTTCAATAACTGGAATGCCTCATTTCTCTGTGTCGACAGTCCTGAGTAACATAGTAGTACCCAGGAGATCATTTAAACTCTACTTTTTTTTTAAATAGGTAGCTTTTCCAGGCAAGCATAGCATTTTGCATCTTAAGCCCTGTCATCACCCGTAGGAAAAAAATATATATATATATCTGATGTATTTCCTTTCATGCATTTAGGCTCAAATTTTTGAGGTCATTCTTTTTTCCAAATAATCGCTGGATGTGCCCTTCTTTTATTTTTTTCCCGTCTTTCTAAGTTTCAACAGCTTATCCTTAAAAGACATAAAGAAACGCTAAGATTTGCATTTTTTTCCAAAACGAAGATTAGTGCTCACTGGATGAAGCGGATATCCCTCCATAGGAAGAAAAAAAAATGTAAGAATTTCTAAATTGCTGAATAAGAACGTGGAAAGTTTTTTTTTTTTTAAGTGCATTCTGAAGTCTCAAGATGCAGCTTACAGCAAATAGAAAACAGAACATTGTCAAGTTAACAGAGAAGAGAATGTGGGGTCAAAATTGCTTCTTTCTGTTTGAGCTCCTGCCACAGGTCTATGAAGACCTGTCTGCCATTTACTCATGGGGGGTGCTAAGAGAATAACGTATGGTCCCTACGACTCTTAAGTTAACTACGAAAGAATAGTGTTCTTTCTAGCTCTATGTCTCAATAAACACCAAACTGTATGAGATAGCCAGGAATCTTTGTCTTGGAGGGAGAGCACCTAATTAGAGTAGCATCAGCTTGGTCAAATCACGTTCTTGACGTCTTTTATTTGTCCTTACCTGAAACATGTGGATACTTGTTGTGGGACATATTTCGGCAATTAATGACTAAATTATAATTTTACAGCAAATTTTTTAAAAACTGGAACACACGCATAGACACACACACTTACATGCATACTTTCCATAGGCTGCATCTATTAGAATAACCCCAGACAAAAATGAGAATGGGCCCCAATATCAGAAGATCCTTAAGGCAAGAAACCAGAAAATACTGCCATATCAAAGCTATACACAGTATCTCTGTCCTAGGGAATGGAAACATGAATTAATTGGGGGTAGCTTACTTCTTCATTGTGGAACCATCACCTCAAGAGGATTTTAGTTATGGAAGTGAAAGCCCATGACCTGCCATTTGATTTGGGTTGGGGAGCGTGTTCTGATACCTGATGCAGACTTCCTAGTGTTTCAGATTGGTTACACTTAACAGAGTTAAGTCTGCACAACATTCTGCTTGGCTCTTGTTTGATTTTGCATTCTCTTTATCCAATTATAATGTTATTTTTAGGGAAAGTGTGTCAGTAGGAGCTAACGCATTTGGTCATTAGCGATTTGGAGCTGAGACACTGAGATACGATGAAAATGCAATCCTGCCATTCCTATCATACTGGGTGACAGACTTAGACAGGAATGGCCTCTGATGGCTACAGTTCCACCTTGTTGCTGTCCTATGTATTGTTCTGTAAAGACTATATAGCCTATTTTCGAGAAATATACCACGGTGCTTTCTCTTGTGTACTAAGTAATGAGTGACTTAAGGGAGGCCAGAGGGCAAGGCTACCTCTCTGCTAAATAGTGGGTTTCTGTAAGGCCCATGGGCACTGCAGGCTTTAAGGCTCCCCAACAGATCCTTCCTGAGGGTATTTGCTCTGACCATGACTGTTCCTGGCCCTAAGGGTTTCTGTATCTAACTATGTCCTCAGTTAATCTTTGTATTTTTTTTCCTTCTATATTTTCTAATGTAAGAAATCTTTTTTTTTTTAATTTTTTTTAACGTTTATTTATTTTTGAGACAGAGAGAGACAGAGCATGAATGGGGGAGGGTCAGAGAGAGAGGGAGACACAGAATGTGAAACAGGCTCCAGGCTCTGAGCAGTCAGCACAGAGCCCGACGCAGGGCTGGAACTCACGGACTGCGAGATCGTGACCTGAGCCGAAAAGTCGGACGCTTAACCGACTGAGCCACCCAGGCGCCCCTCTAATGTAAGAAATCTTTAAAAATGCTTCATGTGACATGGAAAAACAGAGAAACTGTCCTGGTCTTATCCTCTTTGGGATAATGTGGGTGCAGGAGAGAGCAGGACAGCATTAGGAAAGGCAAAATCCAACATCTTAAGGAGAAACAGTCAGTTAAATACGGCATGTTCCTTCTCCTCCCTATCCCTCATTAAAACAACAAATAAAGTTAACATAAAAAGAAGGGGAAAACCCACTAAGATTTTTTTAAAAAAAAATGGAGAGGTCTCAACTGCAATTCAGAAATTTCAACAGACTTTAAGAAAACTACAGATTCAGGAAAGGAACAGACTCAGCATATAGTAAGAATTTGTAACCTGAGAGTCTGATGAGAATTTGATAAGGAAGTGTTCCAGCTGGCCCTAAAAATCTCATAAGAGTTAGGCTAGAGACTATGGATACTACCCAGGGGTGGGGGTAACGTGGAGTTGTGAGTATATAGAAAGTAGCTGAGTTTAATATAGTTGGGACTCCCAGAGCCTGCAGAATCCAATGACTTCCTCTCATCCTCCTCCTCCTTGGAGATTCTTATTTGAAGAAATTAAATCTGAGAGGTCCTAGAAACACGAATTCAGAAACATTGAACCAATACATAATGAACCATGGTCTGTATGGTAGACAAACCCTGAGGGACACGTGTCAGCCTCAGTGATTCTTATCTTCTAGATAAATACCACTGTAGCATGAATGGGACCTCTGATTTGCTTCAGCCAATAGAATATGGCAATCAGATGGAATGTCACTTGCATGATTATGTTACATTATATAAGAATCAGTCTTAGCAGACTGGAGCTATAGAGACTACCCCTCACTGGCCTTGAAGAAGCAAACTGTCATAAAGTAACTAGCCATATTCCAGAAGCCCATTTGACAAACAACTCTGAGTGGCCTCCCTATGTACAGAAGGAAGCCTCTGAAAGAAATGGGAACCTCAGTTCTGAAACAAGAGAATGAAATCCCCCAACAATGTGAAGTATCCTGAAAGAAGATGTATCCTCAGCTGAGCCTCTGAGAAGAACACAGCCTTGGATTTCAGCCTGTGAGCAAAGATCCTCGAGCAGAAGACCCAGACACGCCATGCCAGCACCTGTGACTTACAAAAACTGAGAGATCGTCGATGTGTGTTGTTTTAAGCCCCTGGCTTTGTGCTAATTTGTCATACAGCATCAAAAACTAAGAGAGTCTCTCAAACTCCTTCCCATATCCTCCACCTTGGAATACTAGCAGCTAGACATAGACAGAAAGTTAAAGGATTCTTTTCTTTGAAATCTGAGAGGTGTGATTTACTCGCACAGAGGGAGTTCCAGCTAAGAGACCAGCCACAGTTTGATCACCCCACATGCAAACCCATTGACTAACATGAATCATGTACATCTTGTACATTACATGTATGTTACAGAGTTCCAATGTGTTTTTCTAGAGTTCCATTTTTTAAATAACATTTTTAGTGCTTATTTATTTTTGAGAGAGAGAGAGAGCTCAAGCGGGGGAGGAACAGAGAGAGAGGGAGACACAGAATCTGAAGCAGACTCCAGGCTCTGAGCTGTCAGCACAGAGCCCCATGAGGGGCTCAAACTCACAAACTGTGAGATCATGACCTGAGCCGAAGTCGGACACTCTCAACCAACTGAGCCACCCAGGTGCTCCTTTTCAATGACTATTAACCAAGGTGATCTAATGATCCCCCTGGTTTCACTTGTGCCCATAAAATCCCTTATGATTTTTAAAGTTGAATGGAAATCTGATGTGGAAAATGATTGAAAATAGAATTTTTTGTAGTAATTATGTAGTAATTAAGACTCACGTTGTGTGACAAAAATGCTTCTGGTAACCTTGGAAGGAAAGTGAGCCAAGTTCGTTCATGAGAAGTGCTACCTGTTTCCTATACCCCACATATTGTAAGTCAGACTCCCCCCACCAAAACAGTCTCCTACTTAGAGATCTGTGTACAAAACATTTCCTAGACAGAGTTCTTGAGACCATCATCTGTAAAGAACAAGGGCAGAAGGACTGAGGGAGGAGCAGGTGCTTCAAGGGCTGCAGTCAATCCCAAGGGAAGCTCTACAGCTGAAATGCTCCTTCCAAGATGCCTCAAGTCAAGGAAAGGCGGCCAGACCTGATGCACAGACAAGTCACTGGACATAGGCTGTCCCAGGGAGGAGGCATAAGCTGTCTTCAGCCAAAGACAGTCCTAGGGAGGGACTCATCTGTGGCAGCAGGCAATACTCCCAGCATGTAGAGTGAGTGCCAGGGATGAGAGCCTGGGTCCTGCACTGGCAATTCCAAGGATCCTGTTTAGACAACCTCATGAAACAATGAGCCTCTTATCCTAGCTCTAGTTCTTTTCATTATTAATACTCCATTTCAGGTTTTTTGAAGCCGAATAGATCAGAATTGACTCTTAGTCATTTACATTCTGTGTGAAAAGGGACAGTTTTTCTATATTTAGTTATTTCTAGAACTTTTCTGATCGAGTATTGTTCCTGAGCATAAGATGTCTTAAGCCAATGAATGCAAGCAAATAAGCGAGACAATATTAAAATGGTTACCGTGTTAGAGAAAATTTTTCACTGTTTGTGTTTTTACGCAATGAATTTGTTAGAGAATGATTTTTATTACAGTCAATCATGAATGGCAAGAGTAGGATACAGCCCTATGATGTTTCTTGATTGGTAAATCCAAGCCATTTGTATTCTAGTTAACTTCTAGAGTGACAGCAGCGGGGTCATAAATAGTGGGCTGTATTTCACAGGAGCTAACAATAATCTTTTAAAATCAAGATGTCCCAAGGGTATATATCTTGTGGACTAGCTCTGAAGCTTTCATGGTAACAAGACAGGGAATGAGTATTAATTGGATAGGAAGTGACATCCAACATGGACAGAAAGGACTGAGGGAAGAGCAGGTTTTCAAGGTGAAAACTCAGGTTTTCAAGGTGAATGTCTTGAAGACATATGCTAGTTTTTGTGCATCTTTTAACAAGATATAACCAGGGATTTACTTCTTCAGTGTGCCTGTGTTGTAACCTATTAAGCGTGCGTGTGTGTGTGTGTTAGACAATTCTGGCTTCAGTTGTATCACTAAGAAAAGCTAAGTTAGGGGCGCCTGGGTGGCGCAGTCGGTTGAGCGTCCGACTTCAGCCAGGTCACGATCTCGCGGTCCGTGAGTTCGAGCCCCGCGTCAGGCTCTGTGCTGGCAGCTCAGAGCCTGGAGCCTGCTTCCGATTCTGTGTCTCCCTCTCTCTCTGCCCCTCCCCCGTTCATGCTCTGTCTCTCTCTGTCCCACAAATGAATAAACGTTGAAAAAAAAAATTTAAAAAAAAAAAAAAAGAAAAGCTAAGTTAATGAACAGAAACCTACAGTTTTCTGTTACATAACAACATGCGATTTTTAAAGTGGGGAAAATAACTAGCTTAATGTGGTTTAGATTTAGCTTAATTTTCGGTCTAGATAATAGCCTCATTTTCTACTTCTCTTTTCGCTTGCACACTCTACTCAGTTTTAGCCTCATGGCTTTCTACATGAAGTATTTGAAACACAAGAAAAATTACAGCTCTTGACATATAAAGGCTTAAAATAGTTACTCCTAGTGATATTCTTTCAAAGGTAATTTATCAATATCATCATTGACATCTTGGATCATCATAGATAGGCTAGAAATCTGAATTTTTCCTGAAACAGCATTTGTTCCCAGGTAAATTACTGGCCGTAATAGTCCATTATGTTCTTCATATACATCTACATATGCATATATACATAATTTTGATTGATTGGGAGAAATTTTTCATATTTATCCCAAATATTCTGAATGCATCAATAGAAATATTATTGGCATCTGGTGGAAAACTCCCATTAGCAATTAATTGCTTAGTGAAATATCACATTTGGCTGTTTCCAAGAACCCATAACCTTTATCATGCTGATAATAGGCAGTTGGGCCTTCAGGATATTGAGACAGAATAATTTCCTAAGCATTACCCTAGGGAGGAAAACAGATTTCCATTGGACCCAGAGCTGTTGGAAAGGAAACAAAGAATAAAGTTTCCTATTCTCTTTCTCACTTCTAAAATGTTAAAAACCACAACAATTCTCTATCACCCACACTGCTGTTTTATTTTGATTCAGAGTACATTATCTACATATCTTCTATATGTTTACTAATTATCTCTCTAGTTGTTTTAGGAATTATTGAGTAAGGGCTATTTAAAATTCTTTATAAATGCTGTTGGGACTATTGGATGCCCATAAGGAAAAAAAAAAAACAAACCAACAACTTTGAGCTACAAATATACAAAAATAAACAGAAAGTAGACCATAATGGACCTAAATGTAAAATGTAAAATTATAACATTTTTTAAAGAATACCTAGGAGAAAAGCTTTGTTAAAATTGGCTGTGTAAAAATTTCTTAGACTCAACACAAAAAGCATGAACCATCACAAAAATTGATAAATTATACTCTACCAAAATCAAAACATCTCTGATCTTCATAAGACATTGCGACAGGAATAAAGGGATCATAGACTGGCAGAAGATATTTGCAAATCATATATCTGATTAAAGACTTTTTTTTTAAGTTTGTTCATTTATTTTGAGACAGAGGGAGAGAGAGAGCACAATAGGGGAGGGCCAGAGAGAGAGAGAGAGAGAGAGAGAGAATCCCCAGCAGGCTCTACACTGCCACCACTAAATCAAATGCAGGGCTCGAATTCACAAGCCGTGAGATCGTGCCCTGAGCCGAAACCAAGAGTCGGACCCTTAACCCACTAAGCCACCAGGCACCGCAAGGACTTGTATATAAAGAATTTTTGAAACTCAAAAATAAGAGAACAAATGATAGATTTTTTTAAAAAAAGGGGAAAGTATTTAATAGGCACCTTACCAAAGAAGATACACAGATGGCAAATACACACTTGAAAATTTGCTCAACATTATTAGTCGTTCAGAAAATAAATTTTAAAAACACAATGGAATATGACTCCATACTTAATGGAATTGCTAACTTTCAAAGACTGACCATATGCGGTTTTGACAAAGATGTGAAATAACTGGAACTCTCAACCACTGCTGGTGGGAATGTAAACAGATATAACCCATTCGGAAAACTCATTTGGCATTTATCTAAACATTTAAAAATAAATCTACAGTTTAAGCCAGCCATTCTACTCCTTGGTATTTACCCAAGGGAAGGCATGTATCCATATAAAAACATGTATAGGAATGTTCACAGAATGTTGATGCACTCTTATGTATAATGATCCCAAACTGACCAAAACTCATTTGACCATCAACAGCCACATGGATAAAATAATTGTTATATATTCACAATATTCTATTATAATATTTTATTATAAAATAATATATAAATAATTATATAATTATTATATATAATGATCATTATTAAAGAATTATAAATGTTATACATATATAATAATTACATATCTGTATTATTATACTATATAGATAACATATATCTATAACATAATGAACTATTATTCAACAGTGTAAAGCAAAGAGCTATTAATATATGTGACAACATGGTTGAATCTCAAAACAAATGGACACAGTAAAAGCAGACATACAAAAAGTACAACTGTATGATTCCATGTATGGAAAACTCTAGAAAATTTAAACTAAAATATAGGGACAGAAAAAAAAAGATGACTGGATACCTAGGGACCTAGGGATGGGGATGGGATAAAAGATGTTAGAAGAGGAATTATAAAGGGATACAGGAAAGTTTGGAGGGCTAACATATATGTTCATTGTCTTTATTATGACAATTACTTTACAAGCATCTAAATACAGTAAAACGTATCAAGTTTCAGACTTTAAATGTGTATACAGCCAATTATACCTCCATAAAGCCAAAAAACATTTGGGAAAGTGCTTGCCTTTAGGAAAGAGGGAGCAGTCTATGATAGGGAAGAGCTCCTGAGATGCAAGAACATTCTATTTCTTGACTCAGGTATAAATGACACAGGCATTCTTTTTATTACCCTTCATTCAGCTGAATATAATGTTATTTTATGTTTTTGCACTATTCCTTAAATTTCACAATTTCATAAGTGTAAAAATTAATATATACATTATACTGGGAAACTATAATTTCTAAAAAAAATTATTATCCTTAAGACTCATGAATTTGATTATTATTCTTTAATGACAACCTTAATCATTACCTAGTAATTATTTTATAATGATTTCTCCATAATTTTATAATTCCTTAATAACAGCCCATCTGGGCCTTAACACTAGTATGCATATCCCCCATGTGAGTTTATAAATCATGTGTAGTTTAAGCTTCTTTTGGAAATTGAAATTGGTTTTTATTTCACATTCCAATGCGAACTGCTTTTAAAAGATAAACCAGAAAGCTACAATTAAATCCTATCTCTCTGAGCCTCGTTGGTGGGCCATGCATCATGGAAATGTGTGCTCATTTTTCCGGTGGTGCTGCTAAGTTTATGGCAACATTTGAAAAGTGGCAGTTGGGAATAGTGCACTATTTTATTTTATGTTATTTTTATGGCTTTACCATATTCTGTAGCTATTAGGTAGAGTGGCTTTCTCATCCCCTGGGGTACAATATTATATTTATTGTACACATTTATCTTGTCTCTGGTGGTTCATTTTTCTTTTCCATCCATGGTGAATTTCCTTTTTGCCTTCCACATTACATCTAGGAGTCCTTCCATTCAATTGCTCAAAAGGCATTATCACGGGGTGAAGTCTATATGAAGAGTCTGGGATGAAGTGTTTGTATCTCTAAATGACTCCAAGAAAATATTCTCAGTAGTCAAGGAGAATGATTATAATCTGTATCCCATAGAAAGAGAGGAATGGTACAGAATTTAGAAGGGAAAAATAAAATAGTAGTGTCCACAGTGCAAAATGAGAAATATACCCTAATGTTAGGAAGGAAAAACATAACAGGTTAAAGAAAGAAACCTTTGAAGCAGTGATGGGGGATTGTTTTCTCAGTGACGGTCCTGGTCTGAGGCACTAAAGACTATCATTTTTCTCTTGAATAGGCTCTGGATCTTATGGATACATGATTGTTTCCATTTTAAAGTATGGGAGTTAAGCCAAAGAGTCTTAATGCTAAATCTGAGACAACAGAGAGAATCAGGTTCAAAGTGGAGGTTTGGATTTTTGTACTGTGTATTTGGCATCAGCCATAATAAAACACAATGTATTGTGGCCTAAAGAGAGAGAACACACAAATCTGTATACGAGAGGGGGGTCCCATAAGAAACGGTTCCCAACTAGCATGGATACTTCAAATGGTAACATTTCCCATTTGCACTAATCATATATTCATAAACTCAGAAAAGCGAGTTCCAATAAATTGTTTGCTGTGGTGAACTTACTCTTTTCCTCCATTACCTTTCTTTTATGCATGCTTTTCGTTTTTCCATGGTACAATCATCTTTGACTTCTCTTTTTCTGTCCCACGTTTTAAAAATAATTAAATAGAATGTCTGTTTCAGGCTTTCAGATGACTTACCATTTAAAAGATCTATGTGAAGCAAAATGATCAGGCAAACCAATTTATATGTCTTTGGCAACATGGGTTTCAAAGAAACTTTTCATTTACCCAATAAAATAATTCACCTCTTTCGTTTATGAGGGAACACATTTCACTTAAAGGATTCCCAGGCGTCCCCCTGCAATTAGCCTGATTCTAATTTTTTCCAGATGTAATATCTTAGTTGGCGGGGGGGGGGGTAATGGTTAGATAGGCTGTACCAATTTCCATATGGCATGATACTATACATAGAAAACCCTATAGACTCAGTACAAAATTATTAGAAGTAAGAAATGAATTCAGTAAAGGTGCAGGCTGCAAAATGAATACCCAGAGAGCAGTCGTGCTTCTATATACTGAGAGAAATTAAGAAAACAATTCCATTCCCAATTGCACCACAAAGGATAAAAATACCTAGGAATAGACTTAACCAAGGAGGTTAAAGACTTGTACTCTTAAAACCATAAAACACTGATGGAAGAAATCGAAAACAACACAAATGGAAAGATACCCTATGCTCGTGAAATGGAGAATTAATATTGTCAAGATGTCCATACCATCCAATGCAACCTACAGTTTAGATTAAAATACCAACAGCATTTTTTTCACAGAACTAGAGCAAACAATACTAAAATTTGTATGGAACCACAAAAGACCACCATTAGCCAAAGCAATCTTGAGAAAGAAGAACAAAGCTGGAGTTATCACAATTCCAGGCTTCAAGATACACTATAAAGCCATGGTAACCAAAACAGTATGGTACTGGAGCAAAAATACACATGAATTTATTGCTTTAAATTCAAATGGACGATAGACATGTCAATGAACATTTCCGAGCAACATGAATTATGGTGGCAAGTGTACTTTCATTCTTATTTGAATCATTAAAAAGACAAATCAGTTATGTTTGTTGAGGGTGATGTCTGATACCAACTAACTTCTTATTATCAAATTGGGGGGGGGAGTTGATATTTCTTTGTGATAACTCTAGAGGTATTTATAGTCGCTGGGTAATTTTCACTATTTTCATTTTTTGAAAACCATATAATATAGGCTCTAAAATTCATTAAACTATATTAATTTAGATATACATAGTTCTTCTTACTGAAGTTTGCTCGGTACAATGCAGATTTAGATATAAATGATCCCTTTGCCCCATTTTCTACTTCAAAATTCAAGCACACAACATAATTTTTCATCAGGTTTATGCAAAGGCCCAAACTGTCCATTCAGTTAATGGGTTAAATATTTCCATGCAAAAAATCTTGCTGGAATAACGCAGACCTCTCGTTCCATTTCAAAAATAATAAAAGTAATTCCACTGTTTGGAAAATGTCTTCTGGAGAGTGTTAGGTCCCCCCACCCACAACTATGATTTGTTAACAATGCTACCAATTTGGCAACAGTTTTCATCTTTTCTGGGGAATGAGGGAATGGGGAAAGCATAAATTGTTTCTACATTACAGTATTTTTATTATTTTAATAAAATGAGACTAACCTTTCTTCTATCAGCAGTTGAAGGTACCAGTGTGTGTGCAGGGGGGCGAGAGGGTAACATCCATGAATCTCCAGAGGAAATCCACCTGTAAGCAAAGAATTTTGATGACTTCCTATATTAGTCTTCAGGGAGGCCCTAGATAGGGCATAATCATAATGGAATCATATGGGACAGTAGATATATCTAATCGGTTTACTAAAGTCCTAGCTACATTATTTTAAACCCTTAAAACATCACAGGAAGGGTCAGCCTTAATATCTCAATTTCATGGATGAACAAACCAAGGTTCAGAGAGGTGACATAGCTGTTAAAAGACAGAGCTGGGCTATGCTTCCAGGTCTGTCTGACCCCATAGCACATCCTTTGCCCATTATATTATTCTTATTGCTTCTCACTTTGAAAGCATTATAAAGAAGTTATTTTAAGAGTGGGTGAAGAGGTCACTGGACCTGAGCCTTCCTGTACATTAAGGTACAAAAAAGTAAACAGAATAATAGCAACCAAATAATAGACCCCTTAGAGTCAGCATCGCAAGAAAGAAGCATCCTAAGTGGGACCCAGAGGAATGACTTCAGCTTTCTCAGAGTCATTTCATGAATGTTCTTTTTACACTGAGATTCTCTTAACTTTTTAAGGAAAGTAAGTACAATCATGATGGTGAGGATATTGAAACTTTACATTTCTATCCAAAATCCAATGAAAGACTTTGAAGTCAGCACTGTTGCATAAGAAACTGTGTGATGGTTGAAAGAAACATACATCTACAAGTCTTTTCCAGTGATATAGATACTGAAACATGAGGGGTGCCTGGGTGGCTCAGTCGGTTAAGCGTCTGACTTCGGCTCAGGTCATGATCTCTCAATTCGTGAGTTCAAGCCTCCTGTTGGGCTCTGTGCTGATAACTCAAAGCCTGGAGCCTGCTTCAGATTCTGTGTCTCCCTCTCTCTCTGCTCCTTCTGTCTCTCTCTCTCTCTCTCTGTCTCTCTCAAAAATAAACAATTTTTTTTTTAAATACTGAAACATGAAACAGGTAAAATTCAAAAGACTTGCATGGTGTCATTTGTGCCAAATAAAGTATCAAAACACGGAACGATTTCATTTTTTGACTTATTTCTTTAAAAAAAATCATATCTCGTTGCAAAGCTGACATGGTTTTATGGGATCATGGTATCATGACTTTATTAAGCACAACCCAAGAAAATGATGCACGGTAGGGCAGTCAAATCCACGAAATGTTTATCTATGAGAGAGCGTGTCTTGAACCTTGTCTAGCCTTTGTTTTAATGTTGGCATTTTCTTAAGGATCTTAATTTTTTTTAAGCCATGTTTTATCCCGTGCCAGATAGCAGGACTACTGTTACCGTATTCAGTTCTCTTTTCATAATTTCAGGAAAAAAAAGGAAAATAAAAAGGTTAGCTAATTTCTGATGTCTCTCAAATGATTGACACGGTCCAAGAGACAAAGAAAATATACTTTTTCCAATTTTAAAGACCTGATATGGGATTTCAGACTCAGATGTGCCTGTGGAGTGCTTTCCAATGGTGGGCCTTGCTGTTAGATTGTCCTTTTTCCATTCACCATTCCAGGATTTTTTTTTCCCCAAAAATTTCCTGTGGGGTCCGAATGGTAGCCAGCATTCTGTCGTTTGGCTGATGAACCTGTACGTTTCCAATCCAACACTTCTCTTTAGAAAAGAAATACAGAAAGCATGTTGCAGTTAATGGTAATGGGGGTATCCTACAATGTTCCAAATGCTGGAAACTTGCCTGCTCTTCCCTTTCTACCCCTTGGTGGAAAGAAAAACAACCAAAGCCCAAGGAAAAGAGGCCCTGCAAGCAGAAGTTGAAGCTGATGGCAGACTGCTTCCCAAAGTTCATCACTGGGTGTCCCAGGGATCCCACTGTGTTTTGATGCCGTTTAAGTATATTTGTTCATAGCGACAAAGGCTTTCAGAAGTGCGACAGTCCTGCAAAGCAAATGTCCCTACAGCCCAACGGCCACTTTCTCTTTCTCAGCGAGGCTCTGCACAAGTCTGCCTCTTCCCCCTGTCACTCGTTCAGCGGTGTCTGTGTTTTCAGCTGCCCTCGGTGCCTGCATGTCCCTGCTTCCCCTGCTTCCGCAGGGTTTTCCTGTCCCTCTTCCTCTGTCTTTTCTTAGAATTTCTAAGAGTTTAGGGTCATCGCTGCCTACAGCTTGTGAACTCAAAATAGCAATAGCCCTGGCCCAGCGACTTACTTGTCTGTCCCGAAGCCCGAGCAGATTCATGCAACCACAGACTGCCTGCAGGCTCCCCTGGTTCTTCCTTTATCAGTGTCAGGGAGGCTCCTTGTGTCCAGTGAGTCTGGGGGAAAAGTGACAGCAGCCTTCACTGAGCCTGAATTTACAACGTGCCTAACATGAATTGAATGCTGTGTGAGGACATGTCTCTCACTCGTGTGTATGTAGCACGTTATATCACATTGTCCTTACCCTCGAGGTAAGTAGCAATTCACAGCAGATAATTATTAAATAATAATAACGATAAAGGAGGAGGTGAGGGAGGAGGAAAAGGGAGAGAGGAATTCTAATAGCTGGATTCTAATCCTAGAGCCCTGTTTATGAAAAAAATATTCCCAACTCTGGGATAATCAAGGAGGTCTTCCTTCACTAGGTGAAACTCCAAGACCTCAAAGAGAGGGTGGGATTTTTCCGAGGCGATGAAGAATAGAAATCATATTGATCCCACAATTCATTTATCCGCTTTTTTCTCTATGATTTTTTAAAACTTATTTATGTATTTTTGACATGTATTCAATCCGCAAGCATTTACTGAGTACGTCCTACACGCCAGATAGTTTGCTAAGGCCTCATGCAGACACAAAGCCGAGCAAACAAAGTCCCCACCCTAGAGAAGAGCAACGACAAAACCAGTTGAGAATGCACCAGAGAAAGGGCCATCAAAGTGATAGATGTTGGATTCAAGGAAGTGCAAGGGTGTCTTGGGTGCCAGGGGGAAAAGAAGGAGAGAGATAGCAAAGTACTTGCAGAGAAGGTAATAGCGAACATTTGAAATGAGAGGGGCAATGTGACCAAAACTATGTTTATTTTAAATAGAAGTTAAAGAACCAAAGCCAGAAGGCAGGCCTCAAGAGAACCAAAGATAAGGAGAAAATCCTCCAAAATGTTATTTTGGAGTCAGCAACAGTATCCTGCTGAATGTGGGAAATGCCTCCTAGCGTCAGATATTCAGAGATTTAATGTTTGAAGGTAATGTAGGGGCACCTAGGTGGCTCATTGGATTGAGTTCCTGGCTTTTGATGTTGGCTCAGGCCATGATCTCCCAGTTCACGGGTTCGAGCCCCGCATTGGGCTCTGGGCTGACAGTCAGGAGTCTGCTTGGGATTCTCTCTCTCTCTCTCTCTCTCTCTCTCTCTCTCTCTCTCTCTCTCCTTCTCTCTCTGCCCCTCCGACTCTCTCTTTCTTTCTCTCTCTCTTTCTCAAAATAAATAAGTAAACTTTTTTTTTTAAAAGAAGGTAATTTAAATAGCATATATTCCTGTCCATTCTAATTAGTAGAAGGGTCCTAAGCCACAGCTTCCTTCAAAGTTGGCCACTTACATTTACCAGCTGATGAAACCATCCCAGCCGTATGACGATTACCATCATCCCCTTCCTACGAAAGAGGAAACCGAGGCAGAGCATCTTTAAGCAGCTTGTCTTAAAGACACACCGGCTTCCAGGCCAAAATGGGGGATCCCGGGGTGGGTTCCTGAATGTAGAACTGTCCTGCTGCCGTTTCTCAGCCTTGAATCCCGAGAAGGGAGGAGGGGGAGACAAGGACACAAAGCGTCGCTTCCCAGACAGGCCGCGTCCAGGGAAGGCCAGGAGAGACAGAAGGCAGGGGCAGGCCACTCCACATGGGCGGGTGGCGCTTTGAAGAAGCAAGGGGACTGAACCCACGAGCCTTGTCTTAGCTGCTGCCAACCGAGCAGAACGCCACAGCCATCGCCACAGTCCTCAGCGTTTACACGGAGGCCTTCGAGGGGTTCATTCCCGTGTTCCGTGTCTCTCAAGCCTGCGTTCTTGAAGGTGGATCCCACCAGGGACGCAGGGGGCGGAACAGACCTTGTGCATTTCAAGAACAGGGAGGGGAGAGGAACCTCTGTCTGTTTGTCCCCGGCCGGCCGGGTCAGCTCCCGGGTCACCCGAGGGTCACGTCCTCTCCATGACCTCCTTCAGCACTCCTCGTGACTGACTGGCTCTGAGAATCGTTTGTGCACCCCTCTGGGGGCGCACCCCTCTTCCATGGTGTGTCCCAGGAAGTCAGCAAGGGCTTTTGTGAACACGGAGGTGGCCGGTCTGGTGGCAGGAGCCACAGCCACATCAGAGGCACAGGCAAAAGAAAACACAGTTAAAGAGAAGGACTCCCAAAATAAGGACCAGTTTGGGGGCGCCTGGGGGGTTCAGTCGGTGAAACATCTGCCTCTTGATTTCGGCTCGGGTCATGATCTCAGGGTTTGTGAGTTTGGGCCCCCTCTCAGGCTCTGTGCTGATGGTGAGGAGCCTGCTTCGGGTTCTGTCTCCCTCTCTCTGCTTCTCCCTTGTTTGCTCTCTCTCTCTCTCTCAAGATAAACAAAAATAATCTTTAAAAATTAAAAAAAAAAAAGTACCAGTTTTGTTTTGTTTTGTTTTGTTTTGTTTTCCCTCCAAGGGCCCCATAATCCAAACTCCTGATTTCTTAAGTCCCCAAGGCTGGGGGTCAGATCCCTCAGGGCATTAACTCATGACCTCAGGTGATTTAATAAAGGTGATACATTAGCAAACTCACAGGTATGAACAAACAGCACTGCTTGGATGCTGGCGGAGGTGACTCTTTGAGAGGCAGTAATGTCGGATCTATTCTATTTTGGAGGGCAGATTTTCCCATTAGAGATATTTCAGTGTTCGATAAGGACAGGCTTTGTCAGCTATTATTTAAGACTTGCTGGAGGGCACCTGAGCAGCTCAGTCGGTTAAGAGTCCGACTTCAGCTCAGGTCATGATCTCAAGGATCATGGGTTCGAGCCCCTGTCAGGCTCTGTGCTGACAGCCCAGAGCCTGGAGCCTGCTTCAGATTCTGTGCCTCCCTTTCTCTCTGCCCCTCCCCTGCTCACGCTCTGTCTCTCTCTCTCTCTCAAAAATAAATAAACATTAAAAACAATTTTTTAAAGAAGCTTGTTGGGTGAATTTAGTACAGTGCTATATCATCCACCAGGTCAATGGAGGGAAGGAAGACAGCAGCCAAATGACCTTAGCACTGGAAAAGAGACTATGCCCACCTGGTCTCGAGGAGAGGGGGGCTGGCAGCTTTAGGACCGTGACCTGGTTGTACACACCACGCATGTTGGCTGGGGGAGACAGCACTTTCAGGCACGAGGAGATGGACCGGGGGCCAGATATGGAGTCCAGGATGCCTCCCTTCTCCCCTCTTTCAATACTGTATGTTCTAGTCTAGGTATAGAAGAGTAGACTTCAACAGGTCCAGCTTGAGCAGAACAATGGAATCCCAGTGAAGGCTGAGGGGCCCAAAGTAACTCCCCATTCCTTGTGGGAAGTCCCATTGCAAATTCCAAGAGATAATACCTTTCCCAGGTATGATGGGACTTCTCAGGAGCATGGTGTGTCGACCCATGGTGAGGGACAATCGTGGTTTCTCATGACTTCCATACATTCATGGTATTGAGTGCATTAGCAAGGGTCCCCAGTCTGGTGTGTGGGGCATAGATCTTACCCTGGTGGCAGAGATAGCCAAATAGATGATGTTTAAAAGTTTAGCTGTGCCTGAAGAAGGCGCTCCCTTTTCTTTTAAATTTTCCCTAGAGACTTGAAATTAAGATTTGCCATTGCTTCCAAATATAACCTCTGTTAGACTACTATTTCCTTGAAAGACAAGAAATGCTCCAAACTATGAGTAAGGAGTTCAGTTTCGTATGATTTGCACACGTCTTGGAATCAACTGTTGATAAAATAACTTCTAATCTTCAAGACTTAGGCAGCCTCCATGAGTGTACAAATGTCCCCCAAAACTCAAAACTGTGACTTGCATATAGTAAATCCTCATATACAAGGCTGTATTCTACTTATTAATTAATGAGGAGCCCAGTAAGATGTTAAAAGCAGTTCCAGTGAGAATCTGACCCACAGAAATGTATACTCTCTAATAGACAAAACTAATCTGCATTGCAGTGAGCAGGAAACATTTACACTTCTTCCAGTGTCCCACAACATAACTTCTACCCCTTCAAAGTTGTGATATCCCCAAACCAGCGACACATCAGTGAAAGTTGCTCACCTGCTTCCAAAACCCTGGTAATTTTTCCTAACGTGAAATTCTTAACAATTGAGTTAGAGGAAGAAATCACAGGAAGAAACTAAGACAAATAACAGAGCCATACAACAGCAAATACATTATTGGGAAGGAAAAATAAATATGATGAAAAAAGCTTTATTTAAAATATCGGTTTTAAACCATTGGGTACTGCAATATTAGGTTGTTACTGCTGTTGCTGTTGTTAAATCTGAGAGTCTCCTCCGCTGCCCGAGTAACCAGTTCTTCTTCTTCTTCTTTTTTTAATGTTTATTTATAATTTGTTTTTGAGAGAGAGAAAGAGTGCAAGCTGGTGAAAGGGGCAGAGAGAGAGAGAGAGAGAGAGAGAAAATGTCAAGCAGGGTCCATTCTGTCAACACAGAGGCCCATGTGGGGCTCAATCCCATGAGCCTTGAGATCATGAACTGAGAAGAAATCCTGAGGCAGAGGCTTAACCGACTGAGACCCTCCCCAAGCACCCCTGTCCTGATTTATCTTTATCTCCCTTCTCGCTCCACCCAAACTAGACATTCTCAAGAAGTGAAGCTTCTCCCCTGGACTGGTCCAAATAAAGAGGTTGGAAACACTGTAAAACTTCTGTTGCAGTGGGTGTAAAGCAAAAAGAAAGCAAATCTAGAAATTCTGAGGAAACGCAGCTGCCTAAGTTCTTTGAGCATAGTGGGAAGCTTCATTTCTGTCATCAGAGTACAACGAAAATCCGAGTAAACTGAGACAATTTCTGAGATTCTCGGCCATTTGAACACGTGTAAACCTTTGATTTCCTGAAAAGGACTCCAATCATGCATCCGAAGACCTCACTTTATACCTTGTCAGAATGTCAGAATGATTTCCAATGAAAGATTTCTATTTTCCTCCTGGTATATAGAAAACAAAATTAAAGACTTTTTCCTCCCCCTTATTCATTTCAACCCGGTAGGGTTTCAGGCTTGGAAAGCAATTACATTTATACTTTGCCATGTTTGGCTGAAAGTTGAAACTTGAAACAGAGTTGACATTGATAGCACTTATAGTCTGCACAATGTAATTGTTATCCAGGTTCTGGAGGCAAGCACAGTCTGAGAATGGCCCTCCTATCATGTTTTTTAAAAGCTTGATTCTGTTCCCTCTCATTCACAAACTCCACACATAAACCCATCTAGAAAGTTCATCAACAACTTTTAATGTATAATTCACAGCATATCTTACTTTTAACTGCTTGGGTGGTTAAAAATAAGGTTGATTTTTTTCTCTCTACGTTAGAAATCTATCTTTCAAAAAGGATTTTGTCTCCAAAAAATAAAAAAACAAAAATAAAAGGATTTGTCTCATTTGAAATGGTGCTATACAGCTTATTTTGTTTGGAATTAGTGGCTTTTCTCCAGTGGAGTTAGATATTCTTTATCTTGCCATTCAGAAGGGATTATTAAACCAGCCCAACATTGGCTGGCTAAAATTCCACAAAATTATGCAATAAAAGTATATCACCTGAGTCAAAGGAAAATCACCAAGGGATTTAAAAAAGAAAAAAAGATAAAGAATTTTACATGGTGGTTGCTTCTATACAGGAGGAGAGACAGAAGCGATGGTTGAGAAGGAGGTGGGAGAGAAGGGAGACATCCTTCATTTTATACAAGCCCTCACTTGGATACATGTTGCTTCTATACAATGCTGATAAAATGAGATGAATAATAACTACATAAAAATATAGATTATGAAAATTAAGACAATTTTGTAAAAAAAGAAATAAAATAAAATTAAGAAAATTTTGCAGATTTATGCAATCGTCATGACAAACTTGTCATATATGAGTGAGAAGTTCAAGGTGCAAATAAAAATATGTATGTTGTAATAATCCAACCATATGAAAACAAAAAGTATACACATTTACATTTCTCTATAAACTTTTATGCAAAACAGGGATCAAATTATATTCAACGATGTCTCTACCATTTCTTCAGTTCATTGGATCCTTCTTTGTTTTTGTGTTGCTGCATAATTTTAAAAGTGGATACCGCTCCTCTTTATAAATCTAAAACTTGTAAGCTTTATTTTTAGTAGATGAAATTTTCCTTCCAACAAAAATTTTTTCGGCAGTTATAGGGGGTTAATCACTGTCCCCTCAAAATAAATGTCTCCTCAGAACTTTAGAATGTAATCTTATTTGAAAACAGGGTTAGGGCGTTTGGGTGTCTCAGTCAGTTAAACGTCTGACTTTGGCTCAGGTCATGATCTCATAGTTGTTGGGTTCGAGCTCCACTTCAGGCTCTGTGCTGACAGCTCAGAGCCTAGAGTCTGCTTCTGATTCTGTCTCCTTCTCTCTCTGCCCCTCCCCCACTCGTGCTCACTCTCTCTCTCCAAAATAAATAGACATTAAACAATTTTTAAAAAAAGAAAAGAAAATAGGGTTTTGCAGATGTAATTAGGTTCACATGAGTCATACTAGATTAGATCTGGTCCTCAACCCAGTGACTAGTGTTCTTAGAAGAAGAAGAAAGGATACAGAGAGAAGATGGCCATGTGGAGACACAGGCAGAGAACAGAGGGATACAGCTACATGCTAAGGAAAGTCAAGAATTACCAAGAGCTACCAGAAGGTAGGAAGAGGCAAGAAGGATTCTTTCCTAGAGCCATAGACATGCTGACGTCTTAATTTCAGACCTCTAGACTCTGAGGCTGTGAGTGAATAAATTGCTGTTGTTTTAAGCCTCCGTGTTTATGGTACTTTGTTTTGGCAATGTCAGGAAACTCATACAGAAATGGAATCATCATCATTATCATCATCATCTCTACAAGAGAGGAGTTTCCCCGGACTCCAGAGTTGGTCTGGTAGGCTGGAGGTAACTCCAAAGGGCCCTCATGATTTCCCAGGAAACTACTGCCCAGAAATGAGGGGAAACAGGGCCCTTGAGGTATCATTCTTTACCTTCAGCACGTCAGATACCACTTCTACAAAACTTTAACCAAATACTTTAAAGGAAAAATAACCCTATTTTTACTTACAAAGGTAGAGTGCTATGTTTCTCAAACCCTGTTTTGCTGAACAGCGGTTCCAGAAGATTTTAATGGGAGGAGAATGAAAATAAAAAGGGAAAAATGAAAGATTTCAGGATCCAAAAACTTGGAAAACATTTCATGATAAAGACTTCTCTTCGAGATCCTTATGCACATTGAGAATTTGAAAAGTTTTGAGGAAACGCTCGTTTATCTTTGGTGAACATCAATTCTATACTTTTAGAAAAATATGGAATGGAATTTGGGTAAGCCCGAGGAGAATGGAAATTAGGCTGGCCCCAAGAAGATTAGATCCTAGCCCGGCTACATAGGGCCATGCAGCCTGATGGTACACACAACCTCCATTTTCTCCTCTGAAGACAGGAAGTATTACCTGACCTGTCAATGCCACAAGGTTGTCAGAAGGATCAGCCACCATAGTTCCATTGCTTTACTTTATGCTTGTATCCCTTACAATACTTCATATCTGGGATGATGATAAGACCTGTATTACCTATCTAAAAAGGCAGATACAAAATAACCAATACATGTAAAAGCATCTTGGAAAATAAAATAAAATATTGTGTAGGTAAGAGGGGCACCTGGGTGGTTCAGTCGGTTGAGCGTCTGACTTCGGCTCAGGTCATGATATTACCACTCGTGAGATTGAGCTCGTGAGTCAGGCTCGGTGCTGACAGTTTGGATCCTGAAGCCTGCTTCAGATTCTGTGTCTCCCTCTCTCTCTCTCCCTCTGCCCCTCTCCTACTTGCTCTGTCTCTCTATCAGAAATAAGTAAAAACATTTAAAAAATTAAAAAATATATGGATAGGTAGGGGATGGAATTTACTACTTGATTTACTTGATTTTTCTCATTTATTGATACTCTGTTATGGAGTTAAAAGCCTTTTTATTGACGGCCCATGCAAACTAGAAAAAATAATCCGTCTACACCTCCATTCCAAATCTGTCCAAACTTGATGCCATTTCTGAGGTTAGCACTTTCACCTTGCCAGTAATGTTTATAGAAGTAGAGACAGTGGTGGTACATTTTTTTTATTATGTTTCATTTTTTTATTGTCAGCCATCCTTCAAAGCATAGAAAAAGGGAAGTATCTTCATGGAGCCATTCACGTCTCCATATTACTTTTGCGCTCTGTATTTCATCAAGATGTATAACAGACTATTTATTTCAGATTAGGAATAATGGCAGCATGCTTGTGTGTGAGGCATATTAATTTCACTGGAAAATGAAATATATAATATAATATAATGTAATATAATGTAATATGATATAATATAAATATTATATTCTACCGGAACTATTTGTTTTGCTGTGTCACATTGTCTGGCAAATAGAATCATACCAAAAGCCTCCAATTGGTCTATAAAGAGAGATTCTTCATGACGTTTTCAACTGCACATTAAAACCAAATGAAAAAGCTACCTTTTCCAGGAAATATTGGGCTCCTAGCAAGTGGTCTGTAATTAAAACAAAGTGAATATTACTAAGGTCTGACCGACCAACCAAGTCTCAAACAGATTACACACACACACACACACACACACACACACACACACACGACCAGACATGTGCATTTCTAACTAATTGATTTAAAAGAATTGTTTGTTGCTTAACAATTTTTTTTCCAACTCAAAGATAAGTCTCTACTAATTCTGAAAATATGAAGATATGAGCTAAACCACACATACACATATACACACTACACACATCTATTTCAAAGCCTAAGCCATGTGATTCAGAAGAAAAGATTTTTGGGGCGCCTGGGTGGCGCAGTCGGTTAAGCGTCCGACTTCAGCCAGGTCACGATCTCGCGGTCCATGAGTTCGAGCCCCGCGTCGGGCTCTGGGCTGATGGCTCAGAGCCTAGAGCCTGTTTCCGATTCTGTGTCTCCCTCTCTCTCTGCCCCTCCCCCGTTCATGCTCTGTCTCTCTCTGTCCCAAAAATAAATAAACGTTGAAAAAAAATTAAAAAAAAAAAAAAAGAAGAAAAGATTTTTACATTTAAAAGGAAGGAAGGGGGCACCCAGGTAGCTCAATGGGTTAAGCGTGGAACTTCAGCTCAGGTCATGATCTCACTCCATGAGTTCGAGACCTGCATCGGACTCTGACCTGTCAGCACTGCTTCGGATTCTGTGTCTCCTTCTCTCTCTGCCCCTCCTCTGCTCTCTCTCTCTCTCTCTCTCTCTCTCTCTCTCTCTCTAATGTCAAATAAATAAACATAAAAAAAATAAATAAAAGGAAGGATCAGTTGCCTACGTAATTCTAATATTACATTTAATTTTTAATTCTGTGTCTTACTTTGTTCATTTATAAGTAAACTTTTAACAAAAAATGTACTATTTACCGCAGTCCTATACAGACCAGACTTTCACACACACAAACACAACACTATCCAGCTTCTAATGCTCTTTTTCATAATATACGCCGAGAATGACTTATTACTTGTCACTTAAAAAAACACACATTTCCTCTAATGTTGGGCATTTCATAAAACCGTCTCTATAACATACTGCATGCCCATATGTGGACAATGTGTAAAATAGACTTTGGATATTTTGCCATAGTTTGTAGTATATGTGTTGGTCCCTGCCAACTTTCCATTCTCTTTACCAAAGAAGTTGCCTAAATTGTTAATGCAGAATATTTTAAACATAGAATGTCATCCAAACCTATTTTTCCCTAATATACTTTTTAAAGGGGAAAAGGTCAGAATATTCCAATCAATTGACGCACTCGATCTAATTTATGCACCGAGGAGCTCAAAACTGCGTCATTTGACCATTTTCCATTTGTTGCTAGTGAAATTAGTGATGGGTTTCTTACTGACTTTATAATCCAAATTATAAGGAAAGAGAGAAAATAGACTATGGAAGACCCATAGCCGTTGCAGTGTTTTGTTTCTGAGGGGCCAGTTGCGGGCACCTGGAAACTGAATTGGAAAGACTTTCGGGGAAAACACAGTCAAATCATTAACCCTTTCCATCTTGTAAGAATAAAGAGTGAGCTGAGACTGGTAACCTAGAACTATTTTAAGGAATAGAGACTGCTTTTTGAGGACATAGCTAATGCCATCTTTCCAGAGTAGAATATTGGCCTTGCGGAAATGATGGGCAAAATGCTAAAAACGGATTTTCACCACTCACTGTTATTCCAAATGAGATGCTACGTTTCCAAAGAGTCTTCCATGGAAAGAAAAAGTAAGTTAGTGAAAATAAGAATTTCCATGTGTTTGTGAAAGAACAACATATTCTTGCCAGTAGGACTAGTAAAACTCCCCCTCCTCAAAAACAAAAATAAATAAAAGAATAACAATAATTTTTAAAAAGATGAAAAAAATTTTTTTAAATTTAATGTTTATTTATTTTTGAGAGAGAGACAGAGAGTGAGCGGGGGAGGGGCAGAGAGAGGGAGACACAGAACCCGAAGCAGGCTCCAGGCTCCGAGCTGTCAGCACAGAGCCCCACGTGGGGCTCGAACTCACAAACCCTGAGATCATGACCTGAGCCAAAGTCAGATGTTTAACCAACTGAGCCACACAGGTGCCACAAAAGATGAAAAATTCTTAAAACAATGTTTAAAAAGGAAAACAACTGACACCAAACCCCCGGAAAACTAGGATACCAGGCTTAGTTCTGTCTGACAAATCTAAACAAATCCAGGCCTTTGTATAGACACGTTTAAGGTTTTGTGTTGGTTTATCTGGTCTTTGCTTGTTTGTTTTGTTCCTGTTTTGTATCTGTTGCTTACCATACAACTAACATTGACAAACTTTGAAAACAGCTCATCCCTTTCACACAAATGGAGTATGCAGTCATTTCAATTTTTTAAAATTTGTTTAATGTTTATTTATTTTTGTGAGAGAGAGAAGGAGAGCAAGTGGGGAAAGGGCAGAGAGAGAGGGAGACACAGAATCTGAAGCAGGTTCCAGGCTCTGAGCTGTCAGCACAGAGCCCTACGGGGAAGGGGTGGGCAGGGCTTGAACTCATGAACTGTGAGATCATGACCTGAGCCGAAGTCAGATGCTTAACCAACTGAGCCACCCAGGCACCCCAGTAATTTTCAAATCAAAGTGTATGGGTGCTGCCTAGTCTAAGAAACCCAAGGAACATGGATTCAAACATTTGCACTGCTGCCCTGAATTCCTGTTGGTCATTTATCACTGTGAATGGCAGAAGAGCGTTTAATTACAGGTCAGTAGAAAGGCATAAGTTATAATTCCATCTCCTTTTACTCAGTTTTTAATAGGCCAATGACTTTTATTAGGTACCTGAGTAACATCGGGAGAGACAGCTTTCCTGTGGATTCCTTATCCTGTAGCCTACTGAGTGGGACTGCTGGTCTCAGCCATTCCCTCCCGTTTCAGTTTTTGATCTAAGATGCCCTCTCCGAGATGAGAATAACCTCTATAATGAAGCAGGGATTAAGTTCTTGCTTCTTTACACCACATCTACTCAGTTCTAATTTCCAAATTGTGTGTCTTTCTAAAGACTTCAGGTTCCACCAAGATAGGCACTTGAGAGGTGACATAACTCAGGATTTAAGGATATCAAGTAAGGAATCCTCTTACTAAGGTTTGAGTTCCTGTTTCTGTTATTGATAGATAACAGATATTAATAGATAACTATTGATAGATAGTTCTGTGATTGATAGATAGAGACATAGACAGACAGACAGACATATATAACTTATGTCTGTATTTATACATAAAATTCTGCTATGGTTTGTATACTTATACGCCCTTAGTAAGTTACTCCGTCTTCCACTTCTCTGAGTCTCCATGTTCCCATTGTAAATTTGGGAGTGATCATCTCATAAAGTTAGGCTCAGGAATAATGTGTTAATATATGCAAAGTACTCAAGGAAGTGCCTGGGGAGAAGATAAGGTGCCACATAAGTGTTTGCTATTATAATCCTTCCCTTTTAATTACAGAGCTCGAGGAAGATGTTGAGGGTAAACATTTATATTTAACACCGTTCCTAAAGTACTAAGCAATTTATTAGAACTTAACATTAAACCAAAGGTTACAAATAAAATTATGTTAATAAGATTATCATAATTTGCAAACGATAGGGTTGTCTATTTTGAAAACCCAAGAGGCATAAATGTTCCACTATTACAAACACTAACACGTTTCAAAAAAAGCCATAGCTTTCCCGCAGAATAATAGTAAATGTTCAGGAAAATAATGGTGAAAAAGTCTCATTCACAATGGAAGCAAGGTATAAAATACCTAGGAATAAGTGTAACAAATGTTCATTGAACAAATGAAAAAAAAATCTATTGAGAAACAAGGTAGAAAACTTAATAAATAAATGAAAAGGCATATTCTAATCATAGGTGGAAGACATATTATCAAGGTGGCGGTAGTCTATATTTTAATATACATCAGGGTAATACCACTTAATAACCTCACCTACTTAAGATACATGAATTTTATTAGATGTAAATTATGCCTTAAAAAAAAAAATCTCCCCATGTGTTTTCTTTTTTTTCCCCATGTGGTTTCAAACTGACAAAATGATCCTGAAATTCACCTACAAAAATAAATATTTTAAAAAATACAACAGAGAAATAATTTGAGATTCATTGTCCTCTTGAATAATACACTAATGTACATTTGGAACCCAAAGGGATATTCAGTTTAATGGAAAAGAATGGGTAGTTCAGTCATGAACTACCAATATAGATCCAATATGGTGGCAAGCCCCCAAGATAGCCCCCATATACCTCTTGTCTCCTGGTATTCACTCATGCCCTTATTTTTTCTTTCAAACATTGAGCAGTGCTGACCTGTGCAAAAATAGGGTATTGTAGAAATCAGTATGTGTGGCTTTTGATGTAAGGCTAGGAAAGATATTGTGGCTTTTGTCTTATTGCCTTTTGCATGTCTTGCTTTGGGAGAAGCTAACTACTATGTTCTGAGGCTATCCAAGAAACCCCAAAGAAGAAGTCCATATGGCAAAGAACTGAGGCTTCCTGCGAACAGTCAGAAGCATCTCGTAAGCAATTTATGTGAGCCATCTTGGAAGTCAATCTTCCAACCTCGGTCAAGCCTTGATATGACTACAGCTCTGGTAACACACTGACTGTAACCTCAAGCCAGAACCACCCAGTTAGCTGCACTCAAATTCTTGAACAACAGACAACTCTAGGATAGCAAAGATTTATTGTTGTTTTAAGCCGCTAAACTTTGAATAGTAATAATAATAATAATAAGTAATAAGTTTATCATGAAGTAATAGGTATATACCCAGATATATAAGGATAAATGATCATACAGATCGCTCTTTGAGGGGAATAGAGAAGCTATCCAATAATCAGATCTTATGAAAGACTAACATACCGAATACAGATATAAATCTTGAGATGAAATATGAAACCATCAAAGTACTTAAAAATAATAAATTAGAATGCACAATCCTGGATTTGAGGACTTTCATAAGCATTACATTCAAAACAGATCTCAAAAAGAAATATATTAATAGATACATAATCATAAAATATAAACTATAATGCATTAAATGGTACATAATCAAAATGAGAAGGGAAACATACATTTATCTGGCAGATAGGTCAGTCATATATACATATAAACGTAAATTCAAACATTCAAAAGATAACATATATAATGTAACATTAAATGAAAAAGCTAACACATCAAGACCAATTGGGGTTTATCCCAAGAATAAGTGGATGATTTGCATCAGGAAACGTGTTTTTGAAATTATGATCTCAAACTAAGAATAGAAACTGTCGTCTTAAATTGGCTAAAAAACATAACAAATCAGTAAGTACAGAGCTTACTACTAAAACATTACAAATGTTTCTATTTTAATGTGCAACAAAATAAGTATGTATAACATTAGTGTGTGTATGTAGCATTCTAGTCAGAGTTCCAACTTAGACCCCTAAAGAAACCAAAAACAACATAAAAGAGTGTAAACATGAAAGGCAAAAAAATAAATCTGCCACACTAATAGATGCTGTCGTTGCCTATAAAGAAAAAAAAAACATGTAGGGAAATTATGAAAAGAGACTTAAGTATATTTCATTGTATATACAGTCAAATAGAGAAATCAATTGTCCTTCTATACACCTAAGATAAACAGAGAGGAAACTTACCAAAAGACATAACTCAGCAAAGCCACAGATAGGTTGGCACAGACACTACAGAAGCCCTTTACAGAGAACTTTGTAAAATCTATTAGTCAATTTTAAAATGGACCAAAACAAAAGAAGAACACTTCGTGGCTGGAAAGTATCCATATTTTAACGATGTTTGTTCTATAGGCTTGACCTATAAATTCCATAAAATTCCACTCTACATATCAGTGGTATGTTGGTTTTTACAGTATGCTAAGGAGAATAAAATACATATTTGCATGTTGAAGAAAACAAACATGTGAATCATTTATTTGATGTCACACCGTTATTAGAAAAATAGCAAGCTCCCGAGAACATACACAGCATAAGGCTGTCACTTTAAAGAAGTATCAAAAGTCCAGTTTGGAAAACTGCTGTAACATTGCATGAGGTTTAGGAACAGAAATTATATTAGTGTGCTAGGGCTGCTGTAACAAAGTGCCACAGCCTAGATGGCTTAAACAACCGAAATGTAATTCTTCACAGTTCTGGAGTCCAGAAGCACAAGATTAGGGTGCTGGTAAGGATGTTTCCTCTGTGTCCTCACTCCTTGGTTCCTAGATGCTCTTCTTCTCCCTGTGTCTTCACGTGGTCTTTTCTCTGTGTGCGCCTAAGTTTTAATTCCTTTCTCTTAGAAGGACACCAGTCCTTCAGGACAGCAGAGACCTAGTAATTGGCATTCGGGAGCCAACGCTTCATATATATTAAGGACTGAACGTTTACATCCCCCCAAAACTCATATGCTGGAATCTTAACCCCCACAGTGATGGTTTTAGGAGGCGGTGCCTTTGGAAAGCTATTAAACATGAGGGCGGAGCTCTCATGAGTGAGACTGGTGCCCTTACAAAAGGGATCCCAGAGAGGTCTTTCTCTTCACCATGTTAGAATCAGGGAGACAAAGGCATGGGGAGATTAAGTAGATAAGCAGGGGATACAGGGGAAATCCTAGCAGCAGGCATTGCTTTCAGTAGCTGAATTTTTATTTTATTTATTTATTTATTTTAAGTTTTTACTTATTTATTTTGAGAGAGAGAGCACACACACTTGTGCACACATGCGAGCGAACAGAAGCCAGAGAGGGGCAGAGAGAGAAGGAGAGAGAGAATCCCAAGCAGCACAGAGCCTGATGCAGGACTCAAACTCAAGAAGTGTGAGATCATGACCTAAACCAAAATCAGGAGTCAGATGTTTAACCGACTGAGCCACCCAGGCACCCCAAATAGCTGAAATTTTAAAAACACAGGTCACATACTCCGTGTGAAAAACAGAATGCTAAGATCACCTCCTGATCCAAAGTTACCTGTTCCTATAAAGCATCAATCTCCTCTTAGCACTCAACATGTAATTTTCCCAAGGATTTAGGAAAATGATTGTCCAAAGGATGGGCTGAAAGGTTTGAGTTCTCATCCATCTTTACAGTTCTCAGAATGATGGCTCAGTTCAAATGTTGGCCATCTATGTTTTGAGACTACTGTTTACATATGGCAAACAAACATATGCCCACTTTTCCTAACACCAATTGTTTAAGCCAGCATATCATTTCATTTTATAAGTTGGGTGTTGTTAGCTAGTCCTGCAATGGACTTCCTGAATCACTGTAATAACATGACTCATGCCAGGGAGAGTGTATTTTATGGATGTGTTGGGAAATTTTAAAGTTATAAAAATCAATGATTGTTGAAATGAAGAGACACATTGATAAAAAGGAGGGCATGACTTGTGTTTGTTTTTTTTTTAAATACTCTGGTTGTAACAGATCACAAATGAAAATACCATTCTATCTTTTAAAATGCTAAATGAAAAAAAAAGCTAAATGAGGGAAGCCTGATGCTATTTTGGAAGTCATTCTGGAAGTGTAAATATATTGTAAAAATAAATTTAAACACATTTTATTTCTTGGGTCTATTTCTAATGTCATCTAATACAGACAGTGAAAATTGGACTCCCCTCAGGCCAAGAAATAGCATAAAATCTTTTAGAATTCTTCGGCATTTGAATGGAATCGATTACAATGAAGCTATCTGGGGAAGACATAAAAGTCAAAATTTGGTTAATGTCTGTTCAGATTGCTTTTCACTTTAATTAGGCTCTCTGTTTCCTGCTTCTAGGACACACATCCACACTCTAAAATTCCGGGGAGAGACTATTCAGCAGAACGGTTGGCCTCTTCCACAAATGAAAAGACCGGTAATATTGTATAACACTGTTAGGTGAAATTTTCACCATCGATTTCCAGCTCAGAGAAGCTTAGGTGAGGGTCCATTGGTCTGCATTTTTGCCCATGTTTTTACATGAGGGTCCGTCAGAAAGGCGTGGCCACTGGGAGTATTCGGGACAGAGATTAGTTACAGGGTCTCCTTTTCCTTTCCTCTTCCCTAGCTGCCAACTATTTCCTTCCCCTGGGATTCTATCAGTATTTTAGCAACAAAACATGATGCTAAAGGCATGGTGGTGATTCCCCATTCTGGCTTATACTTTCCATTGCACTTTGCTCACCACTCAGTATTCTTAGGTGTTTATTCATTTGAACACTTATGACAACATGTCTTAAATATTATCATGGGCATTTTTCTTTCCAACTGATTGAAGAGATGGGTTAACTGGTAAGAACAGAATACCCACTGTTTTCTGGGTATCTAGGCAGCTCTTTGTTTTTTGTTCTAAATAGCCAAGGTAGAAAAAAATCCTTACGTAGAGCCTGCTAATATTGATTTTAAAGGGAAGTGCTGTTTGGGGGCACGATGCCTGTTTACATCAGATGGAGATGGTGTTCATACAGGCACTTTTTTTTTTTCTTCTTCAAACACTAAATACACTCTTGTCTGCGGGACACAAAGGCTTCAACATAAAAGCTTGGTTAGAACCGGACAATGGCACAGCTTTGCTTTTGTCTGACCGCATTCTAATCTGTTGACTTTTAAAATTGAATGAGAGACATTGTTTCCTGAGGGGAAAGGGGAGCCGTGAAAGCCACAGGGCACAATGAGGGACAGCATTACTCACCTTGGAGTCCCTGACTTCCAGGTGCCAGAGGCCTGATTATTCTTGTCACAGGTGAAGAGTTCAACTGGTAGGGACCCTGATTTCTCAAACTAAGAACAGATGAAGGTCAGGGAAGGAAAATCTTAAAGAGGAAGGAATAAATGAATTAGGAGGAAAAAAAAAAGAAAATTGAAAGAATAAAATGAACAAGAAAAGCTTCCATTCAAACTGGAGGTGCCCATTAAAAAGGTGATAGTGATATAATCCAAGTAGTGGGTTGAATATTTGGTTCTAGCTTCTAAACCTCAGGCTCAGAGTTATTTTTGATGATAATGCAAACCTCACAGGGCCACTACTCTGGGGGGGTGGAGTGCTTTGGCATTTCATTAGACTGAAACTACTGTTGTGAAGAATATTTGGGAAGATAAAATGGAAGCTTCAAGTTGAAAGCCAGGCCCTAGTCGCATGTGAAACAGGTGATGGGTATTTTCAGAACCAAGCTCTCCAATGCTGAAGACTTCCTATTGGGGGATCCTCCCTTGGCTTGCCCCCCTCTTCCCACGAAGCCCCTAGGACAACTTTGAGGCCTTTTAGTTACACTTCCTAGTCTGAGTCTCTTCGCTGCCACCAGTGCTTACGTGAGAGATAGTCGATTCCTGTGACATCCGGTCTGTCCAACACATGTACCTTCAGACTTTACACCCATCACTCTGTGCGTCCAGGTTATAAACCACCTACAGGCAACATATCTCATGTGTGGGAGATGTGCTGCTTCTTTCAATATTATATTATAGTCCTTGAGGTCTAGCCTTTCAAGGTAGAAATCTCAGACTCAGATAAGGTAAAGGAAATATTTAGGTATTTTGAGATAAAAAGCTCTTTGTTTGGGCACTCACACCAACTATTTAGGCAACTATCCATAGAAAAGAAATAAAGTCAAGTAGTCAACTGCTTTTCCAGAGCTAATGTTCCTGGATTGAAGCTCTGCCCCACAACTCTCTGGATGAGACACTCCAACCAAGTTACTTACTTCATCTGCAAAATGGAAATAATTACAACTTCACGGATTATTGTGAGTCTAATAATTGAGGTAATACAGATAAAATAGCTGGCAGATTTTTCTGGCCTGTGTTGAACATTCATTCTGGCATGTGGTAAGCTATTATTCTTTTCTGGTTGGGTGGTGTTTACCAAACTGTTGCTAAGAGGAAATGGGACTGAGATGGAATAAACCATTGATAGGGTCATGGCAATGAGGATGACCAAACCAGGTATATCAGCAGGGCTCTGGCAGGACACTGAAAACACACTCGTTCAATTAACTCAGAGGGTTAATCGGAGAGAGTTCAATGGAGGGAGTATTTGCTGATGTAGGACAAGATTAACAGAATCATAAAAGGATGGTGAAGTGAGTGCCTACAAGTGCCTACTGAGGCTCACCAGTCCAGACTAGACCCTCTAAGCCTGGAGAGGAGAAAGAGAAAGTTGTGTTATTAGAACCCAGAGAGAAGCGTAGATATTGATGAGGAGTCACTTTGTAGAAGCCATAGCTATAAAGTGACAGCCCAGCAAGAGAATGGCAGACAGCTATACAACCACTCTGTTCATCTGCTGATGACTCTCACTGAGAAAGCACGGCCAGGGGCCAGAGGGGAAGATCCCAGGCTTTGCAGTTCCTATAAGGAAGCTCCTTGTGTAGAAAGCAAGGCTGAGAATAAATCTGGAAGGGCAAAGAGTAATACCGGTGGACAAGCACACCAGATTTACAATTTATTTTTCATGAACTTCAATTCTTGCCAGTATTATGAAAGTAGGATTTAGGACTTGTTATTTAAAGAACTTCTAAAGTTGCTTTGTGGGGCCCTGGCGCTTTGTGGATTGGAGTGTGGATCTTTGACTTAGAGCTATATCGTAGGACTGATCTCTCAGAATCCCTGGGAACCTAACCTCTGAGTACTTATATTTTGCTTTCAACAGTAACAAACCCGGTCTTCTGTCAATCAGGACAACACTAATTTATAGTTCCTAACAAGCAGAGTTTCTGTCAATGCATTAATTTAATTAAATTATCAAATTTGAAAGTTTATGTCAACAAAGTTAAAATCAAATAAAATACACAAATCCAATTTACTTCTTGGACATGTGGACATTACTTGAACCATGGTTGCTATAGAAGTCACTACTATGATCTCAAGCTGTACCCCCTTTCAAAGCTCTCAATTTTTCTTCTCAAGTTATTTCAAAACAAATGGGACATTTCCAAATAAATTTGGAAGTTTTGCTATTCACTAGATGATGAGTATTTTACAAGCATTTTTAATTCACTTTGGCCGCTTGGACTCTCAGTTTGGGGTCTAATGGTAGAATTAATTTTGGATAAATGCTGATTGGTGTTTAAAACTGACTTTTAAAAAGTTAAAGCTAGTATATTCATTAACTGAACAACTTGTTGAGAAGATTCCAAGACATTAGAAATATTTTTTCTAGATATTTCAAGATATTAGATATTTTTCCTCCAAAAACTGAACTCAGAATTTCTTGGAATGATCTACCATGTCTGAATGACAAGCAACCGGAGGTAGGGGTCTTTCTAGCTAACACAGACCTTTGCACAGAGTACATATAAAATAATCATCAGCTCAGTGGACTTTAGGGTAGGTGCAAAATGAAAGTGAAATCCTCATAACTATTAATATCAGTAAATATTTGCTGTCTAACAGAAGTAATATACTCTGCTGTAACATGCAAAAAAAGTAGATGGATAGTTGCTAGATGATAGATAGATAGATGAATGCATAGATATTTAGATGGGTAGATAGAGTGGTTAAGTATGTCAAAGTCAAAAGTCAAAATATGCTTAAACTCACATGTAAAATATTCCAAATAATATATATAATGTCAACACCCACAGCTGTCATTCAAACCATGTCCCATTAAAAACAAAAAATAAACAGTTCAGAGAGATTAGGAAGTATTTGACATAATGATTCTACCACAATAAAATATTTATGATTCTCTCTTTCATCCAGGAAACTATTTGATAGTTTCATGGAGTGAATGGAGTTGGAAGCAAGGAAGGAGTATTGACGTCAACACTTATTATATTAGTGAAATAAATATTGAGAGAATGTTTAGAGAATCCCATGGCAATGAACCAAGTGCATAGTCCCTTCCAGCTAACACACCAGGAACATTTGACTGTTTTGTTTGACAGTTGGTGCATTTAAAAAACAATGCAGTTGATATCGGGAAATCAGAGGATTAGCTTTATGTTTCTATTGGAAAAGTAATCTTATATGTTCTTGTTTAATTTCAATAAAAAATGATAAGCCGCATATCCTCTAACCACTCCCCACCCACTATTCTACCTCTCTTCTGAAATATCACTGATATTAATCCAATATTAGATATTTTATTTCATTTGTCCACTTACAGGTATGTGATGAAGGCCAACACAAATGTTATTGGAAAGAATAGTGAGGAAGATGCTAGGGGTCAAGGAAAACTCTGTCCTCTCTATTTTTGAGCTGGCAAAGGCAAAGAAAAAAAAAGTATTAACCTAATTAATTAAAACAGAGAAGACAGACCAGGGATTCAGCAATATGTAACTCCAAGGAGATATCATCAATATCAAGATGATCTCATTTAATTCCAATCAGTGTCCCAGTTCTTATGACATGTCCCTTCCTGTGAAAAGGCAGTTATCTTGGCATTGCAGCTGTCAGGAGCATATACTGTTTTTACTCTCTAGTTCCTTGCTTTCAGGAACTGGCTGAAAAAGTAACTACTCCAAAATTGCTCAGGGCTGGAAAGTCATCTTTCTTGTTAACCTTTCCTATCTAGATGCACCATGTACTTTAAATGATAAAAATTTTATTTGAGAAACTGTGATGGACTCTACATTCTTTTGAATTTCCCTGGACTGTAACGAAAGGAGAAATATTCTCTAAGCCTGAAGTTTTCTAATTCTTGGCTGGGAGGTACAGAACACATCTTCTAGAAAGCAAGAAAAATGCTTTCGTTTGATGTTTGAATCCCACCATTTGAAATGCATGCCTTTGGATTATTAAGAAAATGCATGTGTTTTCCAACTCCCCCCCCATCCCCCACCCCCTGCCCCCCTCCCTGCCAGTGAATATGCCTTAGGAGTCCAACTCTTGATTTCAGCTCAGGTCATGATCTCATGGTTTCTGGGATTGAGCTCCACATAGGCCTCTGAGCTGACAGGTAGGAGCATGCATAGGATTCTCTCTCTCTCCTTCTCTCTCGGCCCCTCCCCCCCTGGCAGGCACGCATGCTCTCTCTCTCTCAAAATAAACAAAATAAACTTAAAAAAAATTATAAAAGCGTATGCTGTGAGAGAGAATTTTACAACGAAAATTATATGAGCGTAACATCTTTCCATTTGTTGTATTAAAAGCAAACATGAAGTAGGTTTCTGGGAAGAATACTGCAGAAGTGGTACAGGGTTTTAATCTCCCTGAATCCCTTTCTATAAATAAGCAGGGCAACGAGGGTAGGAAAACTACAAATTATTGAGAAAACGATATCTGAGCAGAGACATAAAGATCACGGAATAAGTCACATGAGTATCAGAGAAAAGAGTAATCCAGGCAGAGAACAGACACTTCTAGGATGGCTCATGGCTGGAGGGAGCCTTCTGTGTTTAAGGAAGATCATGGGGAAGAGGGCGGCTACAGAGGATGTAGGAGGAGTGGAAGGAAATGACGTCACAGTTGCAGTGGGAAGGCCAGCCCATTCCTGGATTTCACCCTCTACTGTGCGTAAAATGGGGATTCGTTGGAAGGTGCTAAACACTGGAGTGGTGCACTGTGTTTCACGGCTCCCTCCAGCTGCTGTAATAGGACGTGTTTATAGGAACACCTCCAAAAATGCTGAGAAAGGTCATAGAAAAAGATGGGAGGATACACACTAAATTATTTACACTAGGACTTAAGGGGGCAGGAAAAGGGAAATTCATGTTTTGTTCTTTCTACACCTCTGATTTATTTTACTTCTTTCAATGAGAATGTATTACTTTTGTAAAAAGTACAGTTATATACATATACACACACATATATATAAATCTCATATATATACACAATTATATACAGTCATAAATATATATTTTTTCATGTGTACTACCCCAAGTCAGTCTTCTTATTGTTGAACAGCTCTTGTTCTCAAGCAAACTAGTCCTCATTCAGTTTAAATTCTTTTCTGGTAACTTCTCTCCAACCTGTCCTAGTTTTAATTGTTAGGAGATAGAGAGAATGGGCTTAATAATTCTCCAACAAGACATCTCATCAGCTTGCCACGGAGAGGTGCCGGCAGTTGGAGAAGCCTAAAGAACATTCTACAGATTTCACAACTTAACCCAAGTCTGGCCCCGCAGGGTGGGCAGAAGTCAACAGGACAGTAAGAGGAGGAAATAAGCAACAAAGAAGTGTGGTGGAAACATGCCCTTCTCTGGGCTTTAAAAAGAAGCCTGGAATCACACGTTGGGCAATCTTCTAAAATCATAGGTAAATGACCCAGGAAAGCTATTCAGAAATGTGAGGTTCTTGTCTGCTATGAAGGGCAGCACCAAAGAACAATTGAGAAATGCAGTCTGGAGAGGACTTAACACCCTCTTATTGCTTTCAAAGTGGACTGCTTCTGTTACCAGAATTATTTTTAGAAATGTTATCTCATATTTTCCATGCTTGCATTATTTCTTCCCCTTCTAATTTTACACCTGACTGCCCTGAGTGGGGGTGTGTGCACCAGGGGGTGGGGGTCAGAGGAGGAAGTAGTCGTTTCAAAACACTAAGGAATAAAAGTCTCTTATACTCAAGTGTAAGAAGTCAACATCTCTCTTCCCACTCAATCATTCTGCTGCAATTAAACAAACTTACGTGACTCTTCCCCAACGGGGAAAGCACTTAATAAATCGTAAACCATTATAGAAGAGTTAGTTAATTAAAAATAAGGGAACATAATGTTTGTAAATAAATACAGGGTGCATGGACCTATGCTCGCTGAGAAGAACCCAGGAGGCAAGAGATGGAAAAGAAAACATGAGAATACTGTTTCCTTACTTAAAGCCTGTTTCTCTCAAATGTAAGACGGTGCCTCTCACTGAACCAATGGTATCCTATCATCTTAGGGACTGCTTTTTATAATAAAAATTTTCATTAAGAAAACATTTACTCCCTCGCTTATATAAGGGATGGGACTGAAGGGATATAGAATAGAAAGTGTTTTTCTGTTCTCGAGAAGTCTGTCTTGGCAGAACACGTCCAAACACAAACCTACATTTACCAAATAGACAAGTGCAAACCAGTAAAAGCACAAAATCTGGTGGAAAGGCAGAGTGATCAGAACACCAAGGTCACTGAAATTAAGAGAGACTGAAATTAAGAGGTAGAGAGAGACCGTGGAAATTAAAAATACATTCATTTCTCAAGAAAGACAATTCTTTGATTACCAAAAAGCCACTTCTTTTCCTCCCAAGGCAGGCTGAAACCCAGAAGAACACAAGCAAAAGTCTAATATGCTTTTTGGACAAGTATTAGAATAATAACCACAGCGACTGCCTTACTGTTGGGTAAGCTCTTTTTAATTGTTAAGTATCTGATATGCTTAAGTGAATTAATTCATTCAACAAACAGATTGGATTTGTCAGACATCACAAAGGTTAGGAGAGAAAGAGCTAGTTCCCAGACAAGGTCTGCTTGCCTCTACCAAGCTTTGAAACCAGCAGTCTCTAAACTGGCTGTGCACATCTCTGTAGGTATATAAAATGATCTTCTGGGGTATAAGAAGAAAATATGAAAGAGATTCATTTTAATTATTGTGTTTCTTTCTTTAAAAAATTTTTTTATATACAATATACAATACGCATAATATAGTGAGTTTATATAGTATATAAATATAAAAATTTACATATACTGTGGGTTGTGCTTAAAATATGTAATGATAGGAATGTGCAATCTGAAAAGTTTGGAAAAGAATGCTCAAACTATTAAGCCATATGGTCCCCAGATTCAGACCAACCAAAAAATATATATACAAATTTCTTTCAAAATTTATATTTAGCACACTTTTATCGATTGTGTTAAGCCAAATAAAAGTCTCCACATGAAATTCTATGTTATTGCACATTTTAGAAAAATAGTTAGCAATTCTGGTATTGTAGTAACTCAAGATTGTAAATTACCGATTGCATATTGTAGATGAGAGTTGCAATTTATAAGGGGAAAAGGCCTTCTGGAGGCAAAACGATATTGTCTGAAAGATTGAACTAATATAGATCAAGATATTTTAGAAACATGTTATAAATAACAAATATCAAGTCTTTAAAATAGTGCATTTGGGTCCATTTAATATATGTTTCACTTCATTGCAACATAATATATCAGGAGTTAAGTGAAATGAAGACCTTTCTTCGTGACGAAATGTCCCCCTCTCCTCAATACTTTCTCTTTAAGAAAATCATCTGAATAACGTAGAGAAGAAAAGCATCTATCACTGTGGCTAAGTGTACACATTAAAAGGCACAATGTTAATATTTATTATGATGTTGTAATACTTTTCCATTACTGCTGTAACAAATCGCCACAAATTTAGTGGCTCAAAACAATGTAAGTTTATTAACCTTATGTTTCTGGAGGTCAGAAGTCCTAAATGGGCTTTGTAGGCTGACATCAAGGTATCTGCAGAGCTACAGTCCTTCTAGGGGCTCTAGGGGAGACTATGTTTCCTTAACTCTTCCAACTACAGGAAGTCACCTGTATTCCGTGCTTCATGATCCATATTCAAAGCAAAACACTTCAATCTGCTTCTGTCACCATGTCACTGTAGCTCACTCTGACTCTACAGCCTACCTCTTACATCAGGGCCATCTGGATAATCTAGGATAATCTCCTTGTCTCAAGATCCTAACTTAATTGCATCTCCCTTTTTCCCTTTTTCCTTATAAGGTAATATATTCTCCAGTTCCAGGGAACAGGATATGGCATCTTCGGGGAGCCATTATTCGGTCTGTTGTATGGTTTGCCATCTGCCCCCCAAAAACTCATGTCCATCTCACTTACAAAATATATTCATCGCACCCCAAGACCCCACAAGTCTCAACCCATTACAGCATCAACTCAAATCCAAAATCTCATCTAAGTCTTAACAGTTCAAAAGCCCCAAATCTCATCACCTAAATCATCCAAATTAGATATGGATGAGGCTCCGGGTCTAATCCATCATGGAACAAAATCCCTCTCCATCTGTGGGTCTGTGAAAGTAGAAAATAGGTTATCTACTCCCAAAGTACAATGGTGACACTGACATAAGATAAGAGTTGATAGTTATAGATATCCCTCATCCAAAGGGATAAAACGGGAAAGAAAGACACAATCTTGAGTCCCTAGCAACTTCAAAAATCCAGCAGGGCGAAGTGCATTAGAATTAAAGGCTTGTGAATAATCCTCTGTGGCTTGAGTATCCATCCTCTGGACCTCTGGCTCTGCCCTCAGATTTGTTCTTATTTCTTGAAGAACGGTACAGGTTTGTGGCAAACAGGTTCAGCAGTCTATTTCCTGCTTATAGGATTGTGGGGATGCCATAATCTTCCTTTATCTCACCTTGTCTTTGTGCCTTTTGGTCCAAGCTTGTAGTGTGTCCTTGACATGACCTTCTAAAAATCCTTGTGGGTCTCCCATTTGTGTCTGTTGAATTCACTTCTTTAGACAAGAGGCTCCTTCATGAATCTTGCCTGGATAAACACATGTCTATTCCTGGCCTCTACTGAGGAGGATGATGAAATGCATCATTTGTATACCTAGTATCTTCTGAAAGCCTTCTATATGATTGAACATCCTGACCTTTTGGTCCTTGCAAGGCACTAACAGAATGTCGTCCAACCCCTATCCTTGGCTTTCCTTCCAGAGCACACTTTGCTGGCCATGAATCTCCTAATTTTAACATATTATGAAATCCGGATAAGCTGAGAATTTCCCAAGTCATTAAGTTCTGGTTCTTTTGGCTTTATAATTCTTTTTTTTTTTTTTTTTTTTTTTTTTTTTTTACTTTTCTCTTTCCTCTCATATTTTACTCTAAGTAGTAAGAAGAAATCAGGTTGCACCTTCCACACTTTGCTTGGAAATTTCCTCAGATAAATACCCAAATTCATTATTTGCAATTTTTAAAATTTTTTTTAGTGTTTATCTGTTTTTGAAGGAGAGAGACACAGAGCACGAGTGGGGAAGGAGCAGGGAGAGAGGGAGTAACAGAATCCGAAGCAGGTTCCAGGCTCCCAGCTGTCAGCACAGAGCCCGACGTGGGGCTTGAACCCACAAACTGTGAGATCATGATCTGAGCCCAAGTTGGATGTTTAACTGACTGAGCCACCCAGGCGCCCTTCATTATTTGCAAGTTTTGCTTTCTACCTAGTCTCAGGACAAAATCCAGCTAAGTCTTCTGTTACTAGATTACAAGGGTCTTCTTTCTTCCAATTTCCTAAAACTCTGTCTTCATTCCCTTCTGAGCTTCAAAAGCAATGACTTAACACTCATGTGTTTTTACTAAAATTATATTCATGATAATGTAGTTATTGTCTAAAATGATATTAGGTTTTCTCTATTGCTCTTATAATTTCCCTCTGTGTGTTCACCAGCAGTATCTTTAATGCCCCTATTTTTCACCAATAATCCATTTAGCTGATCTTGTATAGAAAACGATAGAAGGTTTTTGTTTTGTTTTGTTTTGTTTTGTTTTTCCCCCTACCATGCTCTTCCCCATTCTTCCTGCCATTGCCCCTTACCCAATCTGAAAACCAGTTCTGCATTTTTAGGTGTTTCTTACATACAGCAACACCTTACTTTCATGTACCAAAACTCGTATAACATTTGTTCAATGACTCCCATCTCCCAGGCACTTGAGAAACACCTTAATTAATTGTCTTAGCAACTGTCCAAGGGAAACATTATTATAATTATTTTACAAATGGGGAATTTGTAATATGATTGGAAGATATAGGCTTTGGAGGCCAGCAAACGTAGATTCAAATTCTGGTTTTATTACTCTTTTGCTGCATATTCTTGGGAAAACCACTTAATCTGTTAAAACTTTGCTTCAGTTTCCTCAGAAGTAAAACAGTGGGTGAGGGCATTAAGGAGAGCACTTGTTATGATGAGCACTGGGTGTTATATGTAAGTGATGAATCACCAAATTCTACTCCTGAAACTGATACTACTTTGTATGTTAACTAACTAGAATTTAAATTAAAATATGAAGAAGAAAAAACAAGTAGAAAAGTGGACCTAAAAATCAACCATGCAAACAGATTTTCTTTCTTCCTTTCTTCCTTTCTTCTTTCCTTCCTTCCTTCCATCTTCTTCCTTTCTTACCTTTTTTCTTTTCGTAACGCTTACATAAGAAAATGTATGTAATACGTTTGCTTAGTGGTTATGTAATAAGAGTTCCTTTTACTTTTATTTGTGCTACCTATGGTATTAACTTGTCAGGAAAAGGATATCACCAGAGGAGAATAGGTATATGTGATAAGGATGGCTGGCAAAGCAGAATAAAAAAGACACATTTCGAGGAACAAGCTGTGACAGACGAAGTTTTCTGAAAGTCCTGTGGTAGTTGAAATACCTTTATCCTCCCTACATTCCCATTGCTCTTCTTGAGGATACTTACTAGATAAGATATCAGATCCCATGAATTGATTAGAGAGAAGAGGATGAATTCAGGAAAGATTTTATCTGATGAAAACTCAGCTATACAGGAGCCCTGTATTTCTATGGAAATGTATTGACATATAAGCGCCAATATCAGCTTGAACAAAGAAAATGTTTTTATAATCTTTGGCTAAAATATATTTTGCAATTGTATTATTTCAGGAAAAAGTACAGTTGTTGGTTTGTCAGTCTTGGAGATTTAAAACATTAAATAAAAAGATGGTACATTAAGTAAAAAGAAGAAAAGAAAAAGAAGTCCTGGGGACTATATTTATTACTTGCTTTTCTCAGTGAAGGAAGAATTGTTTAGAACAGTGAGTTTTAACATAAACCAGCTCAGGAGTCATCTCAGAACTACCCCCTCGGAACTTATCTGAAAATAGAAGTTTTATCACATGTCTTTTTAAAAGGGTACCCAACTAGGAAGAACGCTTGTCTTCAGTTTGGAATCCTTATAACATAATTCCATGTCTAGTTGTTTTTTTTTTAATAGATTTTTGGGCTGACAGCAACTATGATGGTGTATTTATATGTTTAGGTATAAATATATACTATGCTGGAGATTTCAAGTCATCATTATTTTGGTAGATCTAGGATAAGAATGACTAGAACTCTTCTTTATTTTTTTAAAGACTTTGTTTCTTTAGAGCAGTTTCAGGTTTACAACAAAATTGAGAGAGAGGCACAGAGATTTCCCAAATATCCCTTGCAGGTGCATAGCCTTCCCCATTATGAACACCACTCATCAAAATGGTACATTTTTTCACCAAGGATGAATCTATATTGACACATCATAATTACCCAAAGTCTGTAGTTTAACTTCGGGTTCACTCGTGGTGGTGTACATTATATGGGTTTGGATGGAAGTATAATAACATATATCCATCATTATAATACTATAATATTAGTGTAGTATTCTATACTGATACTATACTATATACTATATATACTATACTATTCTATACTAATACTCTGTATACTCTGAATACAGAGTATTTTCACTGCTCTAAAATATCATCATGCTCTGCCTTTTCGTCCCCCCTACAACCCCCACTCCGGCAACCATGGATCTTTCATGGTCTCCACAGTGTTGCCTTTTCCAGAATGTCATTTAGTTGCAATCATATAGTGTGCAGCCTTTTCAGATTGGTTTTCTTCACTTGTAATGTGTGGTTAAGTTTCTTCCCTGTCTTTTCATGGATTCACAGCTCATTTCCTTTTAGGACTGAATAATATTCTGTTCTCTGGTTTCTTTGCTCTCTCACCTATTGCAGGACATCTTCAGTTTATTTCTTCACTCATTTTTGAAGGACATCTTTGTTGCTTCCAAGTTTTGGCAATTTTATGAGTAAATTACTACAAACATCCGTGTGAAAGTTTTTGTGTGCACTTACGTTTTCAACTCCTTTTCGGTAAATACCAAGAAGCTTGATCATTGGATCATATGGCAAGAGCATGATTGTTTTGTAAGATATCTCTGGAGTATTTTCAAATGTCTGAACCATTCTGTATTTTTACCAGCAAAGCGTGAGAGTTCTTATGGATTCACATCATAACAGCATTTGATGTTATCAGTGTTCTGGGTTTTGACCGTTCCAATAGGTAGGTAACCGTATGTCATTATTGTTTTAATTAGCAGTTCCCGGGTGGCATACAATGTGGAACAACTTGTCATATGCTTATTTGCCATGTGTATATCTTCTTTGGTGAGGTGTCTGTTAAGATCTTTGGCCCATTTCTTAATGGATCATTAAGAATGTATCCATCATTCTTTGGATCATTATGGGGTGCCTGGGTGGCTCAGTTGGTGGAGCGTCCGACTTCAGCTCAGGTCATGATCTCATGGTTTTGTGAGTTCGAGCGCCGCGTCGGGCTCTGTGCTGACGGCTCAGAGCCTGGAACCTGCTTCCGATTCTGTGTCTCCCTCTCTCTCTGCCCCTCCCCCACTCACATTCTGTCTCTCTCTCCTTCGAAAATAAATAAACATTAAAAAAATTTTTTAAAAAAGATCTTTAGCCCATTTCTTAGTCAGGTTTCCTTTTTTTTTACTGTTGAATTTCAAGAGTTCTTTGTATATTTTGGATAAAAGTCCTTTATCAGAGGTGTCTTTTGCAAATATGTTCTCTGTGGCTTGTCTTGTAATTCTCCTAATGGTGTCTTTCACAGAGTGGAAGTTTTTAATTTTAGTAAAGTCCAGCTTATCAATTATCTGTTTCAAGGATTGTGTCTTTGGTGTTGTATCTCAAAGGGCATCACCATACCCAAAATCAACTAAGTTTTCTCTTCTGTTATCTTCCAGGAGACTTCTAGTTTTTTGTTTGTTTGTTTGTTTGTTTTTTATGTTTTGTTTCATCTTTAGGTCTATGACCCATTTCGAGTTAATTTTTGTGAAGGGTGTAAGGTCTGTGTCTGCATTCACTTATTTGTTTTGCATGTAGGGTCAAAGTTTGCTTTCTTTCCACTTGTACCCATTCCTTGAACCTCTCCCGCCACTTCTCCTTAACAAGGACCGTGCACTCTGAGTCGATTATTTTCTCCCATTTGGGTGCCATGGCATCTGCAGGAAACACCGCTTTGCTAAACCCCACCTGGTGCCCTAGGTTCTCTATTTTTTTCCATCTTGCATAACTGGATGAAGATCTCATCCCTGGGTAATAATCAGGGTAACTACATCTCCTTGTCAGATTAAGGCAAAAGCTATTTCCTTTAGAGTCTTTTTTTTTCTGCAACTTACAATTCCAGACATAGAACAATCATGGCCTCCTATTTTCTCAGGAGGCATGAGGTTTCTCTCAGCCAATCACTTTTGACCTCTGTCTCTTTCCTCAGGGCACCTTCTATTTCTTTCAGCAAAGTTAGATTTCCATGATGCTTTTGGGGTCTACTGTTAAATTGCTCTTATATTAAGGTAATATAAAACATGAGAATACATCAACAGTGGAAAGAAGGGTCTTTTATGCTTATTGTCTTTCAAGATGTCCAAAGTAATGTCAGTCTCATCAGATGAGAATCATCAGAATAGGATGAGTCTCATCAGAATAGGATCTCATGCCTAGGAGACATCTCAGGGTCCTTTCTACCCAGAGAATGCTTGAAAGGTCATTTCTTTCCACTAGACGATTATTTTTTGTGCACCTACTACACAGCCCCATTGCCTTTCTGAGCTATCGTATATAGTTAGGTATAGAATGTTTCATATTCAACTCAAGAAAACATATACTGTGTTTGTGAGCTAAATGACACACATTACTAATTGTTTATTTTCACTTATTTTTATCTGCCTCTTGTGGGTTGAGTGGCTGCCAATGTATTTAGCTCAATAAATGTTCCTGTTCTACTCTTCCTGGCTTCATAATCAACTTGTAGCTTCTAGTCACATCTCAAATAAATATTGGCAAAGCAATCCAAATCCTTAAAATGCCTCAGCAGATTGATACATTCTCAGCTAGAGAAAAAATAAAAACAGAATCCTCAATATGCATCATGTTTGTCAGCCTTTATCACAGGGTTCTTTGACTACATGGGATTCAATGAGTCACACAACCTTTTCCATGTTTCTCTCAGACTCTGAAATCTTGGGCTAAGTAAGAGTGATGTTTAATATCCTGTGAGTATATTTGTATTTGATGGTAGCTTCCTGTGAAATGAAAGAGAATTGGGGAAAAATGAGTTTATGTATTGGCTCTGACAGAACACGCTACGGTAAATTCAAAAGAAGCTGGGTGGCAAACAGGGTTGTTGAACTGGCAAATGGCTATGGTCAAGAATGCATTCTGGGAATTATACTCAAGAAAAAAATATCAAGTTCATAAGCCTCATTTTTCTCTCGTAAGGACTTGACTGCCAATGTCATCCGAGAAGAACCTCTTCTACTTCTGTCTTCATCAGGAACTCCATTTCTTGAACAGTCAAGGCCAGGTAAATCATCTTGTTTTTCTCAACAATTAAGTGAGATCAGAAAGACATGAAGACAGAACCAAAGAGAAGCCAGAATTCTGGTGTTTGGAATAAGTTGGAACATTTATTGCCTCACCATAGTGGTGGCCACTATAGATATATTTAGTTAATACCCTCAAGATTCTTATTAACACACTTTTTTGTTGGCCACACTCCTTCCCAAATCCAATTTCTAAGTGGGAATAAAGCGTGTTCCTTTAGAAGCCAAAGACACAGGTGGCCACTCCTGTTTTCTTTCCATGCTTGTATCGCTCTTTCTTTTGCCAGCTCTGCTTTTTGTATCTGTCTCTCAATCCAAAATGCAAATGCCTTCAAATCCATTGAAAATGTCAGTTTTATGCTGTTTGCTTCAATTACCCCAGAGGATCATGTGGAAGCTGCCTTGTGGGGAGTAATACAAAATAATATGCAAAGTTGATATGCATTGCCATTTTAGGAAATTCTACCATGTAACATGGCAGTTTGAGAATATAGCCACCTCTTTTAGGGAGCTCATTACACCCCAGGATTTCATGCAAACAATACTTAAAAGCAGGCTACTATTTGTTAATGATTTTTATTTAATTTGCTTATTTAAAGTCAGGTCTTCAGAATCCCTTACACAAAACAAAATCTAGATACTTTTTTTTTGAAAAATATGTATTTTTAGTTTCTAAAACGGAAAAACTGCTCTGCTGGTTTAGGTGACAGATCAATGGGAGAAAGTGAAATATCTTGACCTAAAACAGAAAATAAAATACTGAGGGTTTACTGTCTCTATGCGCATAATATTTTTGTTGCTAAATCCCTCCCCATTAAAGACTTTGTTGAAAAATAATTGGCTCTGAAAAGAATCAAAATAATGTCTTTATTTGGAAACGGAATGGTAATATGCTTAGCTATTCTGTATGTGATCCATTTTGCATTTAGAAGCAAACTGCTATAATTTCTTCTTGTACAAGAAATAAGTACATAAGAATGAAACATTGCATTATTTTTTTAATAAAAGTCTCATTAAGCGAGGAATGGAGAAGGTGGGAGCCACAATCCATGCTGATCTCAATGGCAGGAAGAATGCGATGTGACAAGTGACCTACTGTCATTTCATGTGCAGCAGACAATTGAAATTTCCTTTGAGAGATTCCCTGACATTTCACTTTTGCATTTCTTAGTGGTAAATAATTGGGAAGTCTATCCTCGGAAATTACACATTCCACCGAGGAAAGAACTTGACCACTTTTGGTGAATGGAAGAAGTCAAGAGCCAATAGAGACAAGGATTCAGAGAGGACACAAGCATGACTTCAAAACTGGTAAGTGTTTGGGCTCAGCTCTCCTATCTTGGATTTTAGTGATCAAAACTCTCAACCTAGATTTATCCGTGTATGGGCGTAACATTTCAATTACTTGGTAAAGGAAAAGATGCAACTGCACTTCAAATATAAAGAAGCACGGGGAGCAAAAGAGAGAAAGAGATCTCTATTTGTGTTTTTTCAATGTCTTATTTCTTGGAGCTTCCTGATTTTGGCAAGATGAGCAAGAAGACCAAGAGATTTGAAGTAACTATTCTTATCATTCAACGTGGGAGTTATTCCTGTTTGCTTCCTCTACAAGACCAGTAGCTCCAACCACATTTTGAGTTCTTCTTTACAAAACATGTTTAATCTGACAAACTGCCGGGAAAAGACATAAAAGAATCTGAGCTTGATCTCAGAAACACCGTCAATCTTTTCCTTCACTTCAGAACACTTCCTTGAAAACACTTAGGTCTCCCAAAATAAGAGATGGGGTGTTTGACTTGAGGAATTTGGGTAAGATTACCCTACACAAGGTCATTTGTATAATAAGAGGCACAAAGTTCCATGGGTCAAAAACATTAAGAATCTTCGCATGCATTTAGATGTTTGATAAATTATTTTTCTCCATCTCCGTGCCCAGAATGAGCACAAATGGTTGCATGATTTATGTAGATATATGCAAAGGCTCTGCCAACCAGGTACGTGTGGGAGAATCAAAATCTGCTGTCTCCACACATTTCTTGCACCTCCCCCTCTGCTCCTCTTTAGCAAGTACTCTGCGCTCTGAGTTGGTTATTCTCTCCCATTGGTCTTGCTTTGCTTTTATACCTCTGCTCATGTCATTGCCCCCATTTGGATTGCCTGCCCCCTTCTTCTCATTGTAAACAAAGCATGCCATCTGTAAGTTCCAAAGAAAGACCAAGGTCTTCCAATAGCCTTCCTTGTCTGGATACGTGTTATCTCATCTCTGGAGCATTTAGGATATACCATCCATACATCTGTGCATGGTGTGTGTGTGTGTGTGTGCGCACACGCACGCATGTGGTGTGTGTGTGTGTGTGTGTGTGTGTGTGTAGGCATTTCTTCATTCCACTTTTTGTTTTAGTTTCTCCGTTGCAAGTATTTCTAGCTTCTTCAACAAAAAGGACCAAATGTCAATAGTAGTTACCATCCACTGAGTGCTTATTACATGAAAGTAGCAAAATATGTTGGTGTAAACATTGCAAAGCCCGTGATGAAAGAATCCAATGGAATGGTTATATAACCATTTTTGTGTAATGTTCAATAGATATCTGGCCCATTCACATACCTAATACTAAATGTTGCAATGGCAAAAATGCTGGTTTCCACTATTATTGTCTTTCCTTCTTTTATAGCCAGAGAACCACTTTCACAAAGCTAGATGTGGTGATGTAAGTAGATCTGGCTAATGGAATATGAGCAGAAGTACTCTATGCGATTCCTGTGATGTCTTTTTTTTTTTTAATTGTTTTTAATGTTTTATTTATTTTTGACAGAGAGAGAGAGACAGAGCATGAGCGGGGGAGGGTCAGAAAGAGAGGGAGACACAGAATCCGAAGCAGGCTCCAGGCTCTGAGCCATCAGCACAGAGCCCGATGCAGGGCTCGAACTCACAGACTGCGAGATCATGACCTGAGCCAAAGTCGGACGCTCAACTGACTGAGCCACCCAGGCGCCCCTCCTGTGATGTCTTTAAAGGGAGAAGGCAAGATCCTCTTTATTCTTTCTGACATAAAGCTGATAGATGAAGCACAAGCAACCAGTTTGGACCAGGCTGGAGCCTGGGGGCCTACTATCACGGATCCACATTATCAGCCATGGCCAGGCAACATTTAAGGAACGGGGTGCTAAAAATAAACAAAGAAAAGCAGACAAAATTTTCTTTTTCTTTTTGTTTAACTACGGTGGAGTGGATTTTTAGCATTCTCGGCTGAATCTTATTCTGATACCTTCATTTAAGCCTAAGAGGTCCACGTTTTCACTTTACCTAAGACTATCTTGGATTACAGAGATGTCTCATTGTAACGTTCCTACTACATATCATCAATCTCAAAAGTATCTGGTTTAGATGATGTGTTTTATGGTGATGCGACATAATCCTCTAGATTGCAAATATTTCTAGCTGCAGCAACACTTATGGAAATGACATTTTCCCCAAGAGTTTAAATGTAAAACAGCTAAAAATGAAGTTACGCTGGGTTAAACAGGGTTGGAATGGTTACAGTTTTGCTTAATAACTACACATCACAGACTAGGCCTGACTTAGTATGTATTTTTTTTTGGGGGGGGGGCAGATATTTATATATTTACTTGCTTTTTTTGCCTACACTGGGTGGGAATTTCTAACAACTAAAAATATAATAGTGCTCTTAGAGATAGATGTAATAACAAAAGTAAGAGAGAAATGGGGAAGTTCTGCTGCCGAGTGTTGAAAGGGCCTTTCCTAATTGGGTTCTACTGAGTTCAGCCAATTTACCCAATTTACATGATCCTTACACACTCATGGGATAAGTGCTTGGATTATCCCAGTTTTACCAGAGATGAGATTGAGGCTTACGTTTCAGCGATTTTCCATGGTTGCATAGCATCTAAAGAAGTGGCAAAGCTGAACTCAAGCCTAAGATCTATGGATCAGGAAGTGAGACCTAGAGACTAGTGAAATGAATGAGAAGCAGGGGAGTTTGCCTCATTAGAGTCAGACAAGGGGATGCTGGCCTTCTGGGAATTTTAATTGGAAAACTGTCCCTATGGATGGAAAGGAAAACAACTTTATTTAGTTTCATGTAAATGGTGCTGGACACTTTCAGCTTTCCTAAGGCAATGGAGATAACTATCTTTGAGTGAATCCTTCTTTTAAAGTGTTATCTTCAGAGCTGGAGGCCCCACAGGTTATAGACAAGATGGTCCTTGGTGGTTTGATGTCTCTGTGTAAGCCTACTGATGGTATCCTAGGGTATTTCTAATAATGCATTAGGCTTTTGGGAACAAGGCTACTGACAGTAGGGGGGGGGGGAAGGCAAGATGTGAGGCCTGAAGCAGGGCCTCCCATGCAACATGTGTGGTACATAGGTTGACACTTACTGGTTTTCAGATGTGCTGAGATGCTGAGCAACTTTGCCCTTTGAATGTAGCTTGAGTAGCCCAGGGACCTTTGAAGTCTCCTTTGTGTTTCCCAATGTATAGAGTGCCTGCACTTAGGGTCATCAGCTTGGTGCCCTTTGACATCATGGGAAACCTTAGCCTAAAGCACCTGTCACTGTAAGGACCCAGTGAGAGGGAGGCTGGAAGAATTCTCTGAGCTGAAAAGCATGTGATTGTGTGGAATCTTTGGTATAGTTTCTATAAATACAGATAGAGTCTTCCCTGTACGCCTGTGGCATATTCTAAGGTTATAAATGTGGTGATTTGGGAATGAAAGGGGGGTACGGTTAGCAAAGCTGGGAAATGCATACAATATGGCTCATCCTGGGGAAACTGGAACACACATTGACACTAGATGAGCATTATCTGTCCCCTCAAAACTCCCCTCCCAGGTGGAGTTATCTCCATGGACAGAAGCAACAGCAAGTATTTTCTGTGATGAAAATATTTTTCCCATGACTACTAACCTTCTGTGCCTGAATCCCTCCCAGAAAACCAAGTAATTCATGGTGTTTCCATCAGCCTTGCCATTACTTGACAGTGGAGTCTGCTTCCCCATCCAAGATTCTCAGCGTAGACTGCTAAAATAAAGGATAGCATACAAGACAGGTTAGTCGAGAATGTCAGAGCACGGAAACCGGAACTGATATCCATAACTGTTATCATTATGATGGTGCTTTTAGGTCACTGAAGTCACTTAAGCTATCTACAGGTACAGGTGCTGTGTGTTTATTAGAAGAATAGGCAGGTAGCATTTTCAACACAGGGTCTCCCATGTAAGGTTTAGAGTGGGTTGAGCATACTTAGGTCAGCATTTCTCAAATTGTGATCTGTAGACCACCATCTGTCAGGGTTAGGAAACTAAAGTAACTTGAAGAAATTGAGGCTATATGTTTTAAGTAATAATACATCCAGAACAAAACATTTAAGACAGAAAAAGTGATTGAAGAACACGTGAAAGAACTGGGCTCTTTCCTTTTTTCTATCAAGCATCCTTTATGCGTTAGCTTTTGTCCATATTCCGTCATGGTTACCAGATGACTGCTGTGCCTCCACTACTGCATCTGCCTTCCAGAAAGGAGAAAAGAAGAAGTAAAAAGAGGTTAAAGGTCATGTTAACCTTTATGAAGAGAACAAAAACATTTCCAAAAGCTGTTCCTTTATGTCTCACTAGGCAGGATTCAGTCACATGGCTACCATCAATTAATCCTTGGCAAAGGGGAATAAGATTAGGGTGACCAGACATGGCCAAGGTGACCAGCTGCCCATCAAAGAGTTTCCCTTTTATAGGGAAAAAGCTTCCCTTTTATAGTTTAGAATGGTGGCTGAGAAGGCACTTCCTAGATAAAAGCAGGCTGCATTTCCAAGCCTTTCTGCAATGTAGGTGGAGCCATGTGGCTAGATCTGACAATAGATTGTTCACAGTAGTAATCTTGTCTCTTCCCTGCTCTCTATCTATGTCTCTCACTGAGCATGTGTGTGTGTGTGTGTGTGTGTGTGTGTGTGTGTCCCTTCTGGATGGAAGCTAAGTATTCTAAGGTCAGGAGAGATGATAGAGCTGCAAGATGTCCATGAATTACCACATAGAACATCACCTGACACACACCCACTTTGACTCCTGTGTGAATGAGAAATGAATTTTCATTTTGTCAATTTATGAAGTTTTCTGGGTCCACTTGCTACAGAGCTAGTCCTACGCTAACTGATACGCTGTTTTAGGACAATCATGACTCATCTAAGTGGAGAGAATCAGTGACTACTTTCTTTGAGTTCTAGGTGTCTCCATGCTTGTGATTCATTAACTGAGCCTCTGTTAACTGGGAATTATTGGGCATGGGTATTAAAACAGCAATAGAAGGTGTCTACCATGCCAAATGAGAACAGTTTGGGGATTTCTATTGAAAATACTGAGACTTGAATACTTTCCCAGGACCCCTGAATTAGGTGCAGGTGCCTACTTCTTAACAGTACTCCAAATGATTCTAATGTACCCCAAATTTTGGAACAACTTCTCTATAAAGTGTCATGAAGCAGCAGCCCATAGAGCCTCAATTTACTACGCTCTTTCAGAGCACTGGGGTGTCAGAAGTAGAAGGCACTAAAGGCAGAAACCACCTTGAAAGGGAATATGAGAGCAAAGTCTTAATCATGGTGACAGGAGATGTAGGGGATGCTGTCTACCACCACCTGGATGGTATCATGAGCATGTGACAATAAATCAGAAATGTCGTGTAGAGGGGGAGTATCCTCAAAACATAGCAGGGAGCCGGGGCACCTGGGTGGCTCGGTGGGTTGAGCTTCGACTTTAGCTCAGGTCATGATCTCGCTATTCGTGAGTTCAAGCCCCGCGTCAGGCTCTGTGTTGACAGCTCAGAGCCTGAAGCCTGCTTCAGAGTCTACGTCTCCCTCTCTCACTGCCCCTCCCCTGTTCTCACTCCGTCTGTCTGTCTGTCAAAAATAAGCAAACATTAAAAAAAATAAAAAACCAAAAAAGACAGCAAGAAGTCTTCAGCTCACTCCGGATTGCCATTTGCTTAAACACAGTTGGCCGTTGCACATTTACCCAAAGGGTTTCAAATTAGACAGGCCGGCAAAAGCACCTTACATGCCACATTCAAGTTTTTAGAGTCCAATGCCTAATAAGGGTGGCATCATGAATTAGATAAGGCACTGATCTCCTAGACACAGATGCTCAATGTGGAAGTAAAGAAGTGAGTCGTTTTTGAGCATTGGGACACCACAGATAAGGATTTCCAAGCTGGTCACAATGTGGGCTGGTAAGCCTGAACTAGGTCACTGAGTCCAAAAGGTTAACACGGCAAAGGTGAGTCAACGTAAAGTTAAAAACAAACAAACAAACAAAAAAAGTGAGGTCACAGGAGGTGAGGAATGTTCATAAAGAAAGGAAACAGGAAAGGGAGACACGGAGGAATTCACTTGGCTAGTGAGCATGTGCAAAGGTCTTTTCCAATGTTTGTTTCTGCATTTTAGGTAGAAAAATGCCCTCAGGCGTAGGGATACAGCCTAAACTGCCTCTGAATAATTGACTATTTCCTTGACATCCAGGTGACCCAAGGGACAAGGGAAGGCTTAATCTGATGAAAGTAGAAGGTTCAAAATGGTGTGATTTGTTTGGCAAGCAGCAGGAATAATACTGCTGATAGAAGCTCGGAGATAAAAGGATCTGTGATCCATATGGCAGGACCCACGGGGGATATCAAAAGCCACAGTGTGTATCCACCTTGCAAGTTTGCGTAGGAATATGGAGTTAGTGCCTGAAATAGCACATGAAGGGCTTTGAAATGTGATGTCTTTCGCCCTCTGGTGGTTACATATTTTTTTTCAAGTTTAAGTAAGAAAATGGAATTAGGAAATCCCAAAACAGGAATAAATGGGATCGCAAGGTTCCCTTGCTGGAGCTACATTCATGGGCGCCCTACTCCTTCGTTCAAGTGCTAGCCCTTGAAGCAGAAAGGAAAATACGCATCAGTTTCCCAAACTGCTGGGAAGTCTACTTTCTCTCAGTTTTTTCTCTACCACCCTCCAGGAATGTTTCCATCATGGGAAGACTTCAGAGATTCCCAAAATTCTGACCTCACTTGAGATGTCTCTGAAGTCTTGCTGTTTCTCAGTATTTTGATATAAAAGCCTTTTGCGACTTGAAGGGTCATTTCTAAAAGAAACTTTAAACCAAACAATGACTTTCAAAGGATGATTATACAGTAATATATTGAATGATGCTTGGCCACGATCTCACCAACTTGTGTCTTTCCCTCTGTGTTGTTTCTAGGAGACAGAAAAGGAGGCTGACCATTATTGTGGCAAACTGTCATTAGAGTACGTCAAATGTAAAGGGTTGTAACTAATATCAGCCAACAAAGAATGGGAGTCCAGGAATAAAATGACATTTTAATGAAAATTCGTGTTCTTTCAGCAAGAGATTTTAAGGGCCTAGATTCCATAGAATCAGAATTTTTTATATAAATACAAATATATAAATAATGCATATAATGTATATAATGTAATAATATAGTATTATTTATAGTATTATTTATCTGTATTAATATTTCTACATATTATAAATATATTTCTATTTCTATATTTACATATATTATAGATATAATATATTTATATATATCTCTATTGTATATGTAAAATTTTGTCACAACTCGAATATGTACATATATATACACATATATATGTTATATGTTATATATATGTGTGTGTTATATGTTATATGTTATATGTTATATGTTATATGTTATATATGTGTGTTATATGTTATATGTTATATGTTATATATTATATATATGTGTGTTATATGTTATATGTTATATGTTATATGTTATATATATATATATGTGTGTATATATATGTACATATTCGAGTTGTGACAAAATTTTACATATACAATAGAGACATATATAAATATATTATATCTATAATATATGTAAATATAGAAATAGAAATATATTTATAATATGTAGAAATATTAATACAGATAAATATATATATAAATATATATAAATATATATTATAAAAATATATATATAAATAAATATATATATAACATATATGTGTATATATATGTTATATATGTATATACATATATATGTGTATATATATGTTATATATGTATATATATATGTGTGTGTATATATATATATATATATATATATAAAACCAAGGAGGATATATTGATATATTGGTAAGAAGACATTGGCTAATATATTTCTCTTTTGCAAAAAATATTAAAATTCACCCACCATATTACAAGAATATGTCTTACAAAGGTATATTATATGTATAACTATATATTTCCATATAATACAAGAAGTAGAATACGTTTCATAGATATTTATGAATGAATTAAAGAATGAGGAATCTGTATAATTTATGCCTGGATTTTTTTTTTTCAAAAAGAAGCTTCTTGACAACCATACAATATTGTTGAATTGGAGCACATTTAGAGTCCAAGCAAAATAAAAAGCATTTTAAAATCTTTAATTGAAAAATTTATATACTGCAAGTCCTAGGGATTGCGTGCATGGTAATGACCACTACACAGGTAAATACTTCTTCTGAAATACAAGTAGTGGAACTTTGCCAGAACCACTTCAAGATTCTAAAATTACTGTGAAATGCGACTTGAAAGCCCAGCCGTTTTCCCGTTTAAGTTGGGTAACTCTAAAACCAGATTCTAAAGAAAAACGTCCTTCCTCGTGAGTGTAATTTTCTGTGTTGGGAGGAGGCCTTCTGTTTACCGGGCACAATTGACTCTCTTACAGGAAGGGATAAGCACGTGATTTCCCATTCACAAGGAAAAGCTTTGGTGGCAATCTTTTGGGGTTAGTTACACTTGATTTAAGTTAGACTTCAGTTTAACTTGCCCATTCTATTTGGCTTCCAGGCATGAAAGAATCTCTAGCTTAAAAGGGATAATGGTGGCTTCTGAAGCCACTTCAGCTCCCATGGCTCCCAACGTACTCACAGGGGCCCTTATTTCATCTTCCTCTTGAATTTAAAAAAAGAGGGGGGAAAAAGGAGAGGAGAGAAGAGGGGAAGGGAGGGGAGGGTTGCAGAGGGGAAGGCAGGGGAAGGAAGGGAAGGGAAGGAGGGAAAGAAGGAAGGAGGGAAGGAAGGAAGGAAGGGAAGGAGGGAGTGAAGGAGGGAGAGAAGGAGGGAAGGAAGGGAGGGAGGAAGGAAGGCTTTAGAAGATCCAGAGGATATTGGTAAAAAACCAACATACACACCTTACTTTCATGCAATTCCCCAGCACAGATCCTGGCATGTAACAGGTTCACATTAAATAATTTTGACTTGAACTCCTATTCCCAGTGCAGAAAATAAACATGCCCAGGAAATAAAAACAAAAGCCTCACTGGGTTCACACACTGGAGTTAGTATTTTGAGCACCAAAATTTAATTGTCAGTACAAGTTTATGGAAACTTAAAAACGTAAATTTCACAATCTTTTTCATTTCCACAACTAGTGATCAATAATCCCCCTTTCCTTCTCTCTCTCTCTCACACAGACACATATTATATCTATGAGTCATTCTGTGCCAAATCATATATAACTCATTTAGACTTTATTCCTTCCATGTTAATTATGGCGAAGAAAGTTTTTTTTGATGTGGTGAATAATATTAATCATGGTTGTTTTACTAAGCACCTGAAATATATTCAGTATCATTTTTATTACACAGAAACACCAAAGAATTTCCAAGTTAATTTATTAATTTTTATCAAATTTCATGGTTAAGTTGTAACCAGAAGTATTAGGATATCCCATTAAGAGAAAATAGAATTATATACTCGATTTGTTCCAAATCTAACATGATAATTTCAGGAAACTTCTGAATTTACGTACATGATGAGATACAAGGTTGATTTTTATTTCAAGAACTAAAATAAATAGCTCTGAAAGTGAACTATGAAATGAAAAACTACTCAGAAACTCATTAGCAATAGAATGGATAAATTGTGCTCTACACGCACACACACTGGAATAATAGACAGAAACAGAACTGGATGATTTTAAATTACACGCCACAATAAAGATGAATCTCAAAACATAATGTTGAGTGAAAGAAACCAGACCCAAGAGCGTACATGCTGCATGAAACTCATTGAACAAAATACACAATCATGCAAAACTATTCTTTGCCAATTAAACGGGGCAAGGGTGTGACAGAGATCTCGAGAGGTTTTTTTGCTGCTAGTTAAGTTTCTGACTTGATATATTCTTAAAGGTGACATCTAGAGTGCTCTTTCTAAAACACAAACGCAATCATAAAAACATCAAGGTTATTTTTTTTATTTTTTTTAAGATTTATTTATTTTTGAGAGAGAGAGAGAGAGAGCACAGGCTGGGAAGGGGCAGAGAGGTGGGGGACAGAAGATCGGAAGCGGGCTCCACACAGACCTCAATGAGCTCCATGCCTGGCTCCAGCTAGGTCATGTGAGATCATGACCTGTGCTGAAGTCCGACCCTCCACCGACTGAGCCACCCAGGTGCCCAACATCAAGTTTAAAAGTCTTGTAGATGGAGGCTTCCCATTTTTGACAAGACGGCATCCCCCCAAATCCTTAACGTCACTAACCCAGCCTTTCGTTGTTGACTCTTCTGACTCTGACTTCTCTTGCTTCCTCTTTCTCTACTCTGAACACCTCCCTTTCTTTCCTTTCTCAACCTTCTCATAATCATGTATATTCAGCAGACCTTGATTTCCTCAAGACCTCTATGGTTTCCTTTCCTTTTTTTTTTTTTTTTTTTTTTTTTGAATTCAATTCTCCACTCAGTTTCCTCCTTAGATGTCTGACCTATCCCCATACTGGTTAGGGACCTCTCCTAGTTGCTCTCAAAGCACATGTATAACCTTTAATCTAGCAGTTGGCACGCCAGTCTCTAAATGCTTGTCACCTTCTATGTATCTTCCAGGAGAACCCAAATCCTGAGGACAAGGACCTAATTTATATGTGCTGTCAGATCTTGTGCCTGGAATATAACAAGCTCTGGATATGCGTCTGGTGTACAACTCAGTGGATTAATTTATACCATGAATGAGGTTTTTGAAATTCTTAATATTATTTCTTTCTCCTTTGCCTCTCTATTTATAAGGCTTTTCATCATATTTCACTCGAGACATCTATTTGGTGAGGAGATTACAATTTATTACAGAAGGAATACACAGGAAAATACTGACATAATATTTATCTTCTCATGCGATAGGTGTATGTATATCTATTTGTCTATCAATACATGTCGTGAGGGTAGAAGATATTACATTTCAAAATGCTCAAAGTAATATTTTAGTTACTAACTCAATCTACCTAAACAAACTTGCAAGGTAGCCTTTTGATGTCTCCCATGTGCCTTTCCATGTTGTTATTTGTTCACTCACCTGTTGATATTTAGATTATTTCCAACATTTGTTTATTATAAATAAGACTTCTATAAGCATTCTTGTACGAATCTATTTTGAGGACGCACCTTTTCATTTCTCTCGATAAACGCCTGAGAAGATAATTATGGGGTCATAGACAAATAAATATTTAAAATAAAATTTTGTCTGTTAAAGCAAAAAGCATCTGAAGAAGAAAAGATCCTTTTTTAACTCCCTAAGATTCGGTCTATTTTTGAGTGCCATCTATTGCATTATTTAGATTTTTTTTTTCTTGGCTGGAGATTCTTCTGACTTATGGGAATTTGGAATCGCCCTTGGCGTTGCGTGTGGCAACACAATTGTATAGAAGCTTCTGTGAAAGTTTTTGTTTCCATGAATGT